>NC_136412.1:274131620-274649120 GCF_051521515.1 Lactuca serriola | reverse complement strand
ATCGAAGTTGCTAAGTTGGTTGATTCTAAAGATGAAGAATTCTTGATGAACTCGGAAGATGAGGTTGTCGCTTATTACTCCAACAACAAAGTGAAAAAGTTTTTTAAGAAGCCATTCAATCAAAAATACAAAACTAACAATGAGTTCAAGGGTAATACATTGTCGGGGAAAGGAACGGGAGTGCAAGTGAAGGAAGAGAATAAAGAGAGCAAGATTGTTGTTGAGAAGGCTGAAAAGACATTGAAGGGAAATTTTGGTTTCGATTGCAATTACTGTAATGTTGCGAACCATCTGGCAGTAGATTGCACGCTGAGAAAGAGAGAGGAGAATAAATAAAGAGTTAAAGATGAGGCATATTATGTTTAGAGGTTAGAAGTAATGAGAGCTAAGATAAAAGGGTTGTCTCTAGTTGTGAAGGGAGGAGTTGAAGGAGATGGAACCTACCAGATTTGGTCATCTGGTTTTGACGATGAAGAAATGAGAAACCCCACCCATGGCGTAATGTATGCATGTTTCATAGAGGGCGGTTCTGAAGAGGAGAATATTACTGGAAATGCTTCGTTTCAACAGGAGTAAACAAATCTCCTATGACATCGTAGCTACGTTTTCTTATTGAATCGTTTAACATTCCTTCAAGTTCTTATCTTACTGTTTGATCTGATTTTGATGATACTTTCTCTTATATTAATGACATGCTAATTTCTGTTAGTACCAAGCTGAAAGATCAAAAAAATTGTTGCTAGATACTCAAAAACATTTGGAGTATAAGAGAAGTTGAATAGATAGTCTAGAGCTACAACTAAATAACATTACTCTAGATAGGGATGTTGTTAGGGCAGACAATGTTATGTTGATGAAACAGAGAAACGGGAAGAGTGAGTGTATAGTGGGTCAAATGGATTTCTTTTGATTATGATAGTCGGGGGTTATTGACCCTTCATCGATGGGTATGGTTCCATATTGGGGTGGTGTGCATCAGGTTTTGATGGAGGAGGCGCACAAGTTGAGATTCTTTATTCATCCCGAAGCAAAAAAGATGTATAGATATCTCCGTCTCGACTATTAGTGGCCATTCATGAAGTGAAATATGGTCTAGTATGTGGAGAGGTTCTTGACTTGCAGGAAAATCAAGGCCAAGCATCAGTGACCTCACGGAAAAATGGATACATTGGGAGTTACCATTTGGAAATGGGAAGAGATTACGATGGATCTCATCAAAAATTTATCACGGACGGCGCGTAGGGTGGATTCGATATGGGTCATCGTGGATCGATTGACCAAGAGCACGTATTTCATTTCGATTCAGGAGAGCATTTTGTTGGAGAAGTTGGGCAATGTCTACATTCTTATATTCCTTTGGCAGAATTTTTGTATTACAACAATTATCACGACAACATTGATCGAACTCCTTTTGAGATGCTTTACGGGAGGAAGTGTAGGACCCCGATATGTTGGGGAGGGGTCGGTCAATGGGTCATGGAGAGTACTGTGGTGATACTCAAGATGATGGAATTAATTTAGTAGGTCTGCAGCAGACTTCAGACAACACGGAGTTGACAGAAGAGCTATACAGAAAAACGTTGGTCAGACTTGGAATTTTAGGTTGGAGATATGGTACTCCTGAAGGTGTCACCTTGGAAATGTGTCATATGATTCAGGAAGCGGGGTAATTTGGGCCCCATATTTATTGGTCCTTTCAGGGTTTTATCCCTGGTGGGTAGGGTGGCGTATTGTTTGGATCTGCCGAAGGACCTCAGTAAGATTCATAACAATTTTCATGTCTCTCAGCCATAGAAGTGCTTGCTTGATGATTCCGCAGTGGTTCCATTTAAGGAAATTTAGGTGGATGATCCCCTAAAATATATAAAGAGACCAGTGGCGATCTTGACAGGAGGATGAAGACTCTAAACGAAACAAGGTAGCGGATTTGGCAAAGGTGCGGTGATAGCACTGAAAGGGTTCTAAATGGAAGTAAGAGCCTGAGGACGAGATGAGGGAGCAACACCTAGAGTTATTTGCGGCAACGGACTTCGAGGAAGAAGTCTAATTCAAGTGGGGAAGAATTGTAACACCCGATTCAAGGTACTTTTCATTTTGACCCTTAGTGTGTAAATAATTTTCAAATTTGGTCCCAATAGGTGTGAAGTGAAACTGTAAGAGGGGCGTGCGTACGTTGGTCGTACGTCATCCAAGGATAAACCCTAATTTTTAGGGTTTAGACCCTATTTAAGCATCATTATGACTGATGATCCTCTCATTTCTCAGCCTCCATTACCCTTTAAGCCTCTTTTCAAAGCCCTAACCCATCTAGAGAAGATTTGGCCTCTTTATGTGTGTTTCGGTGTGTGTTAGTGAACTTTGAGGTAGAAGAAGCTTGAAGAAGGAGCTTTGATCAAGGGAGAGCTTGTAGATCCAGATTCCACTCATCATTTCCATCTTCATTGAGGTGTAAAGATTGGAACTTGCTCATTGTATGCTTAGATCTAGTTACTATGGAGTTGTGTTCACTTTTTAGTCCCATAAATGATATCTAGTGGGATTCTTCCACTCCAGAAGTTAGGAGTTGCTTCTCTTGATGTTTCTAAGGTCCTTAGTCCTTAAAGTTAGCATATTGATGGTTGAGGATCAACCATGCATGTGTTTATGTCCATTTGGTGAAAGTAGGATGCTATATCTAGAGTTTGAGTTCTTTTGAGCCATACAAAGGGTCTAAGTTAGTAACTTTATGGATTGAGACGTTTACCAAGGCTTGTATTTGAAGTTTGGACGTCTGGTTGTAAGCATTAAGTGCTTACTGGAAAAAGTGCTTAATGGGTTCGTACGATGGGCATACGCAAGCATACGCGTTCGAGTCCCCGATCAGGCAAGCCACCCAGTACGTCGGGCGTACTTCGGGTACACGCAGTGTACTAGGCCTGGTCATGGGCTTTGTGGTTTGGGCCATATTTGAACTATTAGGGTTTTGGGCTTTGTTGGGCCCCTAGCATTTCTGAATTTGGGTCATTGTTAGGCTTTGGGCCTTCTTGGATTTGGGCCTATTTTGGGCTTTAGGTGTCCTTTAGGAATTGGGCCACTATTGGGCTTTTAGTGCCGTTGAGTTTGGGCCTTGGATATCGGGGCAAGTAAGGAAAGGGTAAAATGGTATTTTACCCTGGGAGTCAAATGAACTAGATTCCCGATTATGGTTTATGGCCCAATTATTAATTGGGTTTTTATTTGATTGGTTAGTGCGGGGATTCTCCTGTTCAGCAACCCAATCATCTTTTTGACGGACAACAAATTGAGGTAACTTTGCTCACTATACGTTAGGACACTAGGATATGTTATGTGCTTGTATTCTTTGTGACTCCTGTTGTATGTGGTATTCCTATGTGCCTGTGGGGTAAAATAGATTTGGGGGTGAAATAGACTCGATACAGTCTTGTGATGACATATGAGTTGAAATAGACTCAGGGGTGAAATAGACCTGGCACAGCCTTGAGCTGGCGTATATGTATGGTATAAGGTATTTTGGGGAACTCACTAAGCTTCGTTCTTACAATTTTGAGTTTATGTTTCAGGTACTTCCCGATCGAAGGGGAAGAGCTCGAGATGATCGCATCGCACACACCATGACTTTTCACTTATTTGAACCTGATGTGTTTTGGATGATCATGAATACATTATGATTTCCCTTTGGTTTTGATAAACACATTTTGTTGATGTTTTATTTAATCTGAAAACAAAAAAATTTGGTTTTGAATTTTGGGACGTTACAGTAAAGCTGGAATTCGTGAATGGTCGATCAAAATAAAATTGCCACGACGTGGTGTAGTTGAATACAATCACGATTAAAACTTTTCCACAATGTATTGATGATGTCTACGTCGTGATTCCTTCTCTAGTTGTCTTTAAAGATCAATAAAAAGGCATCGACTCTTTGTAACGTGTAAGACTATTCCCAATCATCTTTTTTTTTTCAGTAAATATCCTTCAAAATTCACTTTTATTCATTAAGTGGGAACCCTACACTTATCTAAGCACATGGTCTTTGATTTTGATCTTCAAAATTGCACGACTTCGTCATCCATTTAGCTCCTTAATTGCTTCACATCATTTTCTTTCTACAACTACAAAACAAATTTTGAAGACTAGAGAAAACACATGATCAATTGGTTAGACTAAAAATAAAAACTAAACCAAAATAAAATAAAACAAAAAACAAATCAAAAGAAAAATAAAATGAAAACTGTAAAAATTGGGTTGCCTTCCGAGAAGCACTTATTTTTGAGAAGTCATGAGCTGGACTCATTCCCACTCTACGTTGTTGAACTTAGGAGTGGGATCTCCTCTTTCTCCTTCGATTTCCGCTTGTAATCTTGAACTCTTCTCTTTTAAGCTTTCTTTGAATTCTCCTTCTTTTTCTTGTTGGCATCTTCATCACACTTGTGCTTCACCCCTTTACCTTTCCTCTTTTCCTTGTTCACCCTTTTGTTTTCTTCCTTAGGACCTTCCTCTTCTACCTCCATCTTGACTAAAGTTGGCTCTTTCAATTTCCCACCCATATCTTCTTCAATTATTTCCACTTCTTCATACACGTCTTAATATTTTTCATCAACTTCTTCTTCCCCTTGAAAGTTGGGTGTAGTAAATGAAATCACCTCAAATATCATGGTAATTGAGTCCCTTGGATTTAAACGCTTGACTTTTTCAATATTGGGATCCTTCTAAACCTTAAGTTTTTCCATCATCATCTTAATTGCAACTACCTCATCGCAATCTACTTCCATGGAATCCATCTTTGACACTTCATCTTTAGGCTCTTCATGATTCCCTCTATGACTCATCTCAAAGGTAATAGCATCATCATCCACACAAAGTGTGATCTTCGAGTCATGAATGTCTACAAATACTCTTGCGGTACTCAAAAATGGTCTTCCCAAAACAATGGGAAGGTATTCATCCTCCTTCGTGTCTAGAACCACACAGTCGACCAGAAAAACAAATTTTCCCACTTTAACAAGTAAGTCTTCGATTATACCTTGTGGGTATGTGGTCGAGTGATCCGACATTCGAATGGTCATTCTTGTATCTTGGAACTTTGGTAATTTGAGCTTTTGATAGAAAGAGTATGGCATGAGATTAATTCTAGCCCCCAAGTCGGCTAGAGCATTAATAGAAGTCATGTTTCCAAATTCACAAGGCAATGTGAGTTGTCCTAGATCTCCCATCTTGATTGGTAATCCCTTGATAATTGTAGTTGAGCACAACTCATTTAGAACTATTATCGAGGCCTTTTCCAACTCCTTTCTATTGCTCATTACATCTTTTGCGAACTTGGGAAGTTTAGCCATCGATTTGAGGAATGAGTCGTTGATTGAGAGTGTGAGTACTTGTTCCATGAATTTTCTTTGTTTGGGTTCCATAGAATGCTTGATTGCGCGAAATGGGAATGGTAATGGAGGCTGAAACAAATTAAGAAGATCAAAGCTTCCTTTAGCTCGGGACCACTACGTGGTGAATCATCAGAGAACATACCAATGTTTGCTCTTTTGGCTACAAGCTTGTCTTCTTCCAAAATCGACTTGGGTTGCATTGTAGCTTCTTCATGGGTCACAAATGGCTCAGAATGAACCTCTTTTTCATTGTAGATTGCTATTACATGAGGTTGTGCTTTTGGGTCTTGATTTCGAGGTGGTAGTCTTTCATTGACATGTGTACTAAGTTACCCAAGTTGTGTCTCTATGTTTTTTTATGGAAGCTTGATGATTTCGTACATTAGCATCAGTTGTATCATGTCTCTTTTCAGATGCTTCCATAATTCTTTGAAGTACCGACTCAAAATCTATCTTCCTTTTGGTTTGTGGTTGCTCTTTTTGGTAGAAACCCCGAACGTTTTGTCTATACTTCTCATTTTTATGTTTCTTGTACTCTTCATAGGGCAACCATTCCTTCTTAGGCTTCCTCCTATCTTCATCATACTTGTCACCACTCAAGTAAAACACTTGTGCCTTGCGATTCCCATTTTCATCTAAGTCACAATCCTTGGTCAAATGTGGGCCACTACAATTATCACAACCAACTCTTATGGCATGAATGGATTGATCTAACTTTTTCATTCGCCAATCCATAGAGTCGAGTTTAGCTATGATTGTAACCAATTTATCATTTCCTCCATCCCCTTTTCCTCTAGTAACATCCTCTTTTGGATTATGGTACTCTCGTGAGTGCTTTGCAAACTCTTCAATTAACTCTTTGATAGCAGTTGGCTCCTTCTTCGTCATTGGCCCTTGGGAGTCAAGAAGTTATCTAGTTGTGACATTTACCCCATCATAGAAAATAGACACTTCTTGTTGGACATTCAAATCATGTTGAGGGCAACTTCTAAGCAATCCTTTGTACTCCTCCCATGCTTCATATAGAGACTCTCCAACCTCTTGTTGAAAATTAGCTATCTTCTTTTTGAGCTTTGAGATCTTGGAAGGTGGACTAAATTTTTCAATAAAAGCTTCACAAAGGTTGTCCCAAATATTTACGGATCAGGTGCAAGATATTTCAACCAAACTTTTGCTTCACCGGTAAAAGTGACCGAAAGTATCCTTGGTAGCACGGTTCTCTTGGCAAATTAAGAACTTGAAAATAATTGGCAATGTCTTTGACCTCATCAATGTGCTTAAAAGCATCTTCATACGCTTTCCCAATGAAAGGTATGTCCTTTAGCATGGATAGAATGTGTCCTATGAGCTCAAAACTTCTCATAGGTGGTATTTCGGGTGGAGCTAAACCTGGTCCATTATTCTCTCGGATCCGTTTCTTATAGTTTCCCATCGTCATTCTCGCAATATCTGTCACCTTGTCTTCTTATATTTTCAGCTCTAAGTCATCTGAACTTTCTTCGGAAGATGATTCTGGTTCAAATATGATTCCCTTCTTATCCAACGTCCTTTTAAAAATTTCTAATTTGTTGGTTTTGAAAATATTGCTCGATTCATCCTTCTTGTCTTTCTTCTTGTGGAAAGTCAATTATGGATCTTCTAGTGGAGGAATAATAGGTGTTTTTTAGATCCTCGCGTCATATATCACTGAAATAAAACAAAAACAAAACAAAAACATGTAAAAGGAATAAAAATCACTAAACTAATAATTAACTGAAGTCATACCACGATGTGGTGAAGACAACCACGACGTGGTTGCGTCTCAGAAAGAAAAACAACTAAGACAAATGAAACCATAATAACTTTTTGTGTTTTTTACCCCATAAAAAGGATCGAATAATCAAAAGCAATTAAAATCTATTTCAAATAAACCATTCCCCGGCAACGGCGCCAAAAACTTGATGCTTGCAAAAGTACTTATCTAGTTTTAAATTTATAACCTAACAAACTTTTACTATCTATACACTTATAGGAAGTATACCTAGTTAATTTATAGTGTAGCTCTAGTAGGTCGGGTGTCGATCATAGGGAATAGAATTCCATTTAATATATCAACTACTTCTAATTAAACTATAAAACAAACTTTGATTTGGGGGTTTTTACTTGTAACATCCCGAAAATCATGACATAATATTTTTTTTTGTTTTTAGATTAATAAATCGTTAATACATATCTTTCCTATAAACCAAGGTAACCAAGATTTAGCAAAAGATCATCAAATCAGAGTAATTCATAGGATGCGGAAACATGTGATGTGTGCTCTGCAATCATCCCGAGCCCTTCCGTTTGAAAACCAGAGTACCTGAAACATAAACTGAAAACCATAAGCATAAAGCTTAGTGAGTTCCCCAAAATACCATATAACATACGAACACCAAATATCATGCGACATACATATAGTTTCCACGGGCTCCCCCATGGTCTTTACCTGGAATGTCATGTGCTCCCCGCATGGTTTTATATCCAAGTGTCATGCGCTCCCCCTATGATCGTTACCTGGAATGTCATGGGCTCCCCCCATGGTATGATATCCAAGTGTCATGGGATAACCCCATGGTCTTTAATGTAAGTATCATAGAGACAACTAGAATTCTACATAACAAGTAATACGCCGACATTGGTGGGTTCGACCCATGGATATAGTGACAAGACTCACCTCAGACAGCTGTAACCCAAAAACTCTCTTACTGCAGATCCGCTAAAATCCCCGCATAATCAAACAAATAACACCCAATTAACCATTAGGTTCCAAACCTAATCCAATAATCCATATACAGGGTAAAAAGACCATTTTACCCCTCACCTATTTTGGTCCAAGACTAAGGCCCAAACTCCTAATCATAAGGCCCACAAACCAATAATCAACCAAAGCCCACTTATGGCCCAATTTTCCAAATTGGTCCCAAACATTTACATGGGCCTTACCCTAAAGCCCATAAAATTTTCACCAATCCAAACACTTGTTTATAGGTGGCCCAACAAAGCCCCAAGCAATCCAAGCCCAGAATGAAGCCTAAACCGAAGCACAAATACACAAATCCCATTCAGACCGAGTACGCAGGGCGTACAGGCACGTACATGCAGCGTACTCGCTTGGAGGCTTGTACTCTAAGCATACCTACTTATACGCCCAACATACTCACCCTAATCATCCCAAACTTGATTTTTCACTTAATCTAATAAGACAAAGCTCCAAAATACATATTTGATGTCCTTGTGATGGAATACCATGTAAAGTTGCCAACTTTATGTTCATACATGGATAAAAGAAGCTCTTCAGCTTAAAAGGGAATTAATGGTTGACTTAATACATGGGTGATACCAACATACACATAAAGCTTGCACCTTTATGCTCAAGGATACCAAAACAAACTCACATCTGAAAGGAAAAACCCATAAGCAACCAAACTCATCCATAAACCCAAAAAGAAGACCAAAATCATAATCAACTAGTCATGAAGAGATCTAATCATACACAAGCCAATATGCAAACTTGTTACCTCAAAAAGCTTCCCCACAAGCTGATGATTCTGGATCCAAAGCCTTTTCATTAAGAAAAACAACTTCAAGCTTATTTTCTTTCCTTCCTAAGGGCAAAATGTGCACTAAAAACCTTCTAAGAGCTTAAGAACACCATAAAATTGACTATCATAAAGCTTATATATGTTACATCCCTAAAAATTAGGGTTTCATACTAACCCTCGTACGCGCAACGTACTCCTCGTACGTCCAGCGTACGAGGTCTCGCACCTCAATCTCAGCTTCGCGTTACACTACATATACTCGTCATTACACATGGTGTAACACCCTCTGCATAAGTACCCCTACGTACTCCATTGGTACTCCCCACATACTAAGGTTTTCCCTCAAACCCTAATTCATTCTGAAGGCCATAACTTCTTTGATACAACTCCGATTCCGACCATCCTTATATCCATGAGCAGATATCGAGAAGCTCTACACTATTATCAACTCATACATGACATAAATTTCCCCAAAAACAAAATCCAATTTCCATAAAAGCTCGCTGCCAATTTACCAAAATACCCCTTGGCACCAAAACCAAATCCGAATGCCCGAACCACCCACACCCAAATGGGTAACGATTCAGAACAGGGTGTTATATTACTAATTTTTCAAGATCAGAATAACTTAACATCAGTTAGCAAACTAGCAAGCAACGAAAACAAATCAACTACAAGAATTAAAAGAATATTTTTTTCTAGATCGGTTTTCACTTTCTCCTATGGTTGATTTCTAGTGGATAGATTATATAGATTACAAATTATCTAGCTCTTATGGTCAAATTACTAGACCTATAAACTTATTAATGACAAGGAAATGGTCATGCTCAAATTAAACACTAAATTGATAATAGCACAATTAGTGTATGATTGATATTACTTACTCTTCCATGGTCAAGTTAAGCAACCAAGCATAAATTAATATTAATCATGCTCTCTAACACAGTTAAAGTTACTTGCTTTAATTACTTTTAACTAGGATGTGATTAATCGTAGTTGTAACTATTTAATTGTCATAAACAATTAGGAGAAAGATTCATGCAATTGATATGGTCAATTAACACACAAAATCTGATTTATGAGAAATATAAACTAGAACTAAAACATGTTAGGGTTTATATATATCAAACACAAGTAATCAATAATAATCATCCACAAATTGATATCAACACATAAGTATCAAGCTATTCTTCACCAAATAGAATTAAAAGGTGATTAGCCTCTCATTGTAGCGTAAAAAGACATTAGATCTAAGTAAAATAAGCTAGACATAAGTTCAAACAACAAACCAACTAGATCAATGTTGAATATCTTCTAAATCCTCTTCAAACTTTGAGGTCTCTTGAATTTCGATTGATTCTAGGTTTCTCAGGGTTTATTATTCGCAAATAACCTCATATAATCGAATGCATCTCCCCAATTTCAAGCAAATGTTTGGGATTTTATATTTGTGGGAATCTGGCCACCTCGTCATGGTAGATCGCCACCACGACGTGGTATTTGAGTTTTTCCCTTGTTTGCCACGTCAACATCAGGGTCGAGATTCTTTAATTATACACGTCGCAGTTAACCTACCATGATGTGGTCTTCATTATTCTTTCTTATTTTCTTCATTTGAGCTACCTTTTCCTGCTTCCAGTTCTTTGTATGCTTCCTTTTTTGTCTCGAGCAAGTCGTCATAGCTACAAAACATAATTTAAACATATTAAGTACCATTTGTTCCATATTAAACATATTTATAGCTAAAAGTATAAGAAATATGCATTACATATATACCTTTTCCCTAGTTTGAGATTGGATTCACACGAGTGTTCCTCCAATTCGCTCAAACCAAGGCTCTGATACCAACTTGTAAAATTCATAAAATTTCATAAAAAATTAAACTTTTTCAAGCCAACCAAAATCATAATTGTTTACATTACACTTTTCAAAATATGTTTGACATCAGAGTTTTCCTAAAACCACAAAACATAACATGAGGAGGTGCACGATCAAGCCTTTGCCTTCCCATGATCATCTGAGGTACCTAAAAAATAACCCAAAACTGTAATCCCAATGATTAGTGAGTTTCCACAGAATACCACCACAACACATAAACATAGATATCACAACAACATACAAACACAACCTTCAGCATGTCTGGACCGCCGCAACGGGCCTTCAGCCTGTCCGGATCGTTCTCTAGGCCGTCAACCTGACTGGTCCGCTTCACAGGCCTTCAGTCTATCTGGGCCGCCCTAGATATGTTGGCCTTCTACACACAACACGACCGCCTCAACCCAACCCACCATCACATATCCACATATAACATAATCAAAACATAGCTAGAATAACAAGCAGTCATACAGATCTTACAGATCACTACAGCAAAGAACATCCTATCTACCAGGATATCGATCTAACAGATCACTACGACATAGCAAGCATATGATAAATCAGGATAACAATCCAAAGGTTCAGCATTGTTGCCTTCAACCCGAGAGTATAGTGAGGACAACTCACCTCATACTTTTGGATCATACTAAAGGTCTCCGGCTGATAGCTCACTAAATATCCGCACTAACACAACAAAATAAACATCCAATTAATAATTAGATTACCATTCCTGACTAACATACAATACTTAGGGTATATGACCATTTTTACCCTTTCCCTAGATGGACAAAGATCTATGCCCAAATCTTGATCCAAAAAGGACCAACAACAAATAATCACACAAGGCCCATAATTGGCCCAATTTTCCAAATTGGGACCAACTCCTAATTAGGCCTTACTCCAAGGTCCAACACTTCACTTGGCCCAAAATATTCCTGATCAGATGGACCAATAAGGGCCCAAGTATTCAAGCCCAAAAGGTGGCCCAAAACTTGAAGCCCAAAATCTAAAATCCAACAGAAAGCGTGTGCGGGGTGTACTCCTTCGGTACGCAAGGTGTACACCGAGCCTCGCATTGACCCAAATCAGGATGGTTGACCGAGTACGCAGGACGTACTCCTCATTACATGGGGCGTACCCTCGTAGATCCAAAAGTCCCATTTTGTGCTTAATGGCTTAAGCACTTAAGCCCAAACTTCAAATCCATGGTCCAAATTCACCCTAGAGTCATAAAGTCTCAAACTTTATGACTTTACATGTCCAAAAGTTCTTAATACAAGGTCTTAATCCATTAAGACCCTTATAACAAATTCGTGGGACACTTTTAGCCTTTGGGACCTCATTTTATGATTAAGGACCCCTCCAAGGGTCCGAAAGGATGACTCAAAACATCCAGATCATGCCATGCTCAAGATGGAGCATTTGAGACCAAGAAGAAGCATAAAAAGAACCCAACAAGATATCTATCAGTTAAACCCTAAAGGTATGAACTTTATACCTTTAGATGATGGAGAAAGAAGCCAAACTCCCAAATCCAAACCTTGCTTCAAGTTTCTAAGCTTCTTGATGCACTTCGATCTCCTCTAAATCACCAAGAACAAACCAAAAGAACACACTTGAGCTCACAAAGCACTCTCAAAGATTAGGGTTTGTAAAATATGTTCCAAGGGAGTGGAGGCTGAAGTGTGGAAAGGAAATGAGCCAACATGTTGCTTAAATACCCTTCACACCCTAAAATTTAGGGGTTCCCTCTGACGTGAGTACGCCCAACGTACGTGAGTGTACGCCCAGCATACACACATGTACACTTAGCGTACTCCTCCATCTCAATTACCAAAATGCCACTAGGGCTTCAAGGCATAATTCTTGGACTTAGGGATCAAACTTACTTATAATTTAAACCAAGGGATGAAATAGAAAATACCCGAAATTCGGGATGTTACAACTCTCCCCCAGTTGAAATAGTCTTCGTCCTTGAAGTCTGCTTCAACAAAAAAATTCAGGTAACGCTCCCACATCTCATCCTTCGACTCCCATGTCCACTCGGAGCCCTTCCGTTGTTGCCATCGTACATCTACCAAAGGTACTTCCTTGTTGCGCAAAAGCTTCACTCTTCTTTCCATAATAGTTATGGGCCTCTCAACATAGTTTAGGCGCTCATCAACCTGAATATCAACCAAGGAAACTACCACATCCTCATTCAATATGCACTTTCGCAATTGCAAAACGTGGAAAGTGTTGTGAATCTGACTGAGATCCTTAGGAAGATCCAATATGTAAGCAACCTTGCCAACCCTGAAAATAACCCGAAAGGGAACAATATATCAGGGCCCAATTTCCCTATCTTCCTAAAGCAGATCACACCTTTCGAAGGTGAGACCTTCAATAACACCATGTCACCGACCTGGAACTCCAACTCGGATCGGCGTCGATCGGCATAGCTCTTCTGCGAACTCTGAGTAGTTTGCAATCTCTTCCTGATCTACTGAATCATATCCATAGTCTGGAGGACCACCTTAGTTCGTCCCAAAACCCTATGACTAACCTTTCCCCAACAAACCGGGGTATGACATCTCCGACCATAAAAGAGCTCGAAGGACGGAGTACCAATGTTGGAGTGAAAATTGTTGTTATAGGAGAACTCCTCAAGAGGTAGGTAGGAGTCCCAACTCCAACCAAAATCGATAACACAGGCCCAAAAAATATCCTCAAGGTTTTGTATCGTCCGCTGACTCTAGCCATCGGTCCGCGGATGATAAGTTGTGTTGAAGTGCAACTTCGTGTCGAGTTCCTCATGGAACTTCTGTAAAAAACGGGAGGTGAACCGAACATCACGATCTGGAACAATGGGGACTAGAACCCCATGGTGAGTAACGATCTCGATATAAACATTGGCCAAATTCTTAGCCAAAGAACTCTCCTGAATTGCCAAGAAGTGAGCACTCTTGGTCAATCGATCCATAATGACCCAAACAACGTCGAATCCCATTGCTGTCTTCAGCAACTTGGTGATTAAATCCATCGAAATCTGCTCTCATTTCCACATCGGAACCTCCAGATGTTGTAGCTTTCCATGCGGCCTCTGATGCTCATCCTTGACCATCCTAGAGTTCATGCAACTCTCCACATACCATGTGATCTCCCTCTTCATACATGACCACCAATAGCTCAATCTCAGATCCCGATACATCTGTGTGACTCTCGGATAGATAGAAAAGCAAGACTTATGAGCCTCTTCTAACACAATATATCTGACCCCACCAGACTTAGGAACCTATACTCCACCACAACGGGTCAACAATCCATGACTATCTGGCACAAATCCGGCATTCTCACCCGTGATCCTCTCCGTCTTCCAGTTCTCTTCCTGGAAACCGTCGGCCTGACCCTCCTTAATCAATCCCAAAAGTAGAGAATCCACTGATATCCTCATACATAATACCCCATCTGAATACCCAACTGACTTGCATCTCAAAGCATCTGCCACCACATTTGCTTTACCCGGATGGTAAAGGATCTCACAGTCATAATCCTTGACTACATCCAGCCACTGATGCCGCCTCATGTTCAGGTTCGACTAATCCATAACATGTCTCAAACTCTTTGTTGGATTAGTGTCTAAGCCTGTAACTATATTTGGTAAGTATTTGACCCGGTTGTGCATGGTCCTTTTGGGTTGCCTTCATCAAAGCAACTAGATAGGATGATTTATGAAGAAAGAGGTTAATTATGCTTTATTAATATATTATATGAATAATATATTAATAGAGAAATCATAGAGTTTAATTAATATTGGATAAGAATTAATTAATAACTTAATTATGTGGCTAAAAGAGATTAATTGGACTTAGTGACTAATATTGTAATTATAAGATAATTGCATTGTGGGCTATGGATTCCTAAATGGAAGGGGGTTGGATGAAATCTATGGGAAGCCCATATGATTTTCGTCCAAGGGCCTTCTAGAAAGGTTCCATGGGTGGCTTAAGGCCTAAGTAGAGAATTAGGGTTTCTCCTGAAACCCTAGCAGCCCACACAAGTATAAATAGACCCCTAGGGATCCCAAAAACGTGGCTAAGTCTTCTGGTAGAGATCTTGGACAGTTTTGATTTTCCTCTCCTCTTTCAACATCATTCTCTAGCTTATGGTGTTTGTAAACCATTAGAGGAGTGACATTTGTGACTCTAAGCTCAAAAGACACAAGATTCAAGCCATTCTGTAAGAGGTATTCATCTAGATTTGTTCTTACATGTTAGTTTCGATATTCATATGCTAGATCTAGGGTTTATGGCTTTGGATGATCATTGCATGTTCATTAGACAAACTAGATCCAAAGCTTTAGGTTTTTCATGTACACCATAGGAATGATGTAGTGCTCATGTCCCATCAGTGGTATCAGAGCCTAGGTTATTTGTATAATGAATTGATGCAATTATGAACTATAAAAGATTAGGAAATCGAAAATTTTTGCTGTCTGGAGCATGAACTGAACGAGTTCTATATGAAATCGATGAGTTGGGTGAACTCGACGAGTTCAGATCCCAACTTGACGAGTTTCCTGTTCTGTTGCCGGGATTTTCAATTTTTCTGCCAGATTTTGTTGAGGATAATTACCAAAACTCGTTTTTCTTGCCTAAATCCGATTTTTTAAGTTTGGAATGATTATCTTCATCAAAATTGATAGATTTGGTTAAATATGGATAATATAGGATTATTATATCAAATACTTGACCTAGTAAGTTTGAAAAGTTTCAATTTACACTCTTTAGGTTTTATAGTTTATGTTTGAACTTTAAAAGTTTTAGTTTATAAAATTTAAATAGTTAAACCCTAATATTTTTGAAAGGTTTCAAAATTTGTCCTCAAGTTTTGGAATTAAAATTTCTGATTAAAAGTTTTAATTTTAAAATGTTAAATTCTAAAACCCTAGTTTTTTGAAAAAGTTCAAATTACACCCTTATGGTTTTATTAAGTTCATTAAATGTATAATTAAAAGAAAGTTAATAAATCCATAGTGATATGGTTTACATTTAATTAAATTAGAAGTGTAATTTATTAAATTAGACCACATAATATTTTAAAAGTGTAAAATACACCCTTATACTATTTATAAAATTAAAAGGTTTAATATTATATATGTATAACTTAAATGCTAGTCTTACCATTAGTAGGCCTCACTCACGAAGCCGATTTATGAAGGGGGGTATAAAGTTATGGCCTATAAAATGGCCATTTAATGGGTGTCCACTCTCACCCATCACTTCCTTGATTGGTGGAGGGTCGTTAGCTGAACGGGTAGGATAGGGCAAACCCTTTCCATTAAAAGTATAATGAATTATAAAGTAACTAAATGTGTTACAAAATTCCCAAATCTTAGTTACTTTAGGCAAAAGTGAATTTGATGCAATTCCATGAAATTACACTTTGTACCCTTGCTAAGACGTTAGTGGAGTGTGTGTGGTTCACCGGCACACTAAATGGGTTCTAAGCAAAGGTAGCGAAAGGTGACTCAATGCTTGTCATAGTTCGGTGGAGCGTGTGTGGTTAACTGGCACATCGAATAGCTGACTGTAACATTGGGGGCACCATGTAAGTTTGCATGGTTATTCACACCCTGTTTTGTGATCCTCGACATCCCAGTCACAAATCGAGGGGCATATCGAGATTTAAACATGCCATTGAAAAGTTCAATGAATCTCAAATGATTTAGGAGTTTTCAATACATTTAAAACTTAATCTCTTTTTCGTTTTTCATGCTGGAAAATTAGTGAATTGTCATTCACTTACCTTCAAATGTTCTGCAATTTGGATTACGACATCCCTCTTTCAAGTTGTAGAATATTGTGTTGGGTCCTAGCCTTAATATCTCGTGTGGGTGTTTTATTAAGGACTCAATCAATCAACTAACTTGAATTTTCTCCCGTTTTGTAGATGTCAAAGTATGACAACTATGGTCTTCCCAAATCCCTTGGAACAAGCTTTCCACATGAAGATGATATTCTATGATTCGATCGAGGAACGAGAGATCAGGCTTCACTTCCTCCACCTCCTCCTATTGTTCTCCCTAACCCTCAAGTTCAAGCTCATTCAAGCCCTTTTGGCAAGTAAACATGAAGAAGGAAAGTCAGTGTGTGCACACGTCTTAGAGATGAAGTCACATATTGATAGGTTAAGAATGTTGGGAGTCATTGTCTGTGAGAAGTTGGTTGTTCATTGGGTTCTTCAATCGTTTCTTGACTCATATAGTGAGTTCATAAGAAAGTACTATATGATAGACCACAACGTTACCCTCATCGATCTCACCTATTTGTTTGTTGTTGCTGAATCGGCAATGAGTTGGCGCACTGGAGAAGCAAATTTGATTGGTGGATCTGCCTTCCAAACCTCCATGGATATAGGCAATGGCAACAAAAGGCATGCCATGATCGAAAAGTTTGATCATAATGCAAAGTCTGAAGTAGTTCCGTGTGTTATTCCAAAAGAGTCAGTTTGCTTTTATTGCCAAGAGAATGGGCATTGGAGATGAAACTGCCCTGTCTACCTGAGAGATCTAAGACATAGGAGAGTCAAGACGTATGACTCTACTTTAGGTGAAATCCATTAACTAACTCTATAAGTTCCATTTTTTTTTTTAATTCTTGATGCATCATGTGATAAGATTGCATTTTGATGTTTTGAAGGATCGAAGAAAAGAGAGGAAGCTTAAAGGAAGAAGCATGTTGAATCTGATCGTGAAGAAATGGATTTCGATCGCATGGATTCGAAGATCGGATTTTTTGAGCTGCTGCTTTAGAGTTAGGATAGATTGCTAAGAAATGTAATAACATAGTTTTTCAATTGAGTTGCGTTGTAAGGACAAATTTTTCTGCAATAAAATAAATTTTGATTTTGTCTTATTTATTTATCCTTGCAATGACATGTATGAAAAATTGGTGTTTGTATTATTAGCAATGTTGAAATGCATGCGATTCTAAGTTATGTTATTTATGGTAGTGTCCTAATTTTCTAAGTAAGGAAAGATTCCCATTGCCCAATTTTCAATTGGACAGAAACTTGGAATCATACAGCTTGTATTGAGTGATGTATGGAAATCTTGGTACTTAGGTAATTAAGACGAATTCCTTGTTCACATAAGTAAGTGAGTCAAGTGAAGGACTAAAGGAACTAGCACACAATGTTGTGCACTAGTCAAGTCCACCATAAATAATAATAATATCATTCGTCGTGATTTACTAAAAGTCTAGTAAATGTGGTTATACTTACAAGATTAAGTGTAATTCTAAATCATTGAAAAGTTTCAATGAATGACAGAACGAATAAATAGAATCAATGAAGGCAGAAAGATAAAAAAAAAAAGTTTCTCCAATCTAAGAAGAAGGGAGAGTACTTTTGTATCATGTTTTTATGATCGTCTTAGTAATCGTAGGAACCATATTACAATTCATCCTCTAAGGATACCTTAGTGCACTAGTTTGGCTAAGAAGAGGAATAGAGAATTGTTGTAGTGGTTAAGTCAATAAGATGTATCGTACTTCATTCCAAAATCAAGTCTTAGAGTCATACTCCAAGATTGTGACTTGAGTGACATAATCTTAAGTAGGAATGTTCTTACACTTGCACATTTTGGTAAGTCGTGATGTCTTGAATAAGACAAAGACCAACTCGTACCAAATTGCGTGTAGTTTTTGTCTTGATATAGACACACACTAACCCTTGGATATTTGTTTTTGTCAAGAAATATTTCTTGATAAGAGAATCTAATATGTCAAGAGGTCAGTGGGAGTCTAAAGTTCTTGAAAAAGTTTCAAGAACTAATCAAGAGTAAACCTATTAAACACTAGCATACGACTTGAGGTTTGTAACCTATCATGTTGACGTTTCTATGCCAATCCGGTTGATTTAATTATGCATATGAGTTCTACGAGTTCTCAATAGGTTGCATAGGGGCAAAGCACCTTAATCAATGGAAAGTACATTGAAAGGTAGGGGTGAGCTGATCAATAACTTGGAAGCAATGGTAGGACCCATGATGGCAAGAAATTAAGAATGAACAAGTTCTGTCCATAAGAGTTTGGATTTGTCACAAACATTATCTTATGATTATGGTTATGACAAATTTGCTTGGATAGGAACACATGCACCATAAAATCAAGTGTCATAAGGATTCTCTCCTTCATGAAAATGATTGTGAGGAAACGCTTTCACTAAGAAATATTTTAAGGAGATAGCGGGAGTATAAATTTTATGCTGGAATGAATAACATAATCGAAACATAGCTAGCATAAACAAGGAGTCATACAGTAGGACCGCCTCGACCCAACCCACCATCACATATCCACAAGTAACATAATCGAAACATAGCTAGCATAAACAAGCAGTCATACAGATCTAACAGATCACTACAACAAAGCACATCTTATCTACCATGATACCGATCTAACAGATCATTACAACATAACAAGCATATGATAAATCAAGATAACAATCCAAAGGGCCAACATTGGTTCCTTCGACCCGAGAGTATAGTGAGGACAACTCACCTCACACTTCTAGATCACACTGAAGGTCTCCGGCTGCTAGCTCACTAAATCCCCTCACTAACACAACAAAATAAACATTTAATTAATAATTCGATTACCATTTCTGACTAACAGACCATACTTAGGGTAAATGTCCACTTTTACCCTTTCCCTAGATGGGCTAATATCCATGCCCAAATCTTGATCCAAAAGGCCCAACAACAAATAATCACACAAGGCCCAAAATTGGCCCAATTTTCCAAATTGGGCCCAACTCCTAGTTGGGACTTACTCCAAGGTCCAACACTTCACTTGACCCAAAATATTTCTGATCAAATAGACCAATAAGGTCCCAAGCATTCAAGCCCAAAAGGTGGCCCAAAACTTGAAGACCAAAATCCGAAATCCAACAGAAGGCGTACACGGGGCGTACTCCTTCGGTAAGCACGGTGTACATCGAGCCTCACATTAACCCACTTCAGGGTGGATGACCGAGTATGCAGGACGTACTCCTCATTACGTGGGGGGTACCCTCGTAGATCCAAAAGTCCCATTTTGTGATTAATGGCTTAAGCACTTAATCCCAAACTTCAAATCCATGGTCCAAATTCACCCTAGAGTCATAAAGTCTCAAACTTTATGACTTTACATGTCCAAAAGTTCTTAATACAAGGTCTTAATCCATTAAGACCCTTATAACAAATTCGTGGGACACTTCTAGCCTTTGGGACCTTATTTTTATGATTAAGGACCCCTCCAAGTGTCTGAAAGGATGACTCAAAACATCCAGATCATGTCATGCTCAAGATGGAGCATTTGAGACCAAGAAGAAGCATAAAAAGAACCCAGCAAGATATCTATCAGTTAAACCATAAAGATATGAACTTATACCTTTAGATGATGGAGAAGGAAGCCAAACTCCTAGATCCAAACCTTGCTTCAAGCTTCCAAGCTTCTTGATGCACTTCCTTTTCCTCTAAATCACCAAGAACACACCAAAAGCACACACTTGAGCTCACAAAGCAATCTCAAAGATTAGGGTTTGCAAAAACGTTCCAAGGGAGTGGAGGCTGAAGTGTGGAAAGGAAATGAGCCAACGTGTTGCTTAAATACCCTTCAAACCCTAAAATTTAGGGTTTCCCTCTGACGTGAGTACACCCAGCGTAGTAGGGTGCACCCTAGTACGCTCACCGTGCACACATGTATGGTTAGCGTACTCCTCCAACTCCATTACCAAAATGTCATTAGGGATTTAAGGCATAACTCTTGGACTTAGGGATCAAATTAACATATAATTTAAAACAAAGGATGAAATAGAAAATACCTGAAATCTGGGATGTTACAAAAAAAATCATAGCTTTAGGGACAAGCATGTCCTTTCCATTTATAGGGTAAAACAAGGGCTAAAGAGCCAAGATTCCATGCATGGCCTAAAAACTCAAGTCTACTTTAAATCTAAAGAGTCAAATGCTCCAAATCGCTTGGAGATTCAAAAGTTGCAAGCCTTATGAGATCTCACCTTCTAAAACCCACCAATCATGAAGAAAAGGGACCAAAATCCAAGATCTAACAACCTAGAAAAGAAAAGATTGAGTCTTGAACACTCACCCAAGTCCAGAAGCGAAGCTAGAAGATGAATACGTTGCTTGCAAGATGATAATCCTCACCAAAAGCCTCCTTCTCCTTCAAAAATTCCAACAAAGTATGAAGAATGAACTTTCAAGAGTGATGGAGGATAGGATGAGGGTTTCAGTGCTTGAGAGGGTGATGGAGTCTGAATGACCTTGAAACCTGAGCCATAATGTCATTTAAATATGGCTCAAAGCCCAAAGGATTAGGGTTTCACCAAAACTAGCTGCCACGTCATGGCACCTCATGGCCACACCGTAGTTGTTCATTAAAAGTCGTGGTCCATAAAATTATGCCACGCCATGCTGAGGCTCCACCACGCCGTGGCCACCTGGAACAATATTGAAATTTTCAAATTAAATTTGTACCTGAAACATGTGTTATATTGACCATCGTGGTTGTAGCTAGCAACCACAGGTAGGGATGTCAACCCCGCATAAATCTATACGTACATATATTGCTTCGCGGATTAACATTATAGTAGTGTGGGTATGCTAAGTGTTTAGACATAGGTAATGAATGGTATCTCACAATAAAATCCATTAACTAATGTATATGTATAACCTGCCCTATCTTGTACGTGGATAACCATCTGGACATAATGTTCGAGAGTGGATACCCCTAACTTATATGTGGATAAGTCACTAGGAAAAATGATTTACGTTGAATAAGGTATAAGCCGAGTATGTTCAATAAATATATACGTGAAAGTGTATGATACTCGCTTAAAATAAATGGTTAATCTCTTAAGTACATGTATAAGTTTCAAGTTATAATATTTATAACTTATAAATATGTATTTAAATACGCACACGCACACACACAAACACACACACATACACACACACACACACACACACATATATATATATATATATATATATATATATATATATATATATATATATATATATATACACATGCATTCCATAAGTTTATGATCTTTGAAAGACTACAAAGGTGATATCATTTCATGACATAAGTTTTATAACATACATTTCCCACATAAAATCATAGCATTATATAGTGATTAGCATATGGGCATATGACTAGTTGTTTCATTTTAACAACATAACATATGTATATATCAAGTTTGAAAACTAGTTTATGTGTACATAACATGTTACCTGTCAAAATATCATTTTATAAACTAGATATAACTTTTCACATAAAATGATAACATTGTTTGTAGTATGTTTTGCAGAAACCAAATATATGAGCATATGTATCCCCCACCCCCCTGAAATGTATAAAAACTTAAAAATGGGGCCGTAAGCACTCACCTTAAGGTGTAATTTTCGGTTTTGACTTGAGGATGTGATTTGATTTTCAGGAAGCACCGCGAAATAGCACGAAATGGTAATGAACTTGAACCTGGTTTGGAATTGATATAAACTCACAAAAAAACAACAAAACTCGATATTTGAACTAGGAAATACCAAAAACTAATTATCAACCCAACGTGGCAAGTTGGTGGTGACTGACGACAACCGAACAGCGGCACCAGTGGCGGCAAGGGGCTCCGACAGCCTCTCAGATGCTTCTTTCTTTCTTTCTACCAGTAGCTACGACGAAGGGGAGAGGGGGAAGGTGGAAGCATGTGGCAGGAGGTGTTTGGGGGTAGTTGTTAAACAAAACAGGGGTGGAGGGTGGTGGTTTACCGACAGTTGAAGGGGCTACTCCAATGGGGAGTTCTATCTGAGAGAAAGAACAAGAGGGTGAAAGAGAGGTTAAGAGTGTTTATGACTGTGAATTGTGATGGAAATGAGAAACCAAAGCTCCATTTTATAACGTCTAGCAAGCCTCACATGCCCATGCATGCCATGCTTTGAAAAACTAGTCAAACACATAAAAGGTCATGCTTTGTCCTTTGGAAGAAGTGTAACATCCCAAAAATACAGGCCAATAATTTCATTTTAATTATGCTATTACATAAAACCATCAGTATAAAAACATTGATAATAACGTCTCATGTCAAAACCCAAGTGTCAGTAATCCAAAACATAATATCATAAAACCATATCAGAGCGTAATCCCCAAGGATCTCATGTGCGGAAAACATAGTGTGATGCGCTGCGATCGAGCCGGCTCCTTTCCTCTGAAAACGAAGTACCTGAAACCAAAACTGAAAACCGTAAGCACAAAGCTTAGTGAGTTCCCCCATCATACCACATACCATACAATCACATAACATACATACTGTCGGGTAATTCTTGGGTGCCCAACCTACCCAATACGGCCATTCTGGGATGCCGACCCACCCGGTACGGCCATTATGGGGTGCCGACCTACCCGTGTCAAGCCATTATGGGGTGCTGACCTACCCATGTCAAGCCATTTTGCGGTGCTGACCTACCCGTCGGTCCTAACAACCGACCCTCGGGGACTATTCCACCCCTACTGCTACTATCATATATATCATAACATAAACATACTATCATACATATTTGGGGTGTCCGAACTACCCTTCGGTCCTAACAACCAAACTTGGGGACTATTCCCCTCCTACTACCACTATCACATATAACATATCATGCCAGCATATAAACATATCATCACATACTTTGTTCTTCTCAAAGTTCTTTTCTCTTTTCAGATTCTTTTCAAACTCCTTTTTTATAAAATTGTTTTACTTTTGAAAATTTTCATACCAAGCCCTTAGTTTGAGTTCAGACACACCGGATAGTATGTCCGAATCTCTCAAACCAAGGCTCTGATACCAACTTGTAACATCCCAAAAGTACAGGCAAAAAATTTCATTTTAATTATGTTATTACATAAAACCATCAGTATAAAAACATTGGTAATAATTTCTCATGTCAAAACCCAAGTGTCGGTAATCCAAAACATAGTATCATAAAACCATATCAGAGCATAATCCCCAAGGATCTCATGTGCGGAAAACATAGTGTGATGCGTTGCGATCGAGCCGACTCCTTTCCTCTGAAAACGAAGTACCTGAAACCAAAACTAAAAACTGTAAGCACAAAGCTTAGTGAGTTCCCTCATCATACCACATACCATACAATCACATAGCATACATACTGCCGGGTAATTCTGGGGTGCCCGACCTACCCGATACGGCCATTCTGGGGTGCCGAACCACCCGGTACGGCCATTCTGGGGTGCCGACCTACCCGTGTCAAGCCATTCTGGGGTGCTGACCTACCCATGTCAAGCCATTCTGGGGTGCTGACCTACCCGTCGGTCCTAACAACCGACCCTTGGGGACTATTCCACCCCCTACTGTTACTATCATATATATCATAACATAAACATACTATCAGACATATCTGGGGTGTCCGAACTACCCTTCGGTCCTAACAACCGAACTTGGGGACTATTACCCTCTTACTACCACTATCACATATAACATATCATGCCAGCATATAAACATATCATCACATACTTTGTTCTTCTCGAAGTTCTTTTCTCTTTTCAGATTCTTTTCAAACTCCTTTTTATAAAATTGTTTTACTTTTGAAAATTTTCATACCAAGCCCTTAGTTTGAGTTCAGACACACCCGATAGTATGTCTGAATCCCTCAAACCAAGGCTCTGATACCAACTTGTAACATCCCAAAAATACAGGCCAAAAATTTCATTTTAATTATGTTATTACATAAAACCATCAGTATAAAAACATTGATAATAACGTCTCATGTCAAAACCCAAGTGTCGGTAATCCAAAACATAGTATCATAAAACCATATCAGAGCGTAAACCCCAACGATCTCATGTGCGGAAAAAAAAGTGTGTGATGCGTGCAATCAGCCGAGCTCAAGTAAGTTTTCCCCAAGATACCCATACATGTTATGTTATGATACGATTATGAGAACTGCATGCTAGATTAGGGCTGAGGATCTAGGAGGATACCTTATATGCCTACTATATGTGCTTGTAGAATTGCATGCTAGTGTTGATCAGTCAGTGATAGGATAGCCTGTTTAGGTTATGCCTGATTGTATGAGCCTTTGAATTGCATGTACAGATTCCTGATTAGAGAATAAAATGATCTGATTGGAATATGATGGTTAGATTTTCCATTGTCTGAATGTTGCTTGCTCTGTTCTTTGTGGGACTCTTAATAATGTGAGCTAGCTATTAAGTGAATATGCTAGGTCACATGGGACACAGGCCGGATAATCTCAAAGTGAGAGACTTGACCCTATTGCGCAGCTCTTGTCTGAGTCCAACCGTTCTAGGGATGGGTCTTTTACTCGAAGGATTATCTGATCTATGTTGCATGTGGCTATGCTCATGAGGTAGCTAGTTGACATTACTGGGAATCTTTCAGCAGCTGAGGACTGGGTGGGTACGGAAACCTAGGGAAGCCTAGGATATGTTTCAGTAGGCTAGTGGTGAGGATGATTGAGACTTGGGAGTTCCAGTTTGAGGAAGTGACTTAGAGGATTCGGGAGGATTGCTGAGGAAAGTATGGATAGGTATGGAAGGTAGTATTGGGCCCGTACTACTGAAAGCACAAGATCCATACTCGAATCAGTGAGAGTCTTGGAGAATCTGAGAAGCTTCGGGAAGGAGTTAGTGACCTAGTTTGGGGACAGAGGATGTTGCAGTTGTTGCAGCTTAGCCTTTGGCAAGCGAGCTAGTGAGCGTGACAGGGTGTCAGACCCTGAGGGATATGATTTCCATGAAGTTGCAGATGCGTGATCGATTTGGAGCACTTTGAGAAGAGAGGTTCCTGATAGGTGCGTATAATAAGGGTCCCGGGAAGAGACCCATGATTTCTGATCATCAGGTGAAAGGCCAGCAGGGCCGGAGTCAGTGCAACACGTACAGGACAATGCACAAGGGAGTTTGTCGCTCCGAGGGTTTAGGCTACTTCAGGGTAGCAGGGTTGATCATGTCAGCAGAAGGTGATCAGTATTCCTCCAGATGTTGCGAGTATGTCATCTTCTATTGCTACTAGATGGATGTTGGGGATACGTATCGCGTTAGAGTTATGAGTAAGTTTGGATAAGATAGATCTCGGGTCGGTTTCCTGCTAGTGTTTGGGTTATCAAGGATCATATATGCCATCCTGCATGCCGAAAAGTCGTTGATGAACCTACAGAGGGATGCATCTTGTGAAGTGGGTTCCGCATGTACCGTTATCATTCCGGATCTTTTTCGATATATGTGCAGGAGTGTTGTTTGGAAGATCCTCGTTCAGGGTTAGAGTGATAGTTCTCCAGTGAAGTCAGCGTTCAGGGGTTCTATCATTGTTCAGGTATGGTCGGTAATTGTCTATGGATGAACTTTGGAGTTCAAGGCACTGCCGTTGCTAGGACAAAGCTGGTGGTATGAAAAGGGTAATGTCAGTCCCGGGTGTTAGATGCATAAGTTGGTGGTCATCTCATGTTTAAGAGAATTGTATTTTCGCATGGGCTGTGTTCGGTTAGAGTTCAGTGGTACTGCAAGATTGGAAATGAGAAAGAGGATTCGTCAGCCAGAGTGAAGATTGAGACCTTCAATTGACAGCATGAGAGATGGATTGAGGCGTTAGATTGGACCATATTTCAAGAGTACTCTTCAACATTTATGAGGATTGGCGATCTTAAGGTTTGATTGGTGATGGATCGCTAGCACTGGTAAGTACAAGTTGTCATCAAGGGGATATTAAGAAGCGAGAAGGATTGGAAATCCTTTAATTCTTGCGTGCAGTGAAGACTTAGTTGAATCTAAGTGGGGGAGAGACTTTTTATAAAGTTCACCAAATGTGAGTTATGGTTGCGCGGGGTGCAATCTCTTGGGTACCATGTCAACCAGAAAGGTATTCTAGTTGATCCGGCCAAGATTGAGGCCGTGATGCAGTGGGAGATTCCGAGGTCTCCATCTGAGATTCGGAGTTTCATGGGTCTAGCAGGTTCCTACCGGAGATTTACATGGGACTTCTCTAAGATTGCGGTTCCTTTGACCCGACTGACCAACAAAATCGGTGGCCTTTCGCTGGGGGCCTGAGCAGCAGGTAGCCTTAGAGAGTCTCAGACAGCGGTTGTGCGAGGCACTTATTCTCACCATGCCAGAGGGTGTAGATGATTTCGTGGGTTACTGTGACGCTTTGATCATGGGCATAGGTGCGGTACTGATACAGTGGGGTCACGTGATAGCAAGTTTTGGGAACCAGCTTAGAGTTTCAGTTAGGTTTCAAGCTCAGTTGTGTGTTAGGTCGAGTGCGTGTTCGATCAGTACGGAAAGTGTTGTAAGACTACGGGGTAGCCGTAGCATTCACTAGCAGTCAGAGAGTATGGAAAGTGTTGTAAGACTACGGGGTTAGCCGTAGCATTCACTAGTGGCCAGTTAGCATGAGAAGTGTTGTACGACTGCGGGTGTAGCCGCAACATTCACTAGGTTAGTAGATAGTGTGAGCGCGTTGTTAGGATGCAGAAGGAACAGTAGTACCCACTAGATCGGGTGTAGCAGTAAGGATAAGGAAATCCACGGATTGGATTTCAGAATTACCCAAATGGATTAGACCTGGTTAAGCCAGTGATAAGACTATAGGAACGCCACTATAGTTATGAGATCAGGGAAGTAATGGACTGCTTAAGGACGTGTGAGATAAGGCTACCATTGGTCAGGTAGCAATCACTTTTAGTCCTAGATTTGAGTATGTCAGGATTCGACACATGGACCCGATCAGTTAGATCAGAAGGCTATTAGAGCCACAGTGACATGATAACTAGTGGCAACTAGTTCCAGAGAAGGTTTTGTTCAGAAGTCGTGTGAGGCAACTAAGTGGGAGTACATTGGCTCCGCTGCCGAGCAGGAACCCGACATTTCAGACGATTGGCGAACAAATAGAGACCAAGGAGGTCTCATTAGATTTTGGAAAGTAGCCATGTAGCAGCATACTGCTTCAGGCAGTTCAGTATTCGGGCAGTTTCAGTGTTTAGGCAGTATTAGCATTTGTGTTTCAGGTTGAAACTACGGACGAAATAGCTGGTTGATCTGGGAAGTGACAAGTCACTCACAGTGGGATCAGCTGAGCCTTGGCCAAGTATAAGTGATCTGCAAGGATAATTGGGTCTGTGAACCTGTTTTATAGAGAGAACCTAAAGCTATTAGAAGTTGAGTAGCATGTTGAGGGATGAACGGACTGGATTCAATGATAATGATTCATTATGAGTGGTCTGTCGGGGAATCAGACTATCTCAAGATAGTAGATTCAGATGAAGTAGATGTGATCCTGTTGCGAGGAATTCGTTCATATGAAGATATTAGGGCTTTGCGAAGATTGGTCACAGCTACCCTGGGAAGGACAGGGTGTGCCCACGACGGTGATCATGTTACTAGAAGTGGTTTGGCATATAAGAAATAGTAAGGAGTGGTTTCGAGGACGAAATCTAATTTAAGTGGGGGAGAGTTGTAACACCCGTTTATTTATTAGTTAAATAAATAAATTAATGAACGAATGGTAGCCCTAAAATAAATATCTATATATGCGTGGTGATGGTCTCGTGGAGCTAATCGTCACACTTTAACAGATTGAGGTTTAAAAGTGAAAATATGGACTTAATAGGTAAGTATTAATGAAGTCAGGGACTAAATGGTAACTTCTGGGACTTCATTTGAAGAGATTTTGGGGACAAGGGGTTGTTTGGTAAATTAGAAACCGAATTTGTGAAGAATTATGGAAGTAGGGGTTATATTGGTAAATTCTGCACCTAAGTTGTAATAGATTTTTAATTTTGGGGTCTAAAAGGTAAGATTTGTATTTAATTGGAAAAGATTGGTGGGAAGGGACCGAAAGTGTTAAAAGATTCATTATATGCCGGGTATATATCCCTTGAGAACCCTAACCCTAGCGGGAGAATGAGCCGTCACCCCTCTTTCTCACGTTCTCCACAGCTCCACCAGCCCTCCTGCCGCCGGAGAAGTTGCGAATGGCTTAGATCGTCGTGGGTTGCCGGAAAATTAGATACGAGGTTGCCATTGTTGTGCTCGGTGGGTTTCGCACCACTACTTCCCTTCTTGTTCCTTTCCAAGCGTCGCTGCCACCGATACCAGTTGAGTTAAACCTCGTTTGCAGGCCATCTCACTAAAGCGCCGCCATTGTACTCCTCGGGTGTCGTTGCTACCCATCCCCGTCGAAGAAAAGACGTCGCCGGACGCTTGGCGTTTGTTACTGCTGTGATCCAGCGACCGCCGCCGGTTATTAGGGTGCCATTTCCACCGTTCGTTACGCCACCTGGTGGGTAGTGGCTTTTGGACCTTGTGCGTTGTGATAGCTTGTTGGCTGGTAACCGCGAAGAACCACCATGGCCGCCACCCATGGTGGCTACCGCCTTGTCACTTCATTTGCTGCCACCGACCACCATGAGGAGGGTGGTTGTGTGCGCGTTATGGGTGTGTGTTCGGGTGTGCTAGCTGTGTTTGGTGTTCGTGGGGTTGTATGTATGTAGTGGTCGGATGTTGTAAGGGAGATGCTAGGCCGGAAAGTGAGGAAGACCGCCACTGCCACCACCGTGAGGTGGTGGCTGCCGCCGTGTACCACCATGGGTGGGTGTATTTTCGTGCGTATGTGTTTGTAATTAGATTAGGGTGTGCTTGTGTTGATCGGATGGGCATTTTAACTGTAAGAAAATTGGATTAATGAAAGAAAAACCGAGAACCACCACCTTAGGGTGGTGGCTGCCGCCACCGGCCGCCATGTCGGGTGGC
This sequence comes from Lactuca serriola, assembly GCF_051521515.1. Taxonomy (NCBI): domain Eukaryota; kingdom Viridiplantae; phylum Streptophyta; class Magnoliopsida; order Asterales; family Asteraceae; genus Lactuca; species Lactuca serriola. The sequence goes on along the minus strand of NC_136412.1, from coordinate 274,619,495 downwards.
GGTGTGCTTAGTTGTGTTGGGATTGCTAGTTTGGGGATGTTTGGTCAAGGGACTAAAACCCTAATGAGCCTTGAAACCCTAGTGGGCCAATGAGGCTTAATGGACATAAAAGCCCAAACATGTGTCTAATGGGCTTAATGGATCCTAATGGATCCAAGGACTTAGCTAATGGGCCTATTGGGCTAAAATGGGTTGGAAAACCCTAATGCCATGAAACCCTAATTTTGGGGAATTAATTGAGACACAAGGGACTTATTAATAACCTGGAATATTAAATAGTAATCATTGGCGTAAATTAATCTAAGAAATATTGGACTTAATGGATTAAGTCCTTAATGGGTTGAGTAGGAAACTTAACCCTAATCATCATTTTATGTGAAACCCTAATTTCACTTGGGTTTATTATTGGTCCTTTCTATTGGGCCTTGATGATTGGGTTATTAAATGGGCTATCCAAGATCAAGCAAAATGGTCTAGAGTAATTTAATGGGCCTAGGGTAAGGCCCATGTAAGGGGCTTGGGCCCAATTTGGAAAATTGGGCCATAGATGGGCCTAGTTTTGGCCTTAATGATTATATGATGTTGGGCTTTATAATGAGACCACGTATAGGCCTAGGCCCAATTTGGAAAATTGGGCCATGTGTCAGGCTTTGATTCCTAATTGACTTTGGGCCTATGGATTGGGCCTTGGGGTTGAATAAGCCAAGCTAAGGGTAAGTTAGTAATTACCCAAAGAATGTACGTATGGTTATGTATTGGGAGTTTGGGACCCAATTATTAATTTGGTGTTATTTTGGTGTTGGCAGTTCGGGAATCTGTCAGCCAGCAGTTGGGGTCGAGTTCGCAGGACTTCAGCAGTGTGGGATTGAGTCTGCAGGACGTCAGCAGTGTGAGGTGAGTTACCTTCCAGTAGCGGTGGGTCTACGGCCACAATGTCGGCCCACCAGTAGGAGGTGTATGTTAGATGATTGTCTTTGTAATATCATCTAGGTTTGCTACTACCTGATATGTTATATGCTGGCATGATATGTTATATGTGATAGTAGTAGAGTTCGGTTGTTAGGACCGAAGGGTAGGTCAGACACCCCAGATATGTCTGACAGTATGTGATGATATGTTTATATGCTGGCATGATATGTTATATGTGATAGTAGTAGAGTTCGGTTGTTAGGACCGAAGGGTAGGTCAGACACCCCAGATATGTCTGACAGTATGTGATGATATGTTTATATGTTGGCATAATATGTTATATATGATAGTGGTAGTAGGAGGGGAATAGTCCCCAAGTTCGGTTGTTAGGACCGAAGGGTAGTTCAGACACCCCAGATATGTCTGATAGTATGTTTATGTTATGATATATATATATATATATATATATATATATATATATATATATATATATATATATATGATAGTAGCAGTAGGGGGTGGAATAGTCCCCGAGGATCGGTTGTTAGGACCGACGGGTAGGTCAGCACCCCAGAATGGCTTGACATGGGTAGGTCAGCACCCCAGAATGGCTTGACACGGGTAGGTCGGCACCCCAAAATGGTCGTACCGGGTGAGTCGGCACCCCAGAATGGCCGTATCGGGTAGGTCGGGCACCCCAGAATTGTCCGGCAGTATGTATGCTATGTGATTTTATGGTATGTGGTATGATGGGGGAACTCACTAAGCTTTGTGCTTATGGTTTTCAGTTTTGGTTTCAGGTACTTCGTTTTCAGAGGAAAGGAGCTGGCTCGATCGCAGCGCATCACACTATGTTTTCCGCACATGAGATCCTTGGGGATTACGCTCTGATATGGTTTTATGATACTATGTTTTGGATTACTGACACTTGGGTTTTGACATGAGACGTTATTATCAATGTTTTTATACTGAGGGTTTTATGTAATAACATAATTAAAATGAAATTTTTGGCCTGTATTTTTGGGATGTTACAAGAAGAGTGTACACAAGAAGGTAATGTGGGGGAAGGGAGAGAGGCTTGCACATGTAGGTAAGGGGGAGGGAGTCCATGTTTGATTTCATTTGCTTCTCATGCAAGCTTATGATGCCATCAATCCCAAAAATGCCCTAAAACCCTCTTAGATTTGTGTGCCAAAATCCTGACACCTAATATGTTTTTCGAAAGTGGAGAATGATAGAGTCGAGATCAAGGATTCCAAAAATCCGAACGAATTAATTTTTCAAGTTGTAGAACTCTGGGAAATCACATTGAAGATTCGCGTCTAATTGACCCGAAACGTTTGATTTTTCGACTTTCGCATATATTTTTACTAAAAATATTTCGAGTATGGAACTAAATAATAAACCATAACCTGAGTCCAAAACATTCTCGAAAATTCCATTTGAGGTGTGCAAGTGCCTCAACGGATCTAAATGGTTTACGTAGTTTAAGAAAATTAATATTATACTGATTTGGTTTCTTATAATGGTCGTACATTTTGCATACAAACTCCGTTTTGGACATTCTTTATATTTTCGAAAACAGCTGAACATGTACTACAAGACAAGAGTGTTTTCTTTGTTCACAAATGCTTAATACGAAATTTCAGTTTTTCAGTCGTATTAACTAAGGTTGCAGTTTGTGCTTTGTGATTCGTTTGAAATTTTCCACAACTGAAAGTAGGATACCATCTGATATCTTATTCTAATTGTAATGACATTATTTATTTTTCAAAATATGCATTAAAGCTCAATATGTTCATGTTATAAAGAAATTTACGGAAATTGACTGTCTACAGTCTTAGATCTTAATTTTGGGATGTCACAAGTAAAATAACCTTTGTAACCGGTTAGTGACAGTTTTAAGGGTTAAATTGCAAACAAAAAAATCATTGATGGCTTTTTCCTTAATAAGATTAAAGTTTAAGGACTTTTCTGGAGATTTTATTTTTTTTATACATACTAAATTTATTTGAAGAAAACTTATAGATCTTTATTAAAAAAAACTCAAAATAAAGATAATTTTTTTATTAAAAACACAATACTAATAATTTACATGTTATTTTTGGAATTTTTGTGATTCTCTGTAATAAATATCATTACGACAATCCTAAAGATACCATATATATCCTATATAACTTAAAAGGACCCTATTGATTTGTCGCAAAAAGTGCATTTATAGGCAAAATGTTACTTCGTTGTTGAATTTTTAGGTCTTGGGTGTAAAACGTTTATCATAAAACTATCACTTACTAAATATCATTTCACAATCGAATGACACCTTAGAAAATAAAGGCTTATCAGTGGCTGTTATTCCTAAATAGAGCTCCATTATACACACTATGTGACCTAGAAACGCACCTCTTACGACAAATCAATAAAAGTTCATTTTTGTGTTCATTAATGTCTCATATTTGTCAAAAACAAATACTCTAACCTTTTATCAGGTTTTGCACCCTCTTAACAGGTCACCATTGACATAAAATCCTTTATTTTCTGATGTGTCGTTTGATTTTGAAAAGATCTTCGGTAAATGATAGTTTTATGGTAAACATTTTACACCAAATACCTAAAAATTCAATAGTAAAGTAACATTTGACCTAGAAATATACTTTTTGCGATAAATCAACGAAGTGCTCTTAAGTTATATAGGATATAAATTATATATTTATGATTGTCGTAATAATACTTATTAAATAGAATCACAAAAAAATCCACAAATGGCATATAAATTATCATTATTGTGTTTTTTTTAAATATTATCTTTACTGTTAGTTTTTTAATAAATAAATTTAATATAAATAAAAAAGAAAATCTCTAGAAAAGTCCTTAAACTTTAATCTTATTAACAAAAAAACCACTAATGATTTTTTTTATTTGCAATTTAGCCTTTAAAACCGAAATAATCGGTTACAATGTTATTTTATAAGTGTTTACCGATTTCAATGGTTAAGCTGTAATTAAAAATTAAAAAAATATATATAACTTTTTCTTAATAGAACCAAAATATACTTTTTTTTTATTGCAGTTTCCCTTTTTTTTTTAGCCATCCATTACGATTGGCGATTACAGCGGTCCCAAGTCTTCGGTTGTTTTGTTGTGTTCACACCTATCTTCAACAACATAAATCATATTCATATATCGGTCTAAATCACAGGGATATTCTTTTGGCCAAAATGAAAATATATATTATAGATAATTTGACTAAACTGATTCCTCCACATATTTGTTACCCTGAGCCTTAGCCCAGCTCGTTTAGGTATTGGGTCAGGCCTATCAAAGATTACCCACGGCGTCACAAGTAATACTGAATGATTTAATTTTAGCCTACAACAATCTATACTTGATCATGGTTTCGTTCTTCAAATGCATAGAACTATACAAGTATGATCCGATGATAATTTTTGGCCTTTATATCCCTCAAGAAAGTTGGCAATAATGGTGATAGTGAAGAAGAATCTTACGTTAATGAAACTATTCGGGTCGTGATAGATGTCCAATTTTTGACATTAATACATCACAAAAATACACAAATGGTCTCTTAAAGCAAAATATACAACAAATAGTTATTGTAAGAATTTTTTTTATTAACACTACCCATTATTAATAACCCTTCAATAAACAGAAATTTATTTGAAACAATGTAATCAGATCATTTGTATGATTATAAACTTGTATTAAAATTATGTCCCTAAAATATAATTTGATAGCATACAGTTTGCCTTTCATAAGAACAAGGCAGAAAGCAGATTAGGTTTAACCAATTCACCATCAAATATACGTAGAGATTGCTAAAGCAAAAAAAGAAATCACCGAACAAGGAAAACAAATTCTTCTGCTCAAAAAATTCTGCAAATACACAATCTACAATAGCATAGATACCAGATGGAAATGGCATCAAACAGTGGATGCAGCTGTAGGTTCAGGTGCATACCACCCATGGTGAATCTCCACCGCCTTCTTTCTTCTGGCAAGGCGGGACTTCCGCCTGGCTCCTGTGTTCCGGTGCAGGGTTCCAACCTGCACCGCCTTGTCGATCACTGAATAAGCCTCTGCAATCAATTTCTCGACCCCGAGAACTTCCTCAGGTTGTGCATCGGCCTTCTTTCTTAACACTTCCAACTCCTCCAAAACCTGGTGGGAGCCGCCGTAAGTTTATATAAAAGATATCAAAACTACACACCAATCGAATTGATTTTGAAGATCGTGTCGATATTTAAACTGATTTGAGAATAAAATACCTTTTTCATTCGAGTTCTAATCTCAGATTTGCGAGATTTATTGTAAAGGCGTCTCTTTTCAGCTTGCCGAGCTCGCTTCGCTGCAGAATCGGCCTTCTGCCCCGCAGCTTCACACACAATTGTAAGTGACCGACCGGCTTGCCTTCCGAGAATAGGGTTTACAGACACTAACCCTGTAAATTCAATCATTTCACTTATGTAATCGAAAAATCAATTGAGGGTTCTTTTTCTGTACCCAAATTGAGACAGATAAATGCAGTAAAATGGATAGGAATCGTAGATAAGGAGGATATACCAGTCGAGAAGGCGTTATGTGAAACGTTGGCGGAGGAACTGAGAGGCTTAAATGCGGTGGCGGAAGGTCGGGAAGAAGAAGAAAGAGAGAGGGATTGAAACCCACAAGAGAGGTAGAGACACTGAGCTGCTGCTGCGGCCATTGTTGACACACCGTCTCGTTTCTTGAAGCTCTGCAAAAGGAGTCTATCTTATCCACGATGAAGAAAGGAAGATTTCATTTGAAGGGATTCTTACCTTGGATTTAATATACAAATAATAAGAATAAAAATATTATAAAAATATTTATACTGTATATTTAAAAAAATAATATTATCTTTTATTAGCATTGGCGAGTCACGTCATTTGTAAAACGTAATTAAAGGCAACAATTTTGTATATAGCTAATAGTTTTATATGTATTTTCCATTATTATTTATTTTAATATACTTATATGACTTAAGACGACATTTTGTTAAAGTTTGGCTACAAATATAAGCCTTAGAGCCAAGTCAAACTTCTTATGTAACGATCTAAAAATACTAAGTAAAAATTTTGTTTTTAAAATCAACCAAACCATCATTCATCCACTTCAAAACCAATCAAGTTTGACAATGTAGAAAATAGTTATCAAAATACAATCAAAATCATAAAATGCGAAACACTTGTGGATGTTGTGCGATCATGTCGGCTTTTTCCCCTTCGAACCAAAGATAACATAAACGATAAACATAAACTGTAAGCACGCAAAGCTTAGTGAACTCCCCAAAATATCACATATTATACATACAACGAATCCCGCCCGACATCTATCGGGCCCCACCCGATATAGATTTGTCAGTAACATGCGGTTGTCCCCGTCCATCACATTCATCAGGCCCTACCTGACATTAGGCCCGTGTAACATCCTAAAAATCAAGGTAAAATTTTTATTTTTAAAACCAAGCCAAAAACCATAAATGTTTACAAAACATAGTTTCCAAAAGTTATAATCGTGAATCACAGTATCCCAAAATCAAATCTCATTAAAATCCGAAGGATGTGCACGATTAAGGCTTCGCCTTGCCCCTGAATTAGCAGTACCTGAAACCATAACAATCAAATTGTTAGCCAAAACTTAGTGAGTTCCCCAAAAGTATCATATACAACCAATGATAACAACATGCATATAGGAGCCTTCAGCTTAACTGGACCGCCTCGTAGGGCCTACAACCTATCTGGATAGCTTTTCAAGCCTTCGGCCTGTCTGGACCATCTTGTAGGGCCTACAACCTATCCGGACCGCTCTTCGGGCCATCAACCTGACTGTACCGCCTTGTAGGGCCTACAGTCTATCCAGACCACCCTGGGTATCTTGGCCTTCAGCACAAAGCAAGACTAACGCATACTCTGTGAACACAGGTAATCATACAAATCTAACAATCTGACACATACTCTGCATAACAATAATCCAATATATCAAGATACAAAATCCGGTAGACCAACCTTGGTGCCTTCGACCCACAAGTACTGTGAGGAAGACTCGCCTCACAGTCCGAAAAGATAGTTAAAACACATCACAACTCCAACTGATGACTCTACAGGTCACCTATACGACAAACAATGAACTAGTCTCAAACTACTACTCAAAATACCCAAAATACCCTTAGGTCAAGCTTTGTCAAAATCCTAGTCAAATTTAAAGGTCAAAAAGTCAAAGAAGTCAAAATTTAGACTGAGTACGCCCTATATACTCAACATGTATGCATGGCATACTCACGATCCACAAACGGGACTCCAATTGAGTACGCGTAGCGTACTCAGAAGTACACCCAATGTACTCGGCCAGATAAAATTGTTCCCATTAAGTGCTTGTTATCTTAAGTCCTCTCGTCCAAACTCATATCTAGACCCATAACATCATTCTAAGTCATAAAATGTCCAGCTTTATAGCTTTCCATGGCTAGACAAAGCCCAAAAGCTAAAACCTTAACTTAATAATCCATTAAGACATCATGACTCTTGCATGGAAGGGATATAAGGACCAAGATCTGATTTTTATGGTTCTTAATAGCTACATAATGGATAAAGTTTCCAACTTTATCCATTAGGATGGTCCAAACAACCAAGATCTAGTCTTTAAGTCTCAAAGGGACCAAAAATGCATATTTCTCAACTTAATATATTAAGTCCAAGTCTCCAACCTTTAGATCTGAATCAATATGATGTTTAGATGGATAAAGTTTCCAACTTTATCCATAACAAGGTCACAAACTTTCAATATCTAAACATTATGCACTAAAGGAACCAAAAAGTGAAAAATATGAAGATTAACAAGATCTATGAAACTAGTGAGCAATTTTGAAGCTTTTTACTCACAAAGGTCCATAAATGATGTAATCTTGTTGGATCTATGCTTGAATTTTTCTTCTAATACAATTTGCCACCACCTTGTTCTTCAAGATTCCACCTTTAATGGATAAATAAGCTCATAAATGGTGTCAAGGCTCAAAATAAGTGATAGAAGGCTATGGTTTCGAGTTAGAGGCTCAAGAAGGTGGAAGTTGATGTTAGGAAGGACCCCCAAAGGGTTAGTGACCATAAATAGGGCTCAAAACCATGAAAATAGTGTTTTTACTCAGTGGTTGTACGCCCAGTGTAATGCCTTAAAATGCGTGTCTTCAGCCTAGTACGCCCAACGTATTGCCAGACTCCCTATTTCCATCTTAAGTTCAAACAACCATAACTTCTTTGTTTCAACTCTGTTTTCGGGGTTCTTTATATGCACAAAAATGTATTGAAGAGCCCCACAATCCTATATAGTTCCTTTTAACTCAAAACATACATAATTAAAATCCTTAATCTAAGAAAAAAAGTCTGAAACATCACTTTTCCTGTTTTACCCTTTGACTCCAAAAACACAAACCAAGGGCTTAGATTCCATAACCAATATTATCAACATCCAATAGTTCAAGCCCAAGACCTTTACTTGATCCATTTATTGTCCAAGATCCTGAAATAAGAAACTTCTCGAAACACGATGTTACAACTCTCCCCCACTTAAACTGGATTTTGTCTACGAAAACTGTCTCGGTTACGATTTCTGAAACAAAACCAATATATTCCATAAACTCCCTCTAACCATTTCGAAATCAATGCATCTTATAGAGAAAACTCAAGAGACCGCTTGGAAATCCATAACTGCCAACAAACAACCTAATACTGAAAATGCTCAACTGCGATAATTTTCTTTCTCTCCTTAACTGTATGACCCAACTTCTAGAGAAAACCACACAAACCGGGAACTCTCATAACTACAACCACAAACCAACTTCGTCACTATACTCCCCGAAACCGGGACCCTTTCAATCTATACATCATAAACCTTACCCTAAGATTGATGATCGTCTATTTGTCGAACCTACCCCTAGTCCCTAACTCGGAACGCCACCAAAACATGCTGAAAGAATACTCAAAACGTACCGATCACGAATTCCAACCAATCCCGAATCCGAAAATTGTGCCCAAAAACTTTACATACTTGTCTTCCTAACAAATCATCACCAACCCACTGCTCTCACAAGGATATTGATGGTCCATCCAAGAATTACACATTACATCTAAATCCCTTATCAGCTTAGCTATACATCCACCTAATAAATGACTTGACACTTTTACAATGAACTTCATGACTCGAGTCTCCATAACTGATACCCAACATCGGTAACCAAACTTCAAATAAACAACCTGCACTCAAGCCGGGTTCCTATTACCACTACTCTGCAAGAGAATTCAGATGCATAATTATTACTCTCAACAACCTTGAACTACCCACATTAGTGTGTCAGTTAACCACACACACTCCACTAGCAACTCATAAAGAAATGATGTGCATTTTCATGGATTAACATACAATTTCACATTTTCCTAAAGTAACTAGAATGAGATTTTAAAAGAATATTATAATAATTTATAGATTATAATTTTAATCTTTTATGTCTTATTAAACCCGTTCGGCTAACGACCATCAACCATACAAAGGAATGGTCGGTGAAAAGGACACCCATTCAACGATCATTATAGGCTGTTTTCTTATGGCTTCGTGAATGAGGCCTACTATTGATTCGATTGAATTTTAGTTATACATATAGTAATAAACATTTTATATATGTATAAGGTGTATTTAAACTTTTTTTAAAACATAAGGTTTAAATATTTAATATCTAAATTAATCATAAAATCAATTAATTAATTTAAACATATCCTAGATTTATAATTATCCTTTAATTAATATTACAATTAAATTTTATCTATTCAAGATTACCACCTAAAATTTAGGGTTTTATTTTAATTATCTAAGGCATTCAAAATTCAGATTTTGGCAGAATTAAAACCAGATAATCACCAAAATAACCACACAAATCAGATTAGGCAAAAAAATCCCGAATTTTAGTTTGGTGCTAGAGTTACATCGTGACATAGAGTGTGTCATGTCGTGACCAACAGTTTTTCAAAAATATTTTGTTCAATTCATCTCATTCACTTTCAATGTTAGACAACCAGATAGCTTTGATGTCACTGATGGGTTTTATAGGTTATAAATATACATGTATAATGTGGAAAAATCACTTAACAATTAAGAGGGCACATGCAACCTATAAGGATCTATGTCATAATAGTTTTAAGAAAACATACAATGAACAACAAAACTAGATGAACCCTAATATAATTGATATCATGGAATTAGGGTTAGTACCTTTGATTTGTTGTAGTAAACAAATCACTTCAATCTCTTTGTAGTTGGTGGTATTGGAAAGCTTAGCACCAAAAGGATGGTGCCTCTGTGGATCACACCCTAACCCTAGAACTAGAAGATAAGAGATGAGAGAGGAGGAAAGCAAGAGAAATCAAAGGTCCTATTTATAACTGCTTAGAAACCCTAGAAACCCCAAATTTAAACACATAATAATATATTCCAAATCTGGTAATTATCTAGTTTCCTAATTATTATTTGGTGGTTTATAAAAACCCTATTAGGGAATTAAAAACCGTCCATATGATGGAGGCTTCTAGATCCTCTATTTTGTTCAACTATGGAACAATTATAACTCAGTCCTTACACCTTTAATTTATTCCAATTACTCTCGAATTAATTCCAGATTAATTCTGATTGATAATTAATTAATTCTTATTGATTTCAAATTAATTTATTAATTATATAAATTAACAAATCAATTATTTAACTATTGATCTCACGTTAATTTATTAATCACATAATAAATTAACAAATCAACTATCTAACTCTATTTAATACATTAATCATATATTATATTAACAAATTATTTATTAAAATTTATTAATCATCTAATAAACTAATAAATGTATCATCTCTTTAAAAATGGCATTCTAGTCAAATTCTAGTTATAAGAGCAACCCAAAAAGGATTTTGCTTCTAACTACAATAATATATCAATTTAGTTATGAGCTTAGACACCTTAATTCAATGCTTTTTTCATCTATATCTCATTTAATTCTCTATTTTCCAAATATTTTGACTAGAAAAACTTTGCCAAAACCTAATACGTGTCTATCAAGTTTGATTTTTAAGTAAACATTTATTGTATTTGTAGAATTAATCCATAGAGCAAACTGGTGTTTGCTCAAAATCTCCTAAATCTCACTTTCATTCATATGACTTTATTTAACTATATATCTTAGGTCATTATCATAATAAATTTGATTAAAATGTTATTTTTTTAAGGTATATTGTAACGATCCAAATTTTCTATACCCGTTTCTAAGGGAATTATTAGATTTTTTCTTACAATTGTGGAATTCTACAAAATTTAAAACACTTCAAATCATAGGCTAATCATGAGTTTATAATAAAAATCTACATACAAATTTAAACAACAAGGAAATGAAATCAATTATAGGTTCGTGTGCTCCTGCCTTCTCATCTTGTACCACGGCTGTAACCTAAACATGCAAAACATAAAAGATCTCTACAACATCAGACAACAATGTATGTTGAGTTATATTCTTATCTATTTTCATGTTCATCTACTCTTCTCCTACTATTTCTCTATGTTTTACATATTCTCTATTTTTGTTCTCTTTTCTTCATGCTTTTTTTTCTATTCACTTTCTTTTCATCTTATATGTCTCTTCTCTTTTCTCATCTATTATATTCTCATTTCTACTCTTTTTTTTCTTTCTCATCTCATATCCCTCTTTTCTTTTATCTCATCCCATGCCTTAACATTATATTCTTTCATTCTCATACTTTATCTTCTACACTTGATCTCAAATAGTATACACTACTATTCTTCTTATTCATCTATCCCTTCTATCTTTCTTAGCCTATTCTCAGGCTTATGTCAAACTCTACACAAAATCTATCTATGCCTCTACCTTTATCTATTATATACTATTCTCTTCATTTTTTCTATGTCTCTCCATAATCTATCTTATCTCATCTTTCTCTGCTCTTCTCTAAGCTCTATGCATGCTCTTTTGTATCTCTTACTCTATTCTTCTCATATCTCTAACTGTAACGTCCCAAAAATTTGTATTAAAATTTACCTTTTTAAAATAATAAACCATATGAACGAGTTGTTCCAAAACCGATAAAAATGAATATATTATTTAAAACAATAAAAAAATAAACCATATGGTCAAACAGTTTGACCTTGGCCGATCCCTTTCCATTGGGAAGAGAATTTTTTTTTGGACTACCAATGTTGCCATTGTTAAGGTCCATAGAAATTTAGGAGATTCATCCTTCAAGCACATTTACTTGACCATTGCACTTTAGCATTTCTGCTTCAGTAGCAATTTGCAAATATGTTAAATCAATAAGGGTCATGTCGTTGTCAGTCATATAGTAGTCTTTAACAAACTGACTATATGACTCAGTAAGCGAGCGAAGAACCAAGTCAACAACCAACTCCCTCGGGAAAACGACACCCAACATTCCCAATCTATCAATGTGCGACTTCATGTTTAGAACATGTGCACACACAGAATTTCCATCTAGGTGTTTGCATGCCAACAGGGCTTGAGTAACCTTGAACTTTTCAATTTGACGAAAACGTGGGTCTGGGAGAATCACTAAAGGTGGTGGAGGAAGAGTTGGAGAAGTATGATTTCCAGTTCCACCATTTGAAGAAGGGAAGATTCTTTCACCTTGATCAACTTGTGGGAAGATCATCTTCAGAAAGAGAACGAAAACCATTTCCAGGAAGACCATAGTTTATTTATTTAATCCTTAATTGTTAACCCAAAATTTTTAAATTAAGGCTAGGATCCATATTTTTCGATTAGAATTCTGAAGAAGGATGTCGTAATCAAATTCGAATCTTATTTTAGGTAGGTAAGTAATTACCATTTTCAATCAAATGAAGCTCCTAGATCTTTTGAGATTCATTGAACTATTCAATGACATGTTTAATCTCGATTATGCTCTCACTTTGTGATTGGGATGTTGAGGATCACAAACAAGATGTGAATAACCATGCAAATTAGCTTGGTACTCTTGATGTCATTTATCAGCTATGACATCCCCAAAATCTCGGCCAGAAAAGACCGATTTTCATTTATGCTTTTAAATAACTTCAGAGTAAATCCTTTTGATTTGAAAGAGTTGCGGAATTTGTTCCCAAAACAAAACATGATAAAATAATATTTATCAAAGCATTTCATCAAGAGATGTATTTCATTATATAATCAAAACTCGGGATGTCATGTTCCGATACAGACCATAAAGCATAAACGATAACATTACAAGTCATTCAACAAATTTATACATATACAAACTTGTAAACAAAACAACAAGATGATCCATCCATCTTACGCCCTTGCGCCACTACCTGTAATACAAATAAAACTGAGTGGGTCAGGCTTGGGAGCCTGGTGAGCATATAGGGTTTTCAACCCACAATAAATAAATTATATTTAATTTCACCAACCAATCACTATCCCGATTACCCATTCCCGTTATCCTCACTTTACGTCCCTAAAATAACATCTATCTCAAGGGACCTAATCTAGGATTTTCATCGGGACGGACATCACTGCTAAGGGGTTTCCTCAACAATAGATATCCTAAAGGCAACCATGAGGGGGATAGAGTACACCAGTGAACACATCGTTCACAACACCTACAGGTTATGAACCTGCTAGTGTGCCACTGGACTGTCTAGAAAGAGTCCGTGGTCGTTATCCATACTCCGCTGAATAACTAGATCAACAACAACAACAACATCGAGGCCTCTCATCTGTTTATTACACACCAACTATCTACCCATGTTCTACCCAACATATTAGTAGATAAGAATATATATTTTCATACATAGCTAATAACCTGTATATCATTTTCATTCAATATATATATTCCACATACAGATGAGGCATACCACATAACACGTATTTCATAGAAAGCAATTCAGATCTATGAGATGGAATAAAGTGAATATCCATTCACGCATACAATCACAGAATATACACATAACAAGTATATCGCATAAAATACTTCATAGTTACTTGTTAGAAGAAAGTAACTGCACCCTTACACATATAAACCACAATTTGCTTAATACACTTAAACCGCACTTGTATTTTTATCGTGTTTATGAAAGGTAGTATACACTCACTTGATCAGAAGATGATCGGACAACACTACGACTTGCAGAAGTAGTAATCCTCAGCAGATCTGGAAGATCTCTACAAAAATCGAACTTCTCGCGGGCAGAGCTTCGACTCGGGAACCGCACTTCTCGGGATCTTCGGGATCTCGGGACTTGCCTCGGGGCTAGAGTATGATACCGGGGCTTCGGGGTATTTCTGGCATGCAAATCGATGCAAAACGGGAGAGAGAAGAGAAGAAATTGGCAAAAGACTCGGCTGCCTTCGCATCCTATTTATAGAGGCTGGAGCCTCGGAGTACGCGGGGCGTACTGGCCTCCGAAGTCGTCACTGCATGCGTCATCTGAAGTGTCGACACTCTTCGGAGTACGCGGGGCGTACGTCGGATCGGACTGGTGACTCCCCCTTCGGATAATGCCGGATTTTTCAATTAAAAATAAATACAATTTATTTATCAAACTTCAGAAATTCATATCTTCTTCATACGAACTCCATTTTCGACGTTCTTTATATCCACGCGAAGGTGAGACTACGCTCTACAACTTTCGTTTAGACTCCGTCGGCTAATTTCGAATTTATTTTTTAATAGGCCGCGACAGAAAAACTTCGTTATAAATTCATAACTTCTTCGTTTGACGTCCGTTCTCGCCTAACTTTTTATCGCTTCGATACCAACAACGAGACCTTCGATCCTCGTTTAGAATGCTTCGGCTAAAAACCGCTCGATCTCAAATCGAGTATTTCGGGCTGCACACCGCTAAGCCGAAACTTCAATAAATCATAACTTCCTCATACGAAGTCAGATTTGGGCGTTCTATATATATTCGGAAACCTCGTTTCAACTACTACAACATTAACCAAAGATATTAAGTTTATTTTACACTTAAATTTTGACGCTTATTTTTATTCTTAATTAATCAAACCACATAATTAAGCAATTAAGCACCAAACACATAATACTCAAATAATACAATCTTATTATTTCAAAACGAGTTACAAAGGTTAACCTAGACTATTACATTGCTAAAAATGGCAAGCCCAGAAACACAGGCGTTACATCAGCCAATCAATGTGCCGGTTAACCACACACACTCCATCGATCAATGAGAATTTACGAGACACCCATTGCCAACAATATTAGTCCCATATTAGTGTGTCGGTTAACCACACACGCTCCACTAACGACCAATAAGGTGCAATGTGCAATTTCATGGGTTAGCATCAAATTCACATTTTTCGTAAAGTAAATAAGAATGAGATTTTAGAAAAAGTTTAGTTACTTTATGCCATTATACTTTTAATGAGAGTTTAGTGTCATATCTTATCCATTCGGCTAACGACCCTCCACTAGTCAAGAGTGTCGTAGGTAAGAATGCATACCCAATGACGTTCATTTTACAGGCCGCTTCCTTAAATACCCCTTATGGACCAGCTTCGTGAATAAGACCTACTAACGGTAAGACTGACTTTTCTTATACACACACACACACACACACACATATATATATATATATATATATATATTAAACTTTTAATTCTATAATAGTATAAGGATGTATTTTAAACTTTTAAAATACTAGGGGTTTAATCTTTTAATAAATTAAACTTTTAATTTGATTAAATTTAAACCTTTTTATGGATTTATTAACTATCTTTTAATTAACTATTTAATTAAATTACTAACAACATCCATAAGGGTGTATTTTAAGCCTTTTAAAATACTAGTGTTCTAAAATTTAAGATTTCAAAATTGAACTATTTAATTAAATTTTAAATTGTAAAACTATAGGGTGTATTTTTAAAACTTTTCAAAAATACTAGATCAAATTTTAAATAATTAAATTAATAAATTAATTTTGTCTTTATCTTAGAATTTGACCAAATCATTTATTTTGATAAAGATATATCATTACCTTTTCAGAAAATTCAATTTTAAGCAATAAAAAAGAATTCATGTAATTATCCTCGTCAAACCAAGATATGAAAATCAAAAAATCAGGGATCTGAGAGGCCAACTCGTCGAATCTGGGAAGTGCACTCGTCGAGTAGGGCCAACTCGTCGAGTCTGGGAAGTGCACTCGTCAAGTTCCAGAACAGAACTCGTCGAGTTCTATGAACAGATCGATGAATATGTTCCCTCCTCCTTTGGACAATTCACATATGCATCAAATTCAACTGAAAATATCCTAGGCTCTAGTACCACTAATGGGTTATAAGCATAACTACAACCTATGTGTTCATGCAACCCTAATTGCTTTGGATCTAATTTTTTCACTAGTTAAACATGCAAATTGAATTCCAAAGCAAAATCCTAGATCTAGCATATATAATTTTGAAAATTACACAATAAAGGGTTATGA
The DNA here is from genome assembly GCF_051521515.1 of Lactuca serriola. Classification (NCBI taxonomy): domain Eukaryota; kingdom Viridiplantae; phylum Streptophyta; class Magnoliopsida; order Asterales; family Asteraceae; genus Lactuca; species Lactuca serriola. The sequence continues at coordinate 274,603,048 of NC_136412.1, read as the reverse complement.
TGTTTACCTTACTTGTTATGTAGTAATAACAAGAACACCTTGTAGATCATTGACTCTTAAAAGCTTAGTACCCCAAATGTTGCACCTTTAATGGCTCACAAACACTACTAGCAAGAGGATGAGAGGAGAGAGAGAGAGAGGAGGGAATGCCTTTAGAAAATCAATTCTTATAGGGTTAGAAGTCTTAGGCCGAAAATCCAAAGGGTTGAGTCCCTTTTATACATGAGGTGGCTTAGTCCCAAAGCTAGGGTTTGCAGGTGGAAACCCTAATTCCCTGCTTAAGGCCTAAGCAACCCATGAACTCCTCTTTAGAAGGCCATGGACAAAAATCTTATAGGTCCACCCTATAATTTTCGTCCACTCCTATCCAAAGAGTCCAAGAGTCCAGTTTCGCAACTATCAATGATTTTCAAAACAACCCATGTACTTTTAATCAGTTCCTTTAATTTCAAATTAATCTCTGCTTAAATACTAATTAAATAACATGATTTCAAATTAATATATTATTTTCATAATACATTAATAAATCAATTTATTACTCCAAAAAATAAATTCAACCTCTTTCTCCAAAAGTCATCATGTCAAGTTGCTTGAGTGAAGGCAACCCAAAAGGACCATGCTACTATCTAATCAAGTACATACCAATTATAGTTATGGGCTTAGACACCTAATCCAACACGTTCAATCATCATTTCCTTCTATTAAGAGCTTAATCCTTTAAGTTCTTCTGTCAAAATTCTAGATCTAGTCCTCAAATGACGCCCTTAACCATAAACTTTCCAACTTTATGGTCTTGCATGACTATTAAGTGCTCAATACCAAAAACCCTAACTTATTAACTATTTAAGACACCATAGCTCATGCATGGAAGGAAACTAAGGTCCAAGATTAGATTTTTATGGTTCCTAATAACTCCATAATGGATAAATTTTTCCAAATTTATCCATTAGAATGGCCCAAACAACCAAGATCTAGTCTTTAAGTCTCCAAGGGATCAAAAGTGCATCTTTTTTAACTTAATGCATTAAGCCCTAGTCTCCAACCTTCAGATCTGAATCAATATGATGTTTAGATGGATAAAGTTTCCAACTTTATCCATAACAAGGTCATAAACTTTCAAGATCTAAACTTTATTCAATAAAGTGACCAAAAGCTCAGAACACCCAAAACTAGCTAGATCTAACAAATACAACATCAAGATTCAAGCTTTATACCTCTAGAAGAAAAATTAAGGTTAATAAAGTCTGGATCTACAAGCTCTACTGCAACCAACACTTGTCCAATGAGCTCCTTCTTCTCCAAGATGCACTAAGAGCACTCTGAAGCACTTAAAAACACCTTTTTTTGCTCAAAAGGCTTAAACTACGGTTACAGTTTCAAGGGAGGGTGTTGGAGAGGTGGAGGCTAAGAATAGAACGGGTTTTGGGAAGTTAAGGAGCTTAAATATGGCTCAAACCATGAAAATAGGATTTGGGCATTGATTGCTTATGCCCAACATACTCCCGGTATGCCCAATCTACTCAAGGATACCCTAGTATGCCCAGGGAACTTTCCCGTACGCCCAGCGTACACAACTTAACCCAAAACCGTCCTAACTTCACACAGTCATAACTTCTTTGTTTCAACTCTAATTTTGACGATATTTATATCTAAAGAAAGGTATTAAGGAGCTCTACAACCCTATCTAGTTACTTTTAACTTAAAACACATCAAACTAAAATCCTTTATTCATAAAAGAATTCTGAAACACCACTTTTCTCATTATACCATTGGGCTCCAAAGCACAAACTAACTCTTGGATCACATAATGTATGTTACCCACATACAAATGGGTCTAAACCTCTCCTTCTACAGGGCCCGAATCCTTATGATAATTGATCTTCGGGTCACGGCCCCGAACTATGAAACGACTCGAAACAGGGTGTTAGACTAACTCTTAGTATGCATTCTCATACTCATCTCACTTTATCTCATACTTCTCACATCGATCCATCACAGATCCCTTGACATTCTTTTTCTTCTTTTGAATCCTTCCACAAATTTATTACTCTTAATCCCTCATGTATTATCTCTAAGTTCTTAAAAGAACTTCATTACCTTGTTCCGCTTATGGAACGTTTTCTCTATCTTTTCCAACCATACACAATCTTTATTCCCATAGGAATCATCTATCTACATCCCCAAAGGAATCATCTGTCTATGTTCCCAAAGGATCCATGTAACATCCGGGTTCTTGTAGGTATTTATTTTTAATGTATTTAGGATTTTAGGAGTGACCACGTTGTGATGAAGGCATCCCATGACATGGTGATGGTGTAAGTTTCACGGTTAATTTAATGACCCCCACGATGTGGAATCTATTGGCCATGATGTGGCGACCCTATGTCATGAAAACCATAGTTTCTCGAATATTTAAAGGAAAGTGGGGAGGCTGGGGTTGCCCTTCTTCAGCCTCCATCATTCTCCGGCCCCATAAACCTAAACCTAACCCACCTTGAAGCTTTTGAACTCATTTTCAAGCCTTTTTGGTGATTTTGAAGGAAGTATAAGAAGATTGAGTGCAAGAATCAAGCAAACAACACTCTGCAATCTATGGAATCGTTTTTCTAGATCATTTGTAAGGATCTTTAATCTAGCTTTTCATATTTTCTCTATGCATCTAGAGTTATCTTGGATGATTGAACTCTTTGATGGGTTTTACTTGAAACAAAGTGATAAAGTTTCAACTTTATGACTCTTAGTAGTCCCAAGGATACTATACTTTGTAGATCTAAGAAATGGTTGTGGTTTGGGATCCTTGTATGAGTTTAGGTCCCTTTTCTACTCTTTTTGACCTAGATTTGATGAAGGACATGCATGGGGAATGCATGTCCATAAAATTTATATTTTAAAGGATCAATAGGACCCTAGATGCTTTCTAGAAAGTTTAGGCAAAAGGATTTATCGATTAAGAACCTTGGAAATAATTCTGCCTTCAGACTTTTTCCCACAACATGGCAATAGGGTGCTACGACGTGGCAATGGGGTTTTCAATGACTATTCTGAGACTGTTACGGTCACGACATGGTGCTTTGGGGACATGACGTGGCTATGTATTTTGGTATGTATTTGGGTTTATTTGAGACCGGGTTCTGATTGGATTGAACCCATCAGCCACGACGTAGCCGGAGGATGGCCACGACATGGTGGTCAACTGAGGTTGACTTTGTATTTAACTTTTGACCATTGACCATTAAATTTGACCAAGTTTGAATTTAGATCATTTGGGATATTTTGAATAGTAGATTGAGTCTTGGTCCATGTGTTTTGTATAGGTGACCCGTAGATCCATTTGTTGGAGCAGTATTCAGTTAAGCTATCTTCATAACATTGAGGTGAGTTTCTCCTCACTGTACTCGTGGGTCGAAGGTGCCAATGTCGGCCCATTAGTCTATGTATCCTGGTATATAGGATGATGTTATGCTGATTATATGTTAAATTGGTAGATCTGTATGATTACATGTACTTGCTAGTTATATGTTTATCTGTTACATATGTCGACATAGTGTGGGTGGGTTGAGGTCGTACTGCTCTGTGTTGTCGGCCAACAAACCCATGCAATCCAATCGGGAGATTATAGGCCAGAGTGGCAATCCAATCCGGAGATTGTGGGCCAGACTGGCAATCTAATTGGGAGATTGTGAGCCAGGGTAATCCAGTCGGGAGACTGTAGACCCAGCATGCCATATGGATGTTTTTTGGTTCCCAACATGCAATATGTATTTTTTTGGTACTTTGGGGGAACTCAATAAGATTTGGCTTACAATTTAAGTGTTATGTTTCAGGTACTTCAGATGATTGGGACAAGGTGAAAGCTTGATCATGCATGTCCTTCAGATTTCATGAGTCTTGATTTGGGGATATTCTGATTTGAGGTTTTAACTTTTGGAAACTATGTTTTGTAAACATTTACAGTTTTTGGGTGGTTTTGAAAAATGAAAATTTTACCTTGATTTTTAGGATGTTACAAGATGGTATCAGAGACCTGGTTTGAGTGAACTGGATGAGCATTCATGTAAATCCATACTCAAACTAAGTACCTACAAAAGTTCTTAAATGGTATTCAAAACTGTTTTCAAAAATAACCAAGGAAGGATGAGATGTGTATGATTAGTCGGAGCAAGAAAGTATACCCCAAGTTACCCATACTGCTATTTTCTTATGATGATTATGATAAAATTACATGCTAGTTGTAGTTTATAGATCTTTAGGAATTGCATGATAGAATTGCGTGAATTATGATGCCTTATTTCCTATGGAGTTTTTCTGCTCGAATGTTGCTTGCTTGTTGCTTGTAGGACTCTTTTGGGTGTAAATTAACAACTAAATGAATACGTTAAGTCACATGCCACAAAAGTTAAATAATCTTAGAGTGAAGGATTTGGTCCTATTACGCTACTCTTGTCCGAGTCCAACTGTAGTAGGGTTAAGTTTTTTTAATCTAAGATTATTTAAGTTATGTTTCATGTGATTGTATTCATGAAGTAGTTAACTGGCACTAATGGGGGGGGGGGTTCTTTCGACAGTTGATGGAAAGGTGAGGTGAGGATCCTAGGATAGCCTAGGGAGTGTGTGGTACTCATGGTGTGCTATTTAGCGAGTGTTAGGAGTACCATTATGCGGAGGTAACTTAGCAGATTCGGGATGATTCTTGAGGAAAGTATGGATATGCGTGGAAAGTAGTATTGGGCCCGTACTACTGGAAGCACATGTAACACCTGCATTTCCCGCTAGGCATTAATAAAGATGATGTAATATTTAGGGTTAACAATTGTAACTTATTTGAAGTAATAAAGGAAAGTCATTTGAGTATTATGTGTTGTATGTGCAATATGTGTGCTTATAACGATATAATAAAATAGGAATACAACACGCATCTAAAATAGATTTAACAATTAGGACAAATAGCCTAAGAGTAAGACGTAGTACTTATGACAAGGATTTTAGAGAAATAAAGAGCGCTCAAAACGGACTTAGAATGAAAAAGTTATGATCCGTTGAAGTTTCACATTCGAACCGGCACGACTACATATATTGTAAATAGCGAATCGGAGATAGATTGATTATTAGCCTTAGTGACCTAAACAAAAGTTATTGTACCTGTAAAACCGAGAGTGTACATATAGAGAACGCCCAAATCTAACTTCATTGGAGGAAGTTATGGTTTTTCTTAAATTCAGCGTATCTAGTAGACAACTCATATATCGAATTGTAGACCAGTTGATTGTTAGCCAAACAATCTAAACGAGAGTTGAAGATCTCTTTAATAGGATTCGAACGATATAAAGACAATCGAAAATGGACGTTGGATGACAAATTTATGCATTTTATATGGGCTTTAGTAGTTTAATCTTGTGTAAAATAAATAAAGTCAAAATTAGTTGATGGACTAAACTAAAGTTGTAGAGCTTGTCAATAGCTACGCGTGGATATAAAGAACGTCAAAAATGGAGCTTGTATGAAGAAGTTACGCAATTTTAAAATTTGAATTCTGTTGCACGTGTTTGTGCCTCTCGCACGACCTTCTGGAATCTTCCGCGTAGCACCAACCAGATTCTAAAATGTGGCACCACACCAGGACAAGCGCATTGACCGTGTGCGCAGCGTGTATGGCCCTTGCATGGTGCGCAACCCGAGGTTCCAGCCGATAAATAATTACTTCTTTTGATCTGAACTCCTCTTAGATTTTAGACTATTTTGGCAAGTTTAAAAGTCCCTCGGAGCCCGATATCTAGTAGCTATCAGCCCGAAGTTACGCCAGTGTAATTTCTAGACATTGGTTTAGGGAATCTGTATCAGTTAAATTACACTCTATATTATTTTATGTAATGTATATTTAAAATTCATAGTCTTTGTGTAACGTCCCAAAAATACGGTCAAAAAATTTTGTTTTAAATTTATTTAAGAAAACCATAATTCATATAACATCACAACAAGAATCATAATTCATGAATCTCAAATCATCATAACAAAATACTGTATAAAAATCATATATCAAATTATCCGAGTAAATCATCCGAGGCTAAAAGTTGTGGTGTCTGCCATGCAATCATCCCGAGCTCTTCCCCTGACTACTAGAAGTACCTGAAACCAAAACTGAAAACTGTAAGCACGAAGCTTAGTGAGTCTCCCCAAACTACCATACACATAATCAGATAACAACATACATTGGGCCTAGCCCGTTACATCGAGCCCTGCCCGGCATCGGATGAATCTGGCATCAGGCACCACCTTGCATCAAGCCCTTCTTGGTATACAAATTTGTTTCTATTAGGCCCCACCTGTCTCTGGGCCCCGCCCGATATACACATATAAACAATAACATATAATCATGCTAGTACATAACAATCAAACACAACACTATAACTGCTAGTTGTCCCTTATGATCTATAGATCAATAAACTTTGTAATTAATGATGGATCTAGTCTATCTTTATTTATAAGTAATATTAGCCTAAGACTTAGTGTTAATTGAACCTAGGTTACGTCATAGGAAAATTCATTTGCTAAAGTGAAGTGATGTCCATGTTTCGAGTCATCACTTTAACAAGTGAGTTCATAGTTACTTTCATCTTACACATAGAGACAAAGTATTTAAGATAATTACATGATATATGTGTCTATTATCTTTGTTTCTTGTATCTATGGTAGATGAAAATATATATGTGTTTTATTTGATTTTAAACTGTATATGTATTTTTATTACCTATAAATATATTGGGTAAAGATGGTTAGATGTAAGATGATATAGATGATGAGAGGTGAAAGATGATATAGATTTTGAGAGATGAAAGATGATATAACTTTAAAGATGATCCAGTCATCTAGCAGGGTATAGATGATGACCACCGACTATTCTAGACATTCCAATGGAACACTAGCAGGCTCGTAACATGTAGGTGTTTTTGAACTAAGTGTTCACCAGGTGTACTCCATCCCCCTCCCACCCAAGGTTGCCTTATTTACATATAGTGCTAAGGAATCCCTTGATCATTATTGTTTATCCTGAAGATAATCCTTAGGATAGGTCCCTCAAATTAGATGCTTTAGAGACAGAGAGTGACGATAGCGTGAATGGATAATCGGGTAGAATGATTTGATAAGAATACATGATTAAAATAATTTAATTATTGTGGGTTGAAAATCCTATGTGCTCATTAGGCTCCCAATCCTGAACCACTCAGTTTCTTGCATTATAGGTAGTGGCACAATAGCACAAGTGTGATGAATGATGAGGGATTTATGAATTATAGGCCAATAGTATAATAGATATTTGTAAGGCATGTATTATTTCCGTTTATGATTGTGTACTGTATTGACAATGACATCCCAACACTTTCAATATAAATAAAATACATTTCTTTGGAAATGCTTCTATCATGTTTTTGGGAACAAATTCCGCAATATTATTCTTTAAAAATGATACTTTGATTTTAAATAAGCATAAATAAAACGGTCTTTTATGGCCAAGAAATTAGGGATTTAATAATTGATATTAGAGCATTTGTTTAAGCAAACTAGGAAATTTTAAGATTTCTAGACTTAAACTTAGAATGCTAAGCAATGATTGTGAGTTGAGTGTCTATTGTATTTTAGGTAGTATGCCTGAAATGACACATGCACTCGCTTCTTTAGGGAAGATGCTTGAATTGCTTTAATGTGCTAAATGATACCTACAAATGCCTTATATACTTTAGGATACTTTTATTTGATTGGATATATGGTCTATTACTGAACAGATCTGGAGATTTTATGTGTTTAGGATTCTAAACGTTTAACTACGAGATTAGAATTGGCATATAATTTTTTGGAGTAATAAGGAGATTTATACGTCTATCGCAATAGAGCTTTCCCTATCTTAATTATCGTCACTATACATTGAACTTATGCTTTAGTGTATAGAACGTCATGGTAAGAACGCCTAGCGGATTAGGAAACCCTAATGGAAATCAGCCACCCGAGCCTCGTGTAGTCAAGCATGCACCAGGAGTGATGCATCCGCAAGAGAAATCACGATGGCATGAGTCCAAGCAATGATCCAGGATATGATGGTTGAACAAAGGGAACATATGAGGCAACTAATTTGTGATAATGGAAGAGATCCTACGACACCTGTTGTACAACGAGAGTTGGATGAGGAACAGTTAGAAGAAGGAAATTATAGTCGGACTATTAGCCAAGCCGAACCAAGAGTGGTTGGAAGGAACCAAACAAATGGAGAATATGATGGACGTGGTTGCAAGTATAAGGACTTCATGGCAGCCAAACCACCTAGCCTATCTAAGAACCCTATGCATGTGCAATTCAGGAACTGGATCTCCAAGATGGAGATGGTGTTCGAGAGTTGTGACTACAGTAGGAGCAGAAGACAATTTTCGTTGTTTGACAATTGAAGACAGGAGTTTTGAGTTGGTGGAATCTATTGGTGGACTCGATGCCAAGGAGAGAAGCAAAAAGGATTCCATGGGAGGATTTTCTCGTGCAGTTGAAGAGAGAGTATTTCTCTGAAAGAGATCTTATGGAGATCAATAATGACTTCCAGAATTTGAAAAAGGGAAAGATGAGTGTCAGTGATTAAGTTGCCACTTTCACTGAGAAGATGAAGTTAGTACCTCATTTGGTCCCTATTGAGCTCGCTAAGGTTGACAAATTTGCTAATGGACTACTAGAAAACTTTGGTCCAATGGTAAAGATAGTAAGGACTCTAAAGGACGCCATCTGGTCAGCAAGGAATGTGGATACCCAGATTAGAGAAAAGGGTCTGGAAAGAGCGGAGGTAGGAAAAAAGAGAAAGTTTAAGGGATCATTGAGATCCAACAAGAGGAGAAATTTTTTGAAATCTGGCTCTAGTATCAAGAATTTTGGAAGTGGAGAAGAAGAAAAATGGTGTGAAAGGTGTAGGAAGAAACACTCTAGGAAATGTGGCGAAGAGTTGGCCCGTTTCAAGTGCGGAAGGATTGGTCATTATGCCAATGAGTGTACATCCAACAAGAAGGTATGTTATGGATGCGGTGATAAGGCACATATTGCAAACGAATGTCCAAAGATGAGCTGTCAAGCCTAATGTGTCACCTAGGCCAAAAGTAAGAGCATTCTAGATGACACTAGAAGCAACAATGGAGGAAGCATATGTTGCTTCAGGTACATTCTTAGTAAATAATTTTCCTACCAATATTTTGTTTGATTCTGAAGCTAATTACTCCTTTATATCGCATAAATTTGGTAGAAGACTAGCATTGTGTAACATACACATTTAGTTATCGTGTTTTGTAATGAATAATATTATGAAATATTATATGACTTTGAGTAATTGAGTTTTAACGGATAGTTTTTACTAGAAATGAAGTAAAACTATGTTTAGAATCACTCGGAAAATACTAGAAGTCTTATGAGATTCCAATCAAAAGACAAATGTGGAAATTTTACGAAAATATAAAATTTGAAATAAGTAGAATTTTATTATTGAAAATTGTAGATAATTTCGTTAGAAACATTTAGGCGAAAACCTCATCGAAATCCGAGTTATAACGAAAAAGTTTTGACCAATAGAAGATCCGCGACAAAACTAGCACGGCACTGAATGACGTAAAAAAATGAGTTTTTGATAAACTACTTTTTAGCCTTGGTGATCTAAATGAAAGTCGTAGTACTCGTTAAACCGAGAATTTTCAAAAAAAGAACGTCAAAATCTGACTTCGTATAAGGAAGTTATAATTTTTCTAAGTTTCAGAATAGCAATAAACTTGAAATAAAGATCGAGCGATATTTAAACGAGAACCGAAGGTCTCGTCAATATTAGTACAACAGTAAAAAGACAGACGAAAACGGACGTCGGATGAAGAAGTTATGAATTTTTAACGGATTTTCCTGTCCCGGTCTGTTAAAAATAATAATATTAAAAATAAAGTCAAAATTAGCCGACGAAGACTAAACGAAAGTTGTAGAGTATATTCTCACCTACGTATGCAGATAAAGACGTCAAAAACGGAGCTCGTATGCAAAAGTTATGGATTGTATAAGTTTGGGACACAAAAATCGAGAAAATCCTGAAAACCGAGAAAAATCGCATGGACCTTAGCCGCCCACGTCACCTCGCACGCGAAGATGCCCGGTGTCCGACGCGCGTCACCCTTTCCTCGAAACCGAGACGTGGTCCTCTCCTGATCCGACGCGTGGCTAAGCATTGGCGCCTTCCGAGCTCCACCTCGTGTCCCCCTCGCATGCGAGCCACGTGCTCGCTTCTCCTCCCCTCGGTCTGAAGCCTCCCTATATAAAGGGAGGTGCGAGATTTCCCGGTTTTGGTTTGAAATTCTTATACTTTTCAAATCTAAACCTGATTTCAAGCCACTTTTAATCCCCCGAAGCCTCGAAATCATTCCCAACACCCGAAACACGTCCCGAAGTGCCCGAATGGCCCGAGAAATTTATCTTTTCGTTTTGAAGCTTAACCCTCTTAGTGCCCAGTTTTCAAGAAGCTCTCGGTTTTCATCAAAGAAAGCTAATTATAGTAGCAAAGTGTTGCACAAATTACTATTTTAACCCCCGATTAATTCACGGTGAGTTCAATATATATGAACAATTGTATACTATGTATTATATGTGCCATGTGTTTTTCCGTGTTATTATCTCGTGTTATTATTTCATGCTATTATGGTAGCAAAAGCTATACCTTTGACCATGTGATCAGTGAAAAGACTTAGATTCACGATGGTATTGGTATGTAGCCTCTGGCCGTGTAGAGCATGCCTCGTAAAAAAATATGAGTTCTACTCCTATGGCATTGGCAGAAGGTTAGATGGGGCTAAAAGCCTGAAATCTACCAAAATGTTTAATCAGAAAGTGTGTGTATTCTGTGCCATTTGGGTCGAAGCTTTATTGATGTATATCAAGTATGGAAATTGTTATGTCTCATTAATTGTATATCTTTGAATCAAATCATTGATTGATATGGAAAGTTTGTCACATGATTCACATATGCATTTGTTCTTCCTTGTTCCTCTTTGCTTCTGCCATATTGAAGTATATATATGGCATAACGTTATATTGTATCTATTATTGAATTCACTAAGCGTCACCGCTTATCCCTCTCAGTGTTTAACTATTGCAGGTATTAAGGATCCAGTATAGACATATACTGTTAGAAGATTTTGAATAGTTTAAAACTATTACTTTTGTATTTAGTACTCATGTATGTATAAATTATAGTATCCTGGGAAGTTATGTAATATATATAACACTTTTTAATAGTCGATTTGTATCCAGTCTTGTGTAACCACATTATCAATGTAAAATATTATTTATAAATATGCATGTAGCATGTTTTGGAGTAACAATATTGTGAAGTATGAAAGTTTGGGTCTTTCAGAAATACGAAAGTTAGGGTCTCTCACATTACCTGTAGATAGACTAGATAGTGCTCTAGTAGTAGAGATAGCTAGTGGCAAATTCATACCTATTAGTGAATGCATTAAGAACATCATCATCGATATAAATGCGAATATATTCCGTGAGGAATTATTGCCTATTGAGTTAAATGGCTTCGACATAGTGTTAGGCATGGATTGGCTTAATGCGAATGACTCCGACATCAAGTGTAGAAAGAATATCGTAGTGATCAAACCGCTTGGAAGAAAACCATTTATAGTGTATGGGGACGAACATAGAGTGAATTCTGAAATCATCTGCCTGATGAAACCCAGAAATTGTTTGTCTAAGAGATGCACATCATATCTAAAATTTTTGATCAATGTGAAGAAAGAGAAGAAAGCGATGCAAAGGATATCCGTGGTGTGTGACTTTCTGGAAGTCTTTCCCGAAGATCTTCCTGGATTTCCCCCTGATAGACAAGTAGAGTTTAGGATAGACTTGTTACCAGGAAACACACCGATAGATAAAACACCTTATCGATTAGCAACGACGGATATGAAGGAGCTTATGATGCAGCTTCACGAGTTATTGGACAAAGGTTTCATTAGACCTAGTTCATCACCCTGGGGAGCTCCGGTTTTTTTGTGAAGAAGGATGGGAGTATCAGGATGTGCATAGATTATAGAGATCTAAACAAGGCAACAATGAAGAAAAAGTACCCATTGCCAATGATTGACGACCTGCTAAATCAGCTGTAGGGTACGAGCTATTTCTCAAAGATCGATCGTAGGTTAGGATATCATCAGTTGAAGGTGAGAGAGTAGGATATAGAGAAGAATGCAAATAGAACGAGATATGGACACTAAGAGTTTTTGGTTATGTAGTTTACACTAACCAATACTCCAACAACATTTATGGATTTAATGAATAGAGTTTGTAAGTCTTTCCTAGACAAATATGTAATAGTGTTCATCAATGACATTCTCATATATTCAAAGAACCAACAGGAGCATGGAAAGCACTTAAGAGAAGTGTTAGAAGTTTCGAAGAAGGAGAAGTTGTACGCAAAGTTCTCTAAGTATGATTTTTGGATTCGAGAAGTCCAAATCTTGGTTGATGTGGTTCATCATAAAGGAATAATGGTTGACCCAACAAAGATTGAAGTTGTGATGAAGTGAGAACGACCAAAAAGTCCCACTGAGATTCGAAGCTTTTGAGGATTAGCTGGATATTAAGAAGGTTTATCCAAGGATTTTTTCGCTAGCTACTCCATTGATATCTTTGACCCATAAAGGAGTTACATATACATGGAGTGAGAAACACGAAGAAGCTTTTGCAGAATTAAAGAATAAGTTGTGTGAAGCACCGATTCTTTCTTTACCTAACAGAGTTGAAGACTACGCAGTTTATAGTGATGCATCTGGATTTGGGTTAGGTTGTGTTCTGACCCAGCGAGATAAAGTAATCACCTATTCATCTCGACAAATGAAAGAACACGAGAAGAACTACCCCACTCATGATTTGGAGTTGGCAGTAGTAGTCTTTGCGCTAAAGATATGGAGAGATTATCTTTATGGCATAAAGTTTAAGCTTCACACTTATCATAAGAGTCTCCAATATCTCTTTGGTCAAAAGGAATTGAATATGAGACAACGATGTTGACTAGAATTACTCAAGGATTATGATTGCGAGATACTTTGCCACCCTGGTAAAGCGAATGTCGTAGAAGGTGCTGTGAGTAGAAAGATAGACCTAGAGAAGAAAAATCCAAGAGCATTAAGGATTGAGATTGTCTCAATAATTGTAGATAGTTTTAAGAAAGATCAGGAAAAAGCTTTGGAAGGAGATAACCGAAAAGAAGTGCTTTTAGGCAAGATATTGGAATTCAATACAAACAACCAAAAGTTGAAGGTATTCCAAAATAGGATTTGGGTGCCTAAGATGGGAGGAATGAGAGATCTTCATATAGAAGAAGCCCACAAGACCGTGTACTCGATTCATCCCATCAGTAGCAAGATGTATAGGGATCTGAAACTTAGTATTATTGGCCAACGATGAAGCTCGATGCTGCTAAGTATGTGGTTGAGTGTGTGACATGCGCAAGAGTTAAAGCGCAACATCAAAAATTGTATGGAAGTTTGGAGCCTTTACGGTACCCATGGGTAAATGGGAAGACATCACCATGGATTTTGTGACTAAACTACCTAGGACGTAGAATGGTCACGACATGATTTAGGTAATCGTGGATCGATTCACAAAGAGTTCACAATTCATATCAGCCAATGAAAGATGGTCTATGGATAAGCTTGCAGATGTTTATGTAAAGGAGATAGTAAGACTTCACGGTGTTCCCCTAGCAATTGTTTTGGATCATGACAATTGTTTCACTTTAAGGTTTTAGAAATGCCTACAAAAAGAAATGGGTATGAAGTTGTGTTTGAGTACAGCCTACCATCCAAAGACTGATGGTCAGAGTGAAAGGACGATTCAAACACTGAAAGATATGTTGATAGCTTGTACCCTAGAATTCCAAGGTAACTAGGATGAGCATCTACCCCTAGTAGAGTTTTCCTAAAACAATAGTTACCACTCGGGCATTGAGATGACACCATCTAAAGCCTTGTACGAACAGAAAATGCCGTGCACCGTCTTGTTGGATTGAGGCTAAAAAAACAGTTTATGGGTTCCGAGATAGTCCATCAGACTGCTGAAAAGTTAAAAGTGATTAGAGAGAGTATGTTAGCAACTCAAGATCGTTAAAAGAGCTATGCTGACAAGAAGCACAGGCCAATGACTTTCAAAGTTTGAGATTTGGTGTTGCTCAAAGTCTCATCATGGAAGGGATTTATAAGATTTGGTAAGAGAGGGAAGATGTGTCTAAGATTCATTGGACCATTCAAGGTTCTTCGAGAGTTGGGAATCAAGCTTACAAGCTGGAATTGCCAGAAGAACTGGATGCAATTCATAACACATTCCATGTGTGTTATTTGAGGAAGTTTTCAGAAGAAGTTCCTGATATAATTCCTTTTTCAGAGTTAAGGATTGTTGAATATAAGAGATTAATAAAAGATCTCGAAACGATTGTTGACCACAAGACGAATAAGTTACGACGTAAGATGGTTGATTTAGTGCTTGTGTGATGGAAACATTCGAACAGGCCAAACCTCGTCTGGGAGACAGAAAGCGAGACGAAGAATCGCTATCCACATTTGATTGTTGATGTATGATTCCAAGGACATAATAATTCTAAGGGGGAGAGAATTGTAACACTTGCGTTTCCCGCTAGACATTGATAAAGATGATGTAATATTTAGGATCAACAATTGTAACTTATTTGAAGTAACAAAGGGAAGTTATTTGAATATTATGTGTTGTATGTGCAACATGAGTGCTTATAACGATATAATAAATAGGAATAAAACATGCTTCTAAAATAAATTTAACAATTAGGACGAAAAGCCTAAGAGTAAGATGTAGTAGTCGTGACAAGAATTCTGGAGATATAAGGAGCCCTCAAAACGGACTTAGAACGAAGAAGTTATGATCTATTAAAGTTTCATGTTCGAACTGGCACTGCTACAAATATTGTAAATAGAAAATCGGAGATAAATCGATTATTTGCCTTAGTGAACTAAACAAAACTCATGGTAGTTGTTAAACTGAGAGTGTAAATATAGAGAATGTCCAAATCTGACTTCATTAGAGGAAGTTATGATTTTTCTAAGATTTAGTGTAGTAGTAAACAACTCAGATATCGAAATTTAAATCAGTTGATTGTTAGTTGAGACAATCTAAACGAGAGTTGAAGATCTCATTAATAGGATTCCAACAATATAAAGACAGTCGAAAATGGACGTCGGATGACAAATTATGCATTTTATATGTGTTTTAGCAGTCTCAGCCTGTGTAAAATAAATAAAGTCAAAATTAGCCGACGGAGTGTAAATGAAAGTTGTAGGTCTCGTCGATAGTTACACGTTGATATAAAGAACGTCAAAACGAAGCTCGTACGAAGAAGTTATGCAATTTTAAAGTTTGAATTTCGTTGCATGTGTTTGCGCCTCGCGTACGACCTTCTAGAAGCCGCCACGTAGCACCAACTAGATTCCCACATGTGACACCACACTTGGGAAAGCACGTCGACCATGTGCGGAGCATACATGGACCTTGCACGGCGTGCAACCCAAGGTTCCAGCCTATAAATTGTTGCTCAATGTTCATTTATTTCACACAAATCTAAAATACACCCTCACACACAAACACACACACATACACACATACACACTCTCTCAGTCTCTCTCTTAATCTCTCTCTCTCTCTCTCTCTCAATTTTACTTCTTTTGGTCTGAATTCTTTTTAGAGTTTAGAGTATTTTGGCAAGTTTAAAAGTCCCCAGGAGCCCGATATCTAGTAGCTATTAGCCCGGAGTTCCGCCAGTGTAATTTCCATACCTTGGTCTAGGGAATCTCTGTAAGTTAAATTACACTCTATATTATTTTAGTGTAATTTATATTTAAAATTCATAGTCGTTGTTATGAATTTATAAATAAGATTTGTCAGTGATTCCAATGTCATATTACTGATTGATCTACTTATGGGAATGATGTCTATGCTGGATTTAGTGAGGTGTTTAAAACAAGATTTTCCAAACAGTATTCTCTGTATACCAAACAGACCATACATCTGATATGATCCTACATGGTTGTCCATTATCAACTATAGATCAGTAAACTTTGGAATTAATGATGGATCTGGGCTATCTTTTTTCGTAAGGAACATTAGCGTAAGACTTAATATTAATTAAACATAGGTTACGTCAAAGGAAAAGTCAGTTGTTAAAACGAAACATTGTCCAAGTTTCGAGTCATCACTTTAACAAGTGAGTACATAGTTACTTTCACGTTACACATAAATATAAAGTATTTAAGATAATTACATGCTATATGTGCCTATCATCCGTGTTCCTGATATCTATGTTAGATGAACAATATATATGTTTTTTATTTTATTTCAAACTGTATATGTATTTGTATTACCTATAAATATATTGGGTAAATATGGGTAGATGTAAGATGATGAGACATGAAAGATGATATAGATGTTGAGAGATGAAAAATGATATAGATGATGAGAGGTCTTGACTTTAAAGATGATTCAATCGTCTAGCGGAGTCTAGATGACGACCACAGACTATTCTAGATAGTCAATTGGTCCCTCAAATTAGATGCTTTAGGGACAAAGAGTGAGAATAACGGGAATGAGTAATCAGGTAGAAAGATTTGATAAGAATATATGATTAAAAGAATTTAATTATTGTGGGTTGAAAATACTATGTGATCACCAGACTCTCAATCCTGACCCACTCAGTTTCTTAGATTACAGGTACTGACACGAGGCACATGTGTGATGAATAATGAGGGATTTATGGATTATATGCCGATAGAATAATAGATGTTTGTAAGGTCTGTATTATTTCCGTTTATGCTTATGTAATGTATTGACAATGACATTCCGATTTCAAATTACAAATAATAATTTTCTTTCTTAATTTTGATTTCTACATGTTTAAACCTAATTAATAAAAAAAAAGTAATAAAGGGAATGGGTATATTTGAAATTACAAATAGTATTTTCTTTCTTAATTTTTTTTATTAATTATATACCCTATTTGAAATTACAAATAGTATTTTCTTTCTTAATTTTTTTGTATCAAAAAGATGCTTATATTATATATTGTTGAATAATATATATGTTTTAATTTTGTAACAACTAATTTTCATTTAGTATATAAAAATTATATATTTGATTATAATTGTTTGGTTGTATAGTTAATACTTTATCAAAATATTTTAGCTAATTATGTGAAAAGCTAATAAAGGAATGGGTATATTTGAATATATATATATATATATATATATATATATATATATATATATATATATATATATATATATATATATATATATATATATATATATATATGGAAATGCTCAAATGAGAACACCTAAAAGGTTGAGAACACGAGAACAAGTATATTCATTTGTGATTCCATGTGTTCATTTGTGGAGAAATGATAAATTTTTACGCACAATGAACATGAATATGCTTTTCCTCTTCAATTGAAATTAAAGGCATAAAAATTTATCATTTCTCCACAAATGAATACGTGAAATCGCAAATGAATATACTTTGTTCTTGCGTTCTCAACCTTTTTGGTGTTCTCATTTAATCCTACTCCCCTCTCTCTCTCTCTCTCTCTCTCTCTCTCTCTCTATATATATATATATATATATATATATATATATATATATATATATATATATATATATATTACCATCAGAGATGGTCTTATCACGTTTAAGTGGACTAGCTATCTAGATTTTTACAAATAGTTTTGATTTAATTGATCATTAAAAATTCCACGAATGCCACCATTTAGTTATTTAAGTTTAAAACATGCTAATTAAGTTATTGAACTTTCTATTTTTGTTTCCATTTACCATTTATGACATGCTACTCTAGATTTACACGTTTTCATCCAAGATTTTTGATTTAATTGACCATCAAAATTACAGAAACGTTACAGTTTAGTTATCAAAATTCAAATCATGATAAATAAGTTTTTGAAAGGAAAAAAGAATTTCATAACTCTATAAACTTTTACAATTTTTTTTAACTTGCTTACAAAATAGTTATAAACTTGTTATAACATTTGCATATCTTGGATGCGAATTGACCTGTCGTAGATGTACACATTCAAAAAGAAAAATATCTTTTTCCAACCATCCCATGATATTCTAAAATCTAGATATTGTATTCTCGTATCATTGACAATTTGTAAGTATAGTTATTTTTGAATCTAAACCGTTATTCTAAACGTCTAATTAACATATACGGAATTCTCAACGAAGTAATCTTCCACTATGCGATCATGGGATGTTTCACAATTTTTATCTATATAAATTCTTGTATTTGTTAGCCACACTTAAACTTATAGTATCACCAAAGAAAATGAGTGTAGCTTGAGCATTGTTGATAAAAGGTTAATGTTATCCTCAAACATACTTATTGACGACTCATCGTTTTGAGTTTGATGACAAAAAAATGAAACTATACGTTTTGAATTCATTTCATAATTGTAGATGTGGAAAATAGGAAGGTTTAGAAGGTAATGTTGTGGTAAAATAAATTTTAAAAGAAATGAGAACATTGAAAATGTATTTATGGATTTTTAGCATTCCATAGAAAAATAACCAGCTACACATAGAGTGCATAGATACCAATTACCACATCCATGTGTGAAAACCCATAGCAAGAAGATGAGCACCCGTTGGATACCGAATGACCATATATATATATATATATATATATATATATATATATATATATATATATATATATATATATATATATATATATATATATATATATATAGAGAGAGAGAGAGAGAGAGAGAGAGAGAGAGAGGTGTGTTCAATTAAAAAAATAAAAAAGGTTGAGAATGGGGGAATCATTCTCAGCCACTCATTTAATCTAAGCATAAAAAGACACGGTGACAAACTTGTAAATATGTTAATAACCTTCAATGTCAAATACGTAACTATAATTCGATAACAGTTCGTGAATTCGTTCATCCTCAAAATTTTCCTCCAACCTTCAACAATCATCCAGATTTCTTCAACTAAACCATCATCAATGTCATCCAGTGTTAATCAATCATCAATATTCGTAGCTGGGAGGTTCGCCGTTCAAGACAAATTCGCAACCCAAATTCATCAATTTCATCGATTTGTTAAAGTTTGGAACTGGAATTTCCCAGATTCGCAAACGAAATCAATTGGAATCGGAATTTCTTCGTTGTTCATGAAATTGGAATCATAGTTCTTGACTCGCAGTCACGATCGACATTGAATGACTCATAATCGGTACTCACAGGTTCCCAATTGGATTTTCGAAAATCAAAATCAAAATGAGAAATCGATCAGACATAGGTGTCGCGTCTGAAGTCGAAATCGGAAGTATATGATGATTTGGAATTGATAACTTGATGTTTTTAACATTTTTAAAATAGTTAACTTGTATGCACTCCAACTGTTTGATGAAATGCATAAACTAAATTACCACGTTATATATTCATATATGAATATGTTTTCTCACTTAAATCAGTATATGATTATTAAAACAAAAAAACGAATATGCAAGTCTGCATGTTATTCATATGTGAATAACATATAAAAATTATATATATTTGTGAAAACACATTGTAATATTCATATGTGAATATACTGTGTAATATTCATAAGTAAATACATTATCTAATATTCACAAGTGAATATACTATGTATTATTCACATGTGATATACCATGTAATACTATGTAATATTCAGATATGAAAATATTATTTAATATTCATAAGTGAATATATCATCTAATATTCACAAGTAAATATACTATGTAATATTCACAAGTGAATGAATCGTTTAATATTTAAATATGAATATACTATGTTTAGTATATGTTATATTCATATATGAATGATACTTAAAATGTAAAAAAAAAAAATAATCATGGTTTTTATTCATAAGTGAATAACGAATGTACTGTAGAAAAAATTTGATTCATTTTTATTCACTTATGAATAACGATAGCTGAAAATATAAAAAAAAATAAATTTTTTATTTTATTTTAAAACTATATCAATATGGATGTCTATTTGTAGAGAATAAAAAATCATGAATTTTGGTATATTTAAAATAATTTTTCGATAAAAATAGCTCTTAAAAATTAAAAAAAACGAAAAAGACTATGTTTTTGTATATATTAAGGTAATGTTTAGCATAGTTTAAGGAAATATGTTTTGTTGGAAAATACATGTCTATTCTTTTCTCATTTCCGCTGGTACGACGGAGGCTTTTGCGGCAAAAATAAATGAGTGGCTGAGAATGATTCCCCATTCTCAACCTTTTTTTTCTCAATTGAACTCTCCCATATATATATATATATATATATATATATATATATATATATATATATATATATATATATATATATATATATATATATATATATATATATTTTGAACGGCAGGCATGATATTAAAAAAGAAAGCTACCCAGGGGCTAGAGTTACAAAAGGGAGAAATACAAACGGAAAACAGAACAAAAGCAAAGCATGAAACTGGAACAAAAGAAACTACAACTTTCTATAACATTCCAAAACCGGTTCAGAACACCATTCGTACCAGCTTAAAATTTGACCTCTCCTCTTCCGAGCATTTATCCATAGATGAGACAGAGCTTGTACCTCAGATGCCAACATCGTGTGTGATTTTGCGTTAGGTCCATGAGCCTTAACACTCCTGTAACTCCATATTACCCACATGAATACTAGCATTATAGCTTCATGAATCACCAACAGCCTTTGATGCCCACCAATCCTTAATTTACAGTCTAGCAAGTCACGACATGAGCTGTAAGAGCAATCCAATAGTCGCCACCATTTACACACTTGCAGCCATACTTCACTTGAGACCAGGCAACCCATAAAAATATGATCCACAGATTCTGGAGTCGCGTTACACATTTTACACAAGTTTGTAGAGCTGATACCATATTTGAAAAGATTGTCCATAGATGGAAGTCTGCCCTTACCAGCTCTCCATGCAAGAATGTTTATCTTCCCTGGTCCAAGTGGATTCCACATCCAATTTCCATCGCTATAGGGAAGGGTAATATTGTCAATATGGGATCTCAGCGATGAAACAGTGAATAACCCAGAAGGGTCAAGTACCCAGGTCCATTTTTGTGAGCCATCCTCGATTGACACCTGTTGGAAATGGTTCAAAAAAGACACCTGATCTTTATCGAGTGAGTTTTGGATATTGACAATTGTACCCCAGCAACTACTTCGCCTTTTTGTTGCCGACGGCCTAGACAAGCCGCCATCAGGACCGTTTATGGATTTAATCACTACCGCCCAGTTGCTGTCAAGAAAATTCTTCAACCTCCACCACCATTTCCCCAACAATGCTATATTTTGCGCCTTTAAACTACCGATTCCGAGCCCACCTCTTTCTTTTGCTGCAAGGATTTTGTCCCAAGCTATCCATGCCATTTTCCTTGTTTCGATGGAGCCACCCCAAAAGAACTTCATACGGATTTGTTCAAGTGTTTTTATTACCTTCATGGGCGCCTTGTAAATCGAGAAATAGAAGGTGCCGAGACTACTCAACACTGCTTTGCATAGAGTCAGACGCCCCCCAAAGGACAAAGTGAAAGCTTTCCATCTTGTAAGCCTCATCTGAAATCTTTCGATGATTTATCTCCAATGTGTTGTTCTTACCATAGAGACGCCTACCGGGAGGCCTAAATAAGTAAAAGGTAAGGAGCCAATCGAACAATTGAAACTGCGAGCGACCGTCTCCAGCTCACAATTATGAGTACCAAACCCATAAAGTTTACATTTAGACATATTTATCTTCAAACCTGATGACAACTCGAAACATCTTAAAATTCTGATCAGGTTCTTTAAGTTCTCTGGTAACCACATACCCATGAATACTACATCATCCACATACTGCAAATGAGAAATGACTGGACCGTGACAGGGTAATTGAATTCCTTAAAAAAATGCCATTTTCTTTTGTCGATTCCATTGCAATATGGAGGCCTTCAGCTGCAATGATAAATAGAAAAGGGGATAAGGGATCGCCCTGCCTTACCCCTCGCTCCATACAAAATTCTGAAGTTGCTGAGCCATTGAGAAGCACTGACACCCTAGCTGACGATAAACATCCTTGGATCCAAGTTCGCCATTTAGACCCAAAATGCATTTGTTGCAGGACTGAGTCTAGATACCCCCAGCTCAGACTATCGAAGGCCTTCTCGAAATCCACTTTAAAAGTGAAAGCTTTCCTTTTATTTTTCTTTATCCGGCTAATTATTTCGTTTAGTATGAGGGGCCCATCGAGAATGTGTCGATTCTTGATGTAAGCTGTCTGAGTCTCGCTAACTACCAGATGCACCACCTTTTTTAATCTCTCAGCTAGAACCTTTGATATTGTTTTGTACAAGCAACCAATTAGACTTATGGGACAAAAGTCATTAATTGTTACTGGATCTTGAACTTTTGGGATGAGGGTGATAAAGGATGAATTGCAGCCTTTATCAATATGCCCGGTAGCTTCAAAGTGCTTCACTGCTAGATAGAAATCACCACCAATCACCTCCCAATGTTGTTTTAAAAAGGAAAACGAAAATCCATCAGGCCCTGGTGCCTTGTCCGAACCACATGCCCATATGGCCGCTTTAATTTCGTCCAACGAGAAAGGATCCTCTAAATGTTTAGCCACCTGTGGAGGAAGCTTCTTGAACTTTGGGCTAATAAACTTAGGTCTTGATTTATGTGGCTCAACAAATCTTCCAGCGAAATGATTAAATACCACCTCTTTGATTGCAACAGGGTTGCATATCCAGAATCCATTATCCTTAATACCATTTATCCTCTGCAATCTTTGATGCTTATTCATCAGACCATGGAAAAAAGCACTATTTTCATCCCCCTCAATAGCCCATTTGGTTCAAGATTTTTGTTTTAAGTCTTCAATGCGTCTGGCTTCGTTTTCCATGATTTTTTGGTAGGCATTTTGTCGATCTCTAAGTAGGTCTTCGCTGATCTGGCCCGTCTCAGCCAGGAGATTAATATCATTGATCTTGCTCGTAAGTTCAACCTGCTCTCTTCGAGCTTTTTCTATAGTCTCTTTCCTCCAAGATTTGATATGTTCTTTAAGATTCCTTAGCTTACCTGCAACCAAGGATAAAGGGGATATATGCAGGCGAGAGTTGGAAGACCTGCTAAGTGACCACCCGTTTCTAAGTACCCCCTCAAAACATGGTTCTTTCATCCAAGAATTAAAAAACTTGAATGGGGATGGGCCAAAATCAAGCTGATTGGAGGATATGAGTATTGTACAATGATCAGAGTGCACTCTTGGCAATGCTGTGACACTAAGGCTTGGCCATGAGTCGAAAACATTATCAAACTAAGTGTGACACTCGTGTACTATAGGAGTTGATCAAAAAATGTTAAATATCAAGGTATAAACATTAAGAATTTTTTAAAAGTAAAGTTTCGAAATAAATACAATTGAAATGATGAATAAGTAATTAATTTAATTCTATGATAATAAAAAACATAGAGACTGTAAAAAACGTAATTATAAATCATAAATTTGCAAACAATTATTTTTAAATAATGTTAATTCTTTTGTTTGTAAGTCCATCATTGTTATTTTTAATTAATATGTAAAATGATTTTAAACATTCGCAATGTTCTTTAACTCAAGATTAATGATAAAATAATCATATTGTACAATAAAATATAAAATAAACTAAAAAAATACCATCATCAATGACATTATCAGTGTTTTATTTAATATCAGAAAGTAAGATAATGCAAGACACACATCAATGATTTTTGTATTAAGAAGATATTTGTATAAAGTTTGTGTTTAGAAAAACATGAATGATATCTATCACACCAATTGTATATAAATGAGAGCTCTTAATTAAAAAAAATAAGGGATTTTCTAATATATGTCTTTATATAAGAAACACTAATTGAAGTATTAATTAGGAGGATTATTACCATAATTAAATATGATAAATATTAATTGTAAATAATATTCTTTATAATTAATATATTTTATATTTAATTATTGTAATATTACACATAATTAATGTTTATCACATTTAATTATGGTAATATTTTTTATAATTAATATTTCAATTAATGTTTCATATATTTGTGCTTAGGCACATATTAGAAAATCTCAATAAATAAATAAATGGTCTTGTTTAACTAATGTTTAAAGTAAATTTAAATATAAACAAATTGACATAAATGTTTGAAAGCACATTGTTTATATTTAATGTGTGATTCATGATACATTAATTTTTCATAAATGGCAGATGATAAACTTAAACTACAAAAATAGTCATTGTTTCACTTAGGTTTGTTGAAAATTTACAAACATAGTATTTGTTTTAAGAAATTACAAGATTAGTCTATATTACAATAAATAAATATTAAATATACATCAATGGTGACTGATTAAATTCATTACATAAGTGGTATATGAAAAAAATGGTCAACTTTATGTGTATAACACCTTAAATTTAGAAAGTTAAACTTTGAAAAAATGTGTATACATCTTAAATATAACTAGTATTATTAGGTGACATTTAAATAAAATTGAAAAACATACCAAAATGACAAGTGAATATTAAATAATTAAAAAAAAACCAGAAAATAACAAGTGTCCAATTACATGAGAATATGACATATGACAAAAATGATATTTATTTATTAGAGTAAGATGAGAATATTTTGTTGGGTTATTGTCACTGTAGTCTAACGATTATCAGTTTTGGTTTAAATGGTCATTCGTGATATATATATATATATATATATATATATATATATATATATATATATATCCGTTTTACATGTTTATTTGGGACATAGACTTGTTTTAACCGGTTTCTCTATTTCCAAGTCATGTCTACGTGGGATTATGGAGGCCATCTGTTGTCTGACGTGCCTTTCTACTAAAAAAATATGTTAATGGTTTAGTAAAAACCATTGTTTTGTGGGTTAACCTAGAGCTTCCAAGACTAATAAAAAAACTTTTACCCCCTCAAGAACACACACTCAGTAACAACCGAAATCGAGTTTTGGGGTTAACGTTTTGAAGGTTTGATTTCTTAAAGGTTTAATTTCTTGAAGGTCTGACATGTGTTCCTCTCAGGATCTCAGAAACATGTTGCAGGGTTCCGATCAGAACCTGGAGAAGTCAAACACTCGAACTTCGTGGGTTAACCTGGATCTTTCAAGAACAATAAAACAACTTTTACACCCTCCGATCAGAACTTGAACTTGATGACGGCCATGCCTAAGGTTCTAACAGCCCGAGGGCGCTATTTTATCCCAATCTTGGAACCAACAGATGAGAAGTTAAGCACCGGTTTCAAAAAGCTTCAAGAATCAAATTTGATCTTGGTTTCCTTAAATTTGTTGATCTTGCTCAGTTTTTTCTTGTCACACCCCAAAACCGAGAATGGCGGAAACGTTCCGGGGAGGAGGACGTCATGTATGTATCACAACAATGTAAAGTAGTAAACAAGCAACAACATCATCCATTTCATTAATAGAATAATTCTGTTTACAAGTGTGTTCTTTCATAGTATAAAACAACATGATAAATACTCAAAATAAAAGACGAGTCTTGACTGCTCCGTCTTCTCTAAACCTTGCATCGGTACCTGCCTATTTGTAAACTGAGAATACAAGTTATTTTGAAAGCGAGTATCAGCAATAAAGCTGGTGAATTCATAAGTATTTTAATGTTATTGCTTTGAAAAGTTGTTTTGAAAGGCTGGTGAATGTTTGATGAAACATTTAGTATAAGTATGAAAACCCTAGAAAATCCCATATTTCCTACTAGTATAAAAAGTAGTCTTCTACCAAGACCTGAATGTTTTGAAAGTAGTCTTCTACCAAGACCTGAATGTTTTGAGAGTAGTCTTCTACCAAGACCTGAATGTTTTGAAAGTAGTCTTCTACCAAGACCTAACCGTTTTGAAAGTAGTCTTCTACCAAGACCTGAATGTTTTAGAAAGTAGTCTTCTACCAAGACCTAACCGTTTTGAAAGCAGTCTTCTACCAAGACCTGAATGTTTTCGAAAGTACGCATCACTGTAAATGTGACGGTTTTTCCCCTGTTTAACTATTATTATAAAAGTTATAGTCTACCTCGTCGTTTATGTGTATGAGTCGCAATATAAAGGTAATAAGGAAAGTAGTTTATCTATATCGAATATGTTTTTAATACTCCCTGTGAGTCTTTTGTTTAAGTAAAACTGGTTAAAAGGGTGTTTATCCCGAATTGTGAACGTGCTAATAATATCCCATGGTGTAGTTATTACCCCCTGAGCATGATTGAGCTAAATGTATATTACTACGTACGAGAGTTATTGTTTCCGCGTGTTGTGAGTTCCTCATAACCATACTAGACGCAGTACCTATGTTGACATTTGTCACCCCGGGAAGTGTAGCTAACAGTCAGGGTGCGGAGTCGTCAGCCCCGTATAGATCTATACACACTTGTCACGCTCTCCCTCCAAGAGACTCTGATTATAGGTGGGGACTTTCGTTTTGGTACTAACAAAGCCATTGTCTCACATGTTTGCTAACAACAAGTTCACGAGTAATATAACAAAATACCTTTTGTAGGAAAAGATTATCCTTGTTATGAAGAATGCACACTTATAAATAAAACATTGGTATAGACTAATGAATGAACTAACTCTTGTGTGATTCCTTGTACTTGGAATTGTAAGTAGTATCTCCTAACTATACCTATTATAGTTACTAGAAATGTAATTTATGAGTGTCCAAGTAGGTTTATACACCCTTGCTACCTAAGAGTGTCGGAACTAAACTAACTGATGGAACTTTTATGTCTATATCGGTATACATGATATATATAACTAATATTTAGACGACATTCGGACGAATAACTGATGCCCTAAGGCCACATCCCAACGAGAACAGAAAAAGAAATAAGGCGAGCTAGCCGTTCTAAGTCTTTTAAACCTTTCTTATTTAACTATACATATATAGGCAAGCATTTAACAATAAGTATAAAAGAATTTTTGTAAAACCTTTGAAAAGTTTAGTAAATAAGAATTTATGACTTGATGTCAGTTTATAAAACATTTCGAAAACAGTTGACAAGACAATTTTAATTGTAAGAAAACCTACAACTATAACAGATTCAAAAAGGAAACATACAGTTTGTAAGACAGTTTATAAAAGTGTTTTAACATGTAAAAACATTTGAGAAAGCTATTTGAAGTATTCTATTTGGTGAAACGGCTAAAAGTGTAGTAAGTCCAATTGTATGTTAGTTATAAATCACATGTGATTGATTACATAACCAAAAAGTATAACAAAGATTTATGTCTTTCACACGGGGATAATCGTGTGTTTACTTGTATTCCCCCCCCCCCCCCCCTCTTAAAAGTGTATAAAAAGCATTTATAAAGCATTTGAAAGTGTAGATTATAGGGGTATGAACTCACTTGATTGAAGTAGTTGATTTGAAGTATTCGAGAGAAGGATCGAGCAGAACTTCGACAGGAAGAGTTGAAAACACGGGAAAATCTCGGGATTCTCGGGAATCTCGGGGATCTCGGGAACACAAAACCTTCCTTCGGGACTTGAAGGTGAAAACCGGGCTTTGGGAGGGTCTCGGGGGCTTAAACGCAGAGTTTCGACGCGAGAAAGAAGGGAACTGAGCAATGGAACTCGGAGCCCTTGAAATATATTTATAGGGGCATTTCTGGTGTGCCACATCGTGGCTAAGGCTGGCCACGTTGTGGGGAGCAAGCCTTATCCTCTTCCATTTATTGGACGCTCAGTCACTTGCCGGGTCGCGGCAAAGCCGTGCCACGTCATGGCAAACCTGACAGCCTCGGATTTCAGGCCTCGAACTTGTAAAATCCGTAACTTGCGCATACGAGCTCCGTTTTCGACGTTCTTTATATGCACGCATAGCTGAAAATATGGTCTACAACTCTCATTTAGACTTCATCGGCTAATTTTGGCTTTATTTTTAATTATTTATTTTTAATGGGTCGGGACACGAAATTCCGTTAAAAATCCATAACTTCTTCATCCTATGTCCTTTTTCGTCAGACTTTTCATCGGTGCACTACTATTTTTGAGACCTTCGATTCTCATTTAGGTTGTTTTGGCCAAAATTCTCTCGATCTCTATTTCGAGTTTTTAGCTGTCTACTGCTATATCCGGATCTTGGAAAAATCATAACTTCCTCATATGAAGTCAGATTTGGACATTCTTTTTCCGTATGTTTACGGTTTAATGTTATATAAAACTTTCATTTAGATACTTAAGGCTAAAAACTATTGTGTTGAGACTTCGCGTTTTTCGTTTAATCGGTGTTGTCGGTTTTGTCGGGAATTTTAGAATGGTTATAACTTCTTTGTTATAACTCGGATTTTTGTGTTCTTTATATGTATGAAAACCTTGTTACGATTCCTACCACTTGATTTAACCCAAATAAGATTTTAGTAAAGTTATATTTTGACCTAAATTTGTCTAGTTTTACATTACATTGTCTCTAAATATCGGGTTGTCACATCATCCCCCCGTTAGAGAGAATTTCGTCCCGAAATTAGAATTTAAGCAGAATTGATAATCATGCTACGGATAGAAGTTTTATTTGCTTCTCGTGTTCTTAAGTGAACTCAGGTTCTCGCTTGGCATTCCAGCGAACCTTTCACTATCGGGATACGACTTTGCTTCTTTCATTTGACTTCACTAGTATGATAACTCCTCTTTGTCGAATGTGTGTTGAGTGTTTTTGTGGTCTGTGAGAGTATTACACCTTGTACCCTACAAGTAGTGTCTCCAGATCTTCACAGCAATTACCATTGCTCCTGACTCAAGATCATGTGTTGTATAGTTAACTTCTTGCGTCTTAAGCTGTCTTGAGGTATAGGCAGTGGCCCTTCCTCTTGTATAAGAATGCAACCAAGTCCTTGGTTGGATGCATCGCATTACACCACGAAATATTCTGTCCTTTTTGGGAGGGATAATATTGGTGCGATGCATCAGGCTTATTTTAGCGTTTGGAACGCTCTTTCTTGTTTACAGACGAGTCCGGTGCTCTCCAATGTGAGAAACTTGGCCTAAAGAATCCTCTTCTGAGGAGTTTGTTAAGCTCACTAGGAAGTTGTTGCATCTCAGTTGGAGCTAGACGAAAAGGTGTTTTGGCTACTGGGGTAGCCCTTATAAGTAAGTCGGTTCTAAACTTGAATTGATGTTGTGGTGGTAATCCCGGTAGTTCTTCTGGAAAGGTGTTGGGAAAGTCGCGTACTTTTGGGATGTTCTAAATGTCCTTCACTTCTTGGCTCGTATCGACGATGTGTGCAAGAAATGTGTGATATTCCCTTTGTAAGCGCTTTTGAGCTTAAATACACAAAATGATGCGAAGGTTTGTACTTGATTTGTCTCCGTAAATAATAAGAGGTTATTTGATAGGGAGGTTAAGATGAACTGCTTTATCAAAGCACCTGATGTCGGCTCGATGTAGACTTAACCAACTCCTACTGATTATGATGTCAAAACCTTGGGGGGATTAGATGTCGTGAAGATCTAAAAGAAAGTATGACTACTCATGAATTATGGAAAAGGATAGGTATTTCTAAGTTTATTCTCAAGGAAGTACGATCACTCTCAGTCTTGGGCAGTCTCTGTCCTAAAGTTCATAGTAGAACCCATACCAGGTTCATCAATCACAGTCTCGGGTATACGAGTCGTATATAATTAATATTGAAAAGGTGGGTCTTTGGATTGAACTTGACGTACTGCATGAGTGGTACTTCGGGGAGGTTTGCTGAGGTTTCTTTGGAAAGGATAAGAAACATGAGGTACTCTACGCATGAGTACTTCGGAGTTCTGAAGTGATAGTTTCGTTAGAAAGATCATTTCGGAGAAAGAGATTTACGCACGAAACTGGTATTGTGAGGATCAAATAGACTCTGATCGTATGATGAAATCGGAATCATTTGGAAATAAAGGCACTAGATTTGATCATAAAGGCGTTACATACAAAACACAACAGTGCAACTTTTTAACAGAGTTACAGTACTTTAGAGTAACTACAGGAATATTGCTGCGAACAAAGTATACTACAAAAGGCAAGTATATGCAGCACGAAGGTCCCTTAACTGACGGGATCTCGCAAAAGATAAGACTCGAGTTGCACTAGTTTTAAACATGTTTTAAAAACATACATAATACTGACGATTGGAAGTGAACCTATACTATAGCAGGGTCCTTCGTTGCCTCTTTGCATTATGAGGTCAAACTCCTCCGGATTCACCGTCATTCTCCTCTGTTAGACAGTCCCTCTTGAAGTGTCCGGTTACGCCACGTAGATGGCATATTCGAGAGATTTCGACATTGGTGGTTGAAGTAATGTGTTGGATCCGAGTCTTGCAGTAACGGACGGTGTGTCCCTTTTTATTGCAGTTTAAGCACTGCATTTCCCGACAAGGTCCATGATGGTGATAGTTGCATTTGTTGCACTTTGGGAGGTTGCCAGCATACTGTCTGGCCGGGTTAGGGATAACTGGGATACTAGAAGAGATGGTAGTAGGAGGTACAGAAGTCGTGGCTGTGAAGGTTGCCACAGGTTGTTGTCTTTTGCTCGCCCCTTAGGGTGATTTGCCTCTAGCTTTAGCCCAAAACTTTTTGTTTGTTATTCTTGGGCTTGGGATTCGGGGTGTCGTGGTAGTTTGTTGCTCGTTGAGGTACTTGATTGTTACTTGGATTGGAATTATTGTTAACAATCCCGCTAACATTCGCGTTGTTAGCGTTAAGGTGGGTCAGAACAGCTGACACGGCAGCCGACACTGCAGCTTGAAAGGCAGTTGCATCAATCTGAAGAGTTAGTGTTTAGTTGATGGGTTGATCGTTTTTCTTCGGCGACATGATGCAACCCCAATACGGAATAGAAGTATGTAAAGAATAGAAGTATGTTCTCGAAGGTTTGACCTACATCCCTATGATGCAACCCCAATACGGAATAGGAGTATGATCACGAAGGTGTGACCTACATCCCTATGATGCAGTCCTGGTATGGAGTAGAAGTAAATTAATAGAATGGTCTCAAAATGCTTATCGTCCAAAGCAGGGTATTATTGGTTGGTGGATAACAGGATCCAACCTTTGAAAGAGACTTGGAAATGATTTCGGAGTTAAATTACCATAGTCCAATAATTGGACTAGATGGGGTTTCAGAAAGACTCCAATGAAAGCAAGATGAAAGCATTCGAACAAAGATTGACACAGAAGTTAGCCGACTGTCGATATCATTGATGTTTAAGACGTAATAGGTTTGGGGAAAT
This sequence comes from Lactuca serriola, assembly GCF_051521515.1. Classification (NCBI taxonomy): domain Eukaryota; kingdom Viridiplantae; phylum Streptophyta; class Magnoliopsida; order Asterales; family Asteraceae; genus Lactuca; species Lactuca serriola. The sequence continues at coordinate 274,571,645 of NC_136412.1, read as the reverse complement.
TGACCTTGTTGTAGGTCTTACATCATATTCGGAGTAGAAAAGTCTTCGATAGCATAAAGACTTAAATAAAAGTACTTACAGTACAAGGCAGTTACATAGAAAGTACTACACAGAACATAGACAGGAACACGGTTCTATAAAACAAAGAAGGAAGTAAGGTATCTCCTAATGGCGACGGTCACCCCTATGGTGAACCCTTAGTTCGGTTAGTTGACGTTCCATATCAAGCAGGTGTCTCTCGTACACCCTCTGGCATACTTGGAGCTCTATGACTTCGGCTCGGGTTTCAGCTAGTGCTTGCAGCAGGGTCTCATGGTTTCTCTCAGATCTCTCACCTGTGATCAAGGCGATTGGTGTGAATGGTATGCATTCTTGCATTGGTATTAACCTCTTCGATACATTGAAGAGCCGTCCTGCCCTGAATTTCGTTTCGGGCAACTCTACGGATTAGGATTGGTAGAACTCTGTCTCCTGAGCTCCCTTCGTTTATGTTGTAGAAGCTTCGGTCTCCATTAAATGGCATAGGTTGATCTTGCTCTTCGCTCCATGTTTCCAAGCATTCTACCCAAGGAGGCGTCGGGCCATGAAAAGCAGGACGAGGGTTAGGATTTAGAAATGGAGCTACTGGGGGTAGGTTCTCAACCTCGGGTTCGGAGTTATCAACATCCGAAAGGTTTTCAGCACGGTGATCATTCAAAGGGATTTGATGATCATTATCGGGTTCTTCTTTAAACCATCCAACATTGCCTTCGTTCGGAAGGTACGTGTTGCCGTGGGGATGGAGTCCAACCATGTTATCTACGCGAGAATTGGGGTAAGGAAATAATTATTAGACGAACTATCTAGATAATTATTAGAAAATCTTCATTAGTTACATCGCTATTTGTAAAGTGCATACCTGTCATATGTAATCAACACAGGATAGGCTTTCGAATAAGTGACCTAAACTCCAAATTCACAAGGAATAGGGGTAAAGCAAAAATTTCACCGATTCTAAGTCTATAACATCCTAGTTACATATAGCCTTAGTGTATCCATTTAGCAACTATCAACTTAGTAAATGAAGATCCTTTTTAGTTCTCAAGTAAGTAACTATGGTAACCCAAAACACCTCTATGGTATTTTAGACTTAGGTTCTATTATAATGTTCTCATTGTGGTAATGTTGGTAAGTTTTTAGACTTGTTGCCATATCACAACCATTCTTGGGCATATGCTAATCACTCCTCGGACCAGCATAGTTGTAGCACCTGGTTACTGGTACGTAAAATCTATCTAAGTATTTTTCATTCTTAGCCTTGGAATCGGCGAGTTGTAGGCCCGACTCGCCGAGTAGAGATGGGTTTGGGGGCACGTTTAAGTTGGCGACTCGGCGAGTCCACATTCTGGACTCGGCGAGTCCCTGCTGTCTGATGAAACCCTAAATTTCAAGGGTTTGCACCCTATTTAAACCTTCTCATCCGCCCCCAAGCTCGCCTCCTTCACCCTCAGAGCCCTCTACTTTGTTCAAGCCGTGTTCCTTGTGAGTTTGAAGCATTTTGGTGTGTTTTATTGAAGATTTGGAGAGGGAAGGAGAGTAGATCAAGAAGAGAAGAAGGAGGCCAGGCATCCTTGTGTTATCTCAGTGATTTCCTTGAGGTATAACTCAGTTTCCCTCTGTTTTCATGCTTATTGTCCCTTGTAGCTCCATGAAAGTCCTTCTTGAGCCTTTCCCCAAGCTTGTTTGTGTATTAGGGTTTGTAATAAGTTGTTTAGCCTCTAGATCTAGGCATGATTGAGCTCCGGGAGCTTGGATCTACTGCCTTTATGGAGCCATATTGCATGAAAGCCCTAGATCTACTCTTTTAGTGCATTTTGAGCCCTAAAACCTTCATTGGTGTTTATTTACATGTAAAGTTGGAAACTTTATGTGTTAACCAGGCCCTAGAAACCAAGATCTATGTATGGTATGAGCTGGATTCAAGCAGAATCGCGTATATAGTATTTCCATGTGGCAGACTCGACGAGTCGTTCATCTGACTCGGCGAGTCGAGTCGCGAGTCCCCGATTTTTCCCCCTTTTCGTGTTGCGGGTTGGAGTAGTGAGTCATGGGGTGTGACTCAGTGGGTTGGAAGCCAGACTCACACATGAAGTAACTCGACGAGTCAATGCCATGACTCGGTGAGTTCAAGGCAATCTTCTTGCCTCAAGAACAGACTCGGCGAGTTGTTCATACAGCTCGGCGAGTCTCAGCATAGAGTGTTCTTCGGATGAAGATGAACTCGGCGAGTTGTTCATACAACTCGGCGAGTAGGATGAAGGACTATTGGCCTTTGGTTTAGAAGGAAAACTCGTCAAGTCAATGCCTATCTCGACGAGTAGAGATGGGTTTATGGTCAGACAAAGGGATAGGGACTCGGCGAGTTGGCAAGTCAACTCGGCGAGTCGGGTCAACTGGCAGTGACTTTGACTTTGACTCTTGGTTTGGTTGGGGGTAAATGGTCATTTTACCCCGAGGCCGGTTAGCAGTATTTGACTAAGGGTTTTGTGGGAATTATAGCCGGAGGATTTCCAGAGCAGCAGCAGCAGCAGAAGACAGTTAGTTACCACGCAGATCAGCAGCTACTTTGAGGTGAGTTATCTTCCAGTTACGGCCACAATGCCGGCCCACCACTAGGGTTTTATGATAGATGTTTGTCTCTGTGATATTCATCTAGGTTGCTACTACCTATGATATGTTATTGTGCTAGTATGATATAATGCTATGTGGTAGTGACAGTAGGGGGGGGGGGGGAGATAGTTCCCCCAAAACACCAGGCGATAGGGCCGAAGGGGCGGTTATGCCTAGCCATGCTAGATAGTTTGAGATATATGTGTTAGGTGGTAGTGGTAGGGGGTGAAATAGTCCCCAGTATCCGGTCGAGAGGACCGAAGGGGAGGCAAGCTCCCAGACATATTGGTCAATATCCGGTCGAGAGGACCGAAGGGGAAACCAGCACCCAGATATGCTAGTCAGTGTCCGGTCGAGAGGACCGAAGGGGAGGCAAGCTCCTAGGTATACTGGTCAGTATCCGGTCGAGAGGACCGAAGGGGTAGGTCGGGCACCTAGATATGCCTGACAATATTTGTATGTTATGTGATTGTATGGTATGTGGTATGTTGGGGGAACTCACTAAGCTTCGTGCTTATAGTTTTCGGTTTTGATTTCAGGTACCTCTTCTTCGAAGGGGAAGGAGCTGGCGCGGTAGCGGCCCATCACACACACACCTTGTATTCCGCACTATGAGACCCTCCTAGGAATTTGTACTCTGGCTTTATTATGTTTTTATGAAATGATTTTCAATAAATGCGATAACTTTTATGAAATGATATGATCAGTGAACATTTTAATCTTAAGGTTCGCTAAGAATATGTTTTAAAAATGAAATTTTTGGCTCGTATTTTTGGGATGTTACAAGTTGGTATCAGAGCCCTGGTTTGAGGGACTCAGACACACCTTCGGGGGGTATTTGAAATCAAATCGAGGGATTAATAGATTTTGAAAAAGAAAATGTTTTCTAAAAGGCTAAGTAAAGGGTTTTAAGAAAGAACAAAGTGTGTGATGTGCGCGACCGGCCGAGCTCAAGTAAGTATTCCCCAAAGTACCCATACAAGCTTATGTTATGTTTATCAGTTTCAGTAGAACAACATGCTAGAATAGGACTAAGGATCTTGGAGTGATGCCTTATGTGCTTGCTTTATGTGCTTCAATGTATGAAAAACTGCATGCTAGAATTGAGTAGACAGCAGTAGGATAGCCTGTTTAGGTTATGCCTGATAGTATGAGTTTAGCATTGTAGGCTAGTTCAGTTTTTCTCTACGAGGATAGAGTTGCTTGAGATTGTTTTCTTTTGTCCAAATGTTGTTTGCTTTGTGCTATGTGGGCTTTGAGTGATGGGAGTTAGCTGTTAGGTGAATACGTTAAAGTCACATGTGATCAGGGTTGAATAATCTCAGAGTGTTGGATTTGACCCTATTGCGTAGCTCTTGTTTGAGTCCTAATCGTTGTAGGGATGAGTCCCTTACTCGAAGGATTATCCGAGCCTCGTCGCATGTGATTGTATTCAGGTAATAGCTAATAGGCATCACAAAGAGACCTTCAGCAGCTGAGGACTGGGTTGGGTGGAGTCAGAGGTTTCCTAGGGTAAGCCTACGATAAGAGTAGCAGAGATCAGCGGTAGTGAAAGGGATCTGGTGGAGTCAAGGCAGTCCTTGGAGAAGGTACGGATAGATGTGGAAGGTAGTATGGGCCTGTACTACTAAAAGTAGAGGATCCGTACCCGAACCGAGGAAGGCCAAGATAAGACCAGGGAACTTGTAGTAGGTGTGATCCCTCCAAAGGTATCAGTATCGCTAACATTTATTATTTTTGTATTTTAGAATGGTGGTACTACGCTCGAGGCCAGCAGTCGGCAGTACAAGAGAGGGATCAGGTTCGGGATCAGGTTCCGAGCCAATAGATGAGGGGCTGCGCGAGTTCATCGCATTAGAGATCACCAGAGGCATCCTTGAGTCGACCCCCATTATCTTCGGGTCGATCAAGGAAGGGATATTGGAGATGATGGAGGATCACCTCCAGGCATTCAGGAGCGACATGGCATCTGTCCAGTCGGGATCTCGCACACTGTCCTTCAAGGACTTCCGGGGAAGTGGTGCGACGGATTTTCACGGGGCGAAGGACCCCATAGCTGCCAAACGATGGATTGCAGACATTGAGTCTGCACAGTTGACTAGCTTCTGCCCTGAGGGGTCAAAGGTGAGATATGCAGCAGGATGTTTGAGAGATCGAGCTAGGGATTGGTGGGAGTCCGTTGGTGACTCGTTGGGAGCCTCGGCTGTTGAGGCTATGACCTGGTCGGACTTCGTGACCAGGTTCAGGGCAGAGTTTGCGCCGGCTGTTGAGCTTCAGCAGCTAGCCCGGGAGTTCCTAGATATGAGACAGATGACGGAGACTGTGGCGGAGATCACCGCCAAGTTCCGAGAGAGGGCGTTGTTGATGCCCCAGTACGCGGGTGACGAGGATATGAGGAGGACCCGCTATCATCACATGCTACGAGCTGATATTCGGGAGCATGTCAGTTTTTCAGCTTTCCCTACCTTGGACTCTATGATTGCCAGGGCAAGGGAGAGGGAGATAGATCTGGAGCACATTCAGAAGAGGAAGGCGGAGGAGGGGCATGTTATGGGGGCTTCGGGGAAGAAGCCCAAGGGATCAGATGCGGGGCCGAAAGGCCAACAGGGGCGGGTTCGCTGCAGGAAATGCGGCAAGGCGCACGAGGGAGCGTACAAGTTAGGATTGTCAGGCTGCTACAAGTGCGGCAAGTTAGGGCACTTCAGTAGGGATTGTACCGCCCCTGCACCTGTGATTCAGACATCGGAGTTGCTGTGTTTCCACTGCAACCAGAGGGGCCACAAGAAGGCCAGTTGCCCCCAGTTGACAACATCAGCGTCGGTTAAGGCGCCGGCTCCAGCTACCCTGCGAATTACAGATGGCCGGCAGGGCAAGGTAGAGGCTCCAGTGGTGAGGAGCCGGGCATTTCAGCTGACGACAGAGGAGGCACGCGCCGCACCCGATGTGGTGACGGGTATGATTCTTTCCCTCTATCTTATTTTTATGATGTTATGATATTGATATGTGCTCTGTGTATATGCAATAGGATCGTTCCATGTGAACGATATTCCTGTTCAGGTGTTGTTTGACTCGGGTGCCACCCGATCATTTGTTTCCCTTGCGCTTAGCAAGAGGTTTATTGAGTCTTCAGGCATGTTGGATTGCCCTTTAGAGGTAGAGATTGCCGATGATCGATCGGTGCGAGCATCAGCAGTATTCAAGGATTGTGTCCTAAGGTTATTTGAGGAGCGCTATTTGGTGGATTTGGTTCCCATCCCTTTGCGGGGGAACAAGGTGATTATAGGCATGGATTGGTTGAGCCCTAATGGGGTGGTGATATATTGCGCACAGTAGTTAGTGCGGATCGGGACCCCAAGTGGGGGAGAGTTGGTGATCCACGGCGAGAGGCCACAGCGTGGATCTACATTATGTTCAGCAGTGAGAGCTAGGTGCTACCTTCAGCAGGGTTGCACGGGATATGTCGCGTATGTTATGGATACCCGGGAGATGGGTAAGGCGACGGTGAGTGAGGTTCCAGTGGTGCGAGACTACGCTGATGTGTTCCCGGAGGAGCTTCCTGGAATACCTCCGGAGCGTCAGGTAGAGTTCAGGATCGACCTAGTTCCTGGTGCGGCTCCGACAGCCAAGGCACCCTATCGGTTGGCTCCTCCCGAGATGCAGGAGTTGTCTACGCTGCTGCAAGAGCTGCTAGACAAGGGATTTATTCGACCGAGCAGTTCACCATGGGGAGCCCTGATCCTGTTTGTGAAGAAGAAGGATGGGTCGCATCGGACGTGTATAGATTACCGGGAGCTGAATAAGGTAACGATGAAGAACCGTTACCCACTCCCGAGGATTGATGACCTCTTTGATCAGTTGCAGGAAGCATCTTGGTTCTCCAAGATAGATTTGTGTTCAGGTTACCATCAGATGAGGGTCAGAGAGGAGGATGTGCAGAAGACCGTGTTTCCGACGCGTTATGGCCATTATGAGTTCGTGGTGATGCCGTTTGGGCTCACTAATGCTCTTGTCGCATTCATGGACCTCATGAACCGCGTGTGTAGACCGATGTTGGATCGATCTGTGATAGTTTTCATTGATGACATCTGGGTTTATTCCAAGACGCAGGAGGAGCACGAGGAGCATCTGAGAGAGGTTTTAGAGACCTTGAGGAGGGAGAGCTTGTACGCCAAGTTCTCCAAATGTGAGTTTTCGTTGCGCGAGGTGTAGTTTCTTGGGCACCTCGTCAACCAGAACGGGATTTCGGTAGACCCGGCCGAGGTAGAGGCCGTGATGAGATGGGAGGTTCCAAAGTCTCCATCCGAGATTCGGAGTTTCCTAGGATTGGCAGGCTACTATCGGAGATTCATTCGGGATTTCTCCAAGATAGCCGTACCCCTGACACGGTTGACTAGGAAAGTCGTGGTCTTTCGATGAGGGCCTGAGTAGCAGGCAGCGTTCGAGATTCTGAGGCAGAGATTGTGCGAGGCGCCAATCTTAGCCTTGCCCGAGGGCGTAGAGGATTTTGTGGTATACTGTGATGTGTCGATCTCAGGCTTAGGCGCAGTATTGATGCAGATGGGGCATGTCATTGCTTATGCCTCGAGGCAGCTGAAGCCTCACGAAGCGAACTACCCGACACATGATTTAGAGTTGGGGGCGGTGGTCTTCGCCCTCAAGATTTGGCGGCATTACCTCTATGGGGTTTGATGTACCATTTACACGGACGACAAGAGTTTGAGGTACCTCATGGATCAACCGAATCTGAACATGAGGCAGAGTCGGTGGTTGGACGTGGTGAAGGATTATGATTGCGAGATCCTTTATCACCCGGGGACGGCCAATGTGGTGGCTGATGCGCTTAGCCGCAAGGCGGCGCCGATCAGGGATATTTGCATGAAGATGACTGTGGTTGATGGGTTTTGGTCATAAGACATCCTATGTGCTCATACAAACCCTAAAGCTTGGATCTAGGTTTCTCTATTGTACATACTTGTTATCCAAGACTATAAACCCTATTTCTAGCATATGAAAATTAGAATTCACATGTAATTAGGTTTAAGAACATACCTTGATTGTTATATAGTAATAACAATCCAATTCCTCCTTGAATTGACCTTGGAAAGCTGAGAGTCACAAGTGTCACTCCTCTAATGGCTTACAAACACCATAAGCAAGTGGAGAAGGTATAAAGAGAGAGGAGAGAGGTTAGAATTCGTCCTTAGGACCTCTTGGGAAGGGTTAGACGAATTCCTAAGCCCTAGGGGATTTATATAGGTGTAAAGATTAAGGTTTTAGTCCTTATCCTTATCTAGTTGCTTGTCCACCAAGCAACCATAAGATAAGTCCTAGAAATCCTTATCCTAGTCGAATTCTAAAGGATTTACACCTCAAATTCGTTCACCATATATATAAGATAATCCTTACCTTATTTTGTAACTATCACATAATTACAATTCAGCCCCTCTAGTTTAATTAATTACACTTGATCACAAAATTAATTCTTAATTAATTATTGACCAATATTAATTAAACAAATATGATTTCTCCTTTAATATATTATTCTTATAACATATTAATAAATCATAATAACCTCTCTCTCTATTTATTTCTCCAATCAAGTTGTTTTGGTGAAGGCAACCCAAAAGGACCATGCACCATCGGGTCAAGTACATACCAAAATAGTTATGGACTTAGACACTAATCCAACAGTCTCCCACTTGGATAAGTCTAACAACTATTCTGCGTATGACTTCGGATCCCGATCTACAATCGTAGCTTTTCAAAGCCGCTGTCAACTCTGATCATATCAAATACGCGTGTCCTTAGATAAGGGATCATATATTCCTCCATTCTAGATATCATATGAGATATGATTTCAAAACATTCTCTTTGTACTATATCTCGATTCTGATTTATGACGACTGACTAATTGAACAAATCAAATTAGCCCTAGCCCGGCCGAGCATTTACGTTTGTCATCACTAAACCATCGAGGGGCCCCAAAGATATCGCTTTTATCCTACTTGAATAAAAGGAACGGATAAACTTTGATACAATGCTCGCTTGCACTCACACACCGAATCACACACAACAATATGTTTTATAACACCAAGTTACTGGTGCGTTTACATATTATCAATGTGCAACCGATTCGCAAGATACAACTCACACATCTCGGTTTCAAGAATATAGGATGTTATCGTCTCACCAATCACTCGTGATACAATCCATGGAGTGATCCAAGTGAGCGTGGGTCTAATCCAATGCTCAAATCACATTCATAAGCACTCATGAACGTTACAGCAAACATTTGCTTATGTCTAATACTTTTCTAGACATTCCACACAACAATTCACGACAGTCTTCATTCATATCTACTTCCAACATATGAACGACTGTGGCCCGTTTGAATAATTCGATTATTCTTAATAAACTCAATTATTCTGGAAGTCAAAACATGCAAAGTGAAACACAAGAATAATACTAATCCCATATGGCCTCAACCCTTTGAGCATAAATAAAACACCTTTTATTTATCACCATATTGATTACTCATTATTTGTAGTTTAGGGTAATCAACTTCTTACTTGAATTACAACACTTGTCCCATGCTCCTAGCATGCACACAATGTTTACCTATGGTTCTTACTTTGTGAAATAGATCACATTGAACACATTTCCAATCATTCTCATTTCACAACTCCAAATCCTTTTCATAAGTAAAAGAATATCAAATTCTTGCTACTTATAGAATATGCTAGATTCTAACATTTTATGCAACTTATCCTTTCGTAATGTCACTGCACCAAAGTCACAAAGACTATTGCCAATGATATTACAAAGTCCTCTATCGGAGATTGTTACAAGACAATTCCATAGACGTGATGTCTCTCACTCAAAGTACATTCTTTGAACATCCTTTTGCATAGAAGTTTCTAATCTAATCATAGATTTCTCAATATTCAATTTCCAATATGGACACACTTCCATATGTTCCATATGACAACTCATTCTTAATAGAATCTTATCTATTCGTAATGATGTCGATATGGTCCATCCAATATGGAAACATTTCCATATTTTCCAATATTATACTTCCAACTACTCACAAGCGACCAATCCTCGTCGAACTTTGGGTTGTCCTTTGATAGTTGTTTAATTGTTTTAGTCAAAACCAATTCTAGTCCCTTTTCCCTCTAAATGCGCTCGACATTTGGAAAATTTTAGAATGGTCAAACATTAAAGCATTTGCAATCGATCCTATACCCGAAGCGTATGGGACACGACGCATAATGTTTTATTTGCTATGTTCTCAAAATTCGAATTGTGAAGAGGGATGCCGTAATCATAATCGAAATTTTAAGAACATACTATGTACCTTTGACTAAGTTTTATTAACATTCCACAACCTAAGCCTTTAGATTTGAAATGAAGCATAATATTCTCTCCCTTAATTATAGCAAAACAATTCTTCAACTATTGCGACTTTGCAAAGTATGACTCTTGTTTTCTATAATTAATATTGCTAACCTTGCAATACTTTCCTTAATAATCATACAATCACAACTTTTATGCTCCCACTATCTTGATGATTATTATAAAACATAACACTTATGCTCCCACTAGCTTCGACATGTATTCTTAAACATCTTAACTTCCAGAAAACAATACTTATTGAATTTCTTAAGTTCATGTTTTTAATACTTAGTGCTTTGATAATCTTTTATCAAGGTTTCTTGAACTTATACACATTTGCCTTCGATAGTTCATATGTGTGTCTAAACAATTAAGACTAATTGCCAAACCTCACAATTCAAATTATGGAAAGGGATACCGTAACCATAATCGAATTCGAGAATGCAATTTTACAATCACTATCTTCTTAAATCTTTCTTAGTGAAAGCATTTCCTCACAATCATTTTCATGAAGGAGGAAATCTTATGACGCTTAGATTTGAGCGGTGTATGTGTTCCTATCCATGTGAATTTGTCAAAACCAAAGTTTACGACAAATTCAAACTCTTATAGATCGAACTTTCTTGATATCGATTTCTTGCCTTTATGGTAGCACAGCTGCCCACCATGTCTTCCAAGTAGTTAAGCAGCTCACCCTTTCCTATCAATGTACCTTTCATTGATTAAGGTGCTTTGCCTTTTATGCGTTCAAAATGAGAACTCATAGAACTCACATGCATAATTAACTCGATTGGATTGACACAGAATCAAAATAATGTCAACACGATAGGTTGTAAACCTCAACTCGTGTGCTAGTGATGATCGATAAGGTTTATTTGATTTGTTCTTGAAACCTTTCAAGACCATTAAGACTCCCACTGAATCCTTGACATATAAGATTCTCTTGTCAAAAACCATTTCTTGACAAACAAATATTCAAGAGTTAGTGTAGCTTTTATCAAAACACTTCATAAATTGGTCCTAGTTGGTCTTTGTCTTATCCAAGACATCACAACTTTCCACATTTAATGAAAGTTACAAACCTTCTTAATACCTTTCACTCAATGTCACAATCTTAACTTTAAGACTTGTTATTGGAACGAAGTATGATTCACTTATTGATTTAACCATTTCTTCAATTCTTGATTCCTCTTCTTAGACATACAATTGTACTAAGACTCACTTAGAGGATCAATTGAGATACGGTTCTTAATCATTAAGACCTATCATAAAGCATAAAAGGTACTCTCCCTTCTTCTTAGAATGGAGAAACTTTTATCTTTCTGCCTACTTGATTCTTCTTATTCATTCTGGTATTGATCTAAACCCTTTAATCAATTCAGAATTACACTTAATCTTGTAAGTATAATCATATTTACTAAACCTTTAGTAAATCATGACGAATATCATTGTTACTCTTATGGTGGACTTGATCAACACGCAACATTGTGTGCTCGATCTCTTAGTCCTTCACTTGACACTTTGTCAATGAATTTGTCTAATTTCCAAATATGAAATTTCTCATTCATCGCGCATCCACGTTGCATGATTCCAAGTTTCTGTCCAATTGAAACTTGGGCGATGAGAAACTCTCCCTATTTGGTAAATTCTCGACTTTTCCATAAACACCATAAATAAGAATCATATACATTTGTTGTAGAAATATGCAAACACCAATTTTCATAACAATTTCATTGCAAGGAAATAAATAAATAAATAAATAAGTCAAACGAAAATTTATTTTATTTATAAAAGCAGCGGAAAACATTTGTCCTTACAATGCAAAATCCATTGAAAACTATGTATTTCAAAAGAAAATTTCTAACAACTCTATCATAACTATCTAAGCTCAAAATCTAATCTTCAAGTCCATGCGATCAAGATCCATTCCTTGTGATTAGATTCATCTTGCTCTTTCACCAAGCTTCCTTTCTTTTCACCGATCTTGTAAAACATTCAAATGCAATCTTATTACATTATGTATTAAGAATTAATGAGTAGGAACTTAATGGAGTTAGATAGTGGATTTTACCTGAAGCGCAGCCATACTCTTTGACTCTCCCAGCTTCTGGACTCTTCAGGCTCTTTGGGCAGACTTGTATCCAACGCCCTTTCTTTTGGCAGCAAACGCAGGTCAGTTCTCCTAGAACGTCCTCGGAAGCATGGTCGGTTGACTTTTCCAACAAATACGCTCCATTGCTTCGCCAAATCATTTCTGATTCAGCAGCAATGAGCATGTAAGTTAGGTCAATGAGGTTGTCGTCATGATTCATCATATAATACTTTCTTTTGAACTCATTATATGATTCAGGAAGTGACTGCAAAACCCAATTCACAGCCAACTCATCTGGAAATGACACACCCAACATTATCAACCTATCAATGTGTGATTTCATTCCTAGAACGTGGGAACACACGGGTTTACCATCTTCATGTTTCATTTCCAATAGGGCTTTAGTGATATTGAACCTTTCAATTCTTCGATCTTGTGGGTTAGGGAGAACAATAGGAGGAGGAGGAAGTGAAGCATGATTTCTCGTTCCTCGATTGAATCGTGGAATACCATCTTCATGTGGAATGCTTGTTCCACGGGATTTGGGAAGACCATAGTTGTCGAACTTCGACATCTACAAAACGGGAGAAAAACAAATTCAAGTTAGTTGATTGATTGAGTCCTTAGTAAATCACCCAAATGAGATACTAAGGCTAGGACCCAACACAATATTCTACAACTCGGGAAAGGGATGTTGTAACCCTAATTGCAGAATATTTGAAGGTAAGTGAATGACGATTCACTAATTTCCACCACGAAAAACAAAAAAGAAAATTAAGTTTTAAATCTATGAAAACTCCTAGATCCTATGAGATTCATTGAACTTTCAATGGCATGTTTAAATCTCGATATGCCCCTCTTGTTTGTGATTGGGATGCCGAGGATCACAAAGCGGGTGTGAATAACCATGCAAACTTACATGGCGCCCTCACATGTTACAGTCACCTATTCGATGTGCCGGTAAACCACACACGCTCCACCGAACTATGACAAACATTGAGTCACCCTTTGCTACCTTTGCTTAGACCCATTTAGTGTGCCGGTTAACCACACACGCTCCACTAACGTCTTCGCAAGGGCACAAAGTGTAATTTCATGGAATTGCATCAATTCACTTTTGCCTAAGTAACTAAGATTGGGAATTTTATGAAAACATTTAGTTACTTTTATACTTCATTATACTTATAATGGAAGGTTTCGTCCTATCCTACCCGTTTGGCTAACGACCCTCCACTAGTCAAGAGTGTGGTGGGTAAGAGTGGATACCCATTCAATCGCCATTTTATAGGCAATTTCCTTAAACACCCATTATAGACCAGCTTCGTGAATGAGGCCTACTAACGGTAAGACTGACTTTTACTCATACATATATATAATGTTAGACCTTTAATGTTATATATAGTATAGGGTGTATTTTATACTTTTAAAATACTAGGTGGTCTAATTTAACAATTATACTTTTAATTCAATTAAATTGTAAACCTAAACTTTTATGGATTTATTAAACCTCTTTTAATTATACACCTTAATTAATTAATAAAACCATAAGGGTGTGATTTGAACTTTTTCAAAACTATACTAGAGTTTTAGAATTTAACATTCCTAATTAAACTTTTAATCAACTTTTAAATTCCAAAACTTGAGGGCAAGTTTTGAAACATTTCAACACATTAGGGTTTAAAATTTAAATATACATCAAAATTAAACTATTTAATCAAAATTTAAATTCCAAAACTTGAGGGCAAGTTTTGAAACCTTTTTCAAAACATTAGGGTTTCAACTATTTAAATTTCAAAACAACAAACTTTTGGGGTTCAAATTTAAACTATAAAACCTAAATGGCAAAATATGAAACTTTTCATAACATCAAGGATCAAATAACAAATAATTCAAATTAACATTTAATCACATAATTATCCATATTTGATTTATTTAATGATTTCTTGCAAAACAATTTATCAATTTACTCAAAATAATTAATCAATTATCTTATAAGGAAACAATTATCCTATTAATTGATAAATATCTTCAATTAGATTAAAATTATAGTCAAATATATCATATAATCGGATTAATATTAATCTAACATGATAAGGTAATTATCCCAATGCAAAAACAACAAGAAATCCCGAGATAAGCACTGTCTGACGCACCGACTCGCCGAGTCACCCTCTGGAACTCGCCGAGTAGGGCTGACTCGCCGAGTCCAAGAGTGACTCGCCGAGTCAAGTCAAACAGTGAGGCCAAAACACGATTTTTAGTTACATCAAACATCAATACAATAGAAACCAATCATGGCTTTGATACCACTGATGGGTTTTGGTCATAAGACATCCTATGTGCTCATACAAACCCTAAAGCTTGGATCTAGGTTTCTCTATTGTACATACTTGTTATCCAAGACTATAAACCCTATTTCTAGCATATGAAAATCAGAATTCACATGTAATTAGGTTTAAGAACATACCTTGATTGTTATATAGTAATAACAATCCAATTCCTCCTTGAATTGACCTTGGAAAGCTGAGAGTCACAAGTGTCACTCCTCTAATGGCTTACAAACACCATAAGCAAGTGGAGAAGGTATAAAGAGAGAGGAGAGAGGTTAGAATTCGTCCTTAGGACCTCTTGGGAAGGGTTAGACGAATTCCTAAGCCCTAGGGGGTTTATATAGGTGTAAAGATTAAGGTTTTAGTCATTATCCTTATCTAGTTGCTTGTCCACCAAGCAACCATAAGATAAGTCCTAGAAATCCTTATCCTAGTCGAATTCTAAGGGATTTACACCTCAAATTCGTTCACCATATATATAAGATAATCCTTACCTTATTTTGTAACTATCACATAATTACAATTCAGCCCCTCTAGTTTAATTAATTACACTTGATCACAAAATTAATTCTTAATTAATTATTGACCAATATTAATTAAACAAATATGATTTCTCCTTTAATATATTATTCTTATAACATATTAATAAATCATAATAACCTCTCTCTCTATTTATTTCTCCAATCAAGTTGCTTTGGTGAAGGCAACCCAAAAGGACCATGCACCATTGGGTCAAGTACATACCAAAATAGTTATGGACTTAGACACTAATCCAACAGTGGTGACTCCCCTGTTAGAGCAGATTCGGGAAGCTCAGCAGGAGGCTATGAAGGAGGAACATCGGAAAAGTGAGCGAATAGTGGGTCAAGCCACCTCCTTCGATTATGATAGCCGAGGGTTATTGACACTACACCGTAGGGTGTGGGTGCCGTATCACGGAGGCGTGCACCAGATCTTGATGGAGGAGGCGCACAAATCCCGATTCTCTATTCATCCAGGGGCGACGAAGATGTATCGGGATCTTCGTCTAGACTATTGGTGGCCCTGCATGATGCGGGATGTGGCATGATACGTCGAGCGTTGTTTGACCTGCAGGAAGGTCAAGGCCGAGCATCAGAGACCGCACGGCAGGATGCAGTCGTTGGATATCCCGTTGTGGAAATGGGAGGATATTACGATGGATTTTATCACAAAGCTTCCCCAGACGACGCGAGGAGTAGATTCGATTTGGGTCATCGTGGATCAGTTGACCAAGAGCGCCCATTTCATTCCGATTCAGGAGAGTATCTCGGCCGAAATGTTAGCTGATATCTATATCAGGGAGATAGTGACGCGGCACGGGGTGCCAGTTTCGGTGATATCAGATCGAGATGTGTGGTTCACTTCCAGGTTTTGGAAGAAGTTTCATGATGAGTTGGGCACTCGTCTGCATTTTAGCACCGCCTTTCACCCGCAGACGGATGGTCAGAGTGAGCGGACCATCCAGACTTTGGAGGATATGTTGCGGGCGTGCGTGCTAGACTTCGGTGGTAACTGGGATACCTATCTTCCCTTGGCTGAGTTCTCATACAACAACAGCTACCACGCGAGTATTGACCGTCCTCCATTCGAGATGTTGTACGGTCGGAGGTGCAGGACCCCGATATGTTGGGGTGAAGTTGGTCAGAGGGTCATGGGGAGCACTGAGGTGGTGCTCAAGACGACCGAGAGGATCCAGCAGGTTCGAAGCAGGCTTCAGACTGCGCAGAGTCGGCAGAAAAGTTACGCCGACAAGCGTCGTTCAGACCTGGAGTTCTAGGTCGGGGATATGGTTCTCCTGAAGGTATCGCCTTGGAAAGGCGTCATTCGATTTAGGAAGCGGGGAAAGTTGGGCCCAAGATACATTGGTCCATTCATGGTTGCAGTCCGGGTGGGCAAGGTAGCATATAGGCTGGATCTGCCAACCGAGCTCAGTCAGATCCATAGCACTTTCCATGTCTCCCAGCTGCGGAAGTGCCTAGTGGATGATTCAGCGTTGGTGTCGCTAGAGGATATACAGGTTGATGACAACCTGAATTAAATTGAGCGCCCAGTCGCAATCCTCGACCGGAAGTCGAAGGATCTGAGGAACAAGAGGGTGGAATTAGTAAAGGTGCAATGGCAGCACCGAAAGGGTTTGGAATGGACTTGGTAGCCGGTGGAAGAAATGATGGAACATTACCCCGAGCTGTTTCAGGATCGAGCAGCAGACTTCGAGGACGAAGTTTAAAATAAGTGGGGGAGATTTGTAGCACCTGCTTCCTGGTATGTAAAATCTATCTAAGTATTTTTCATTCTTAGCCTTGGACTCGGCGAGTTGTAGGCCCGACTCGCCGAGTAGAGACGGGTTTGGGGGCACGTTTAAGTTGGCGACTCGGCGAGTCCACATTCTGGACTCGGCGAGTCCCTGCTGTCTGATGAAACCCTAAATTTCAAGGGTTTGCACCCTATTTAAACCTTCGTATCCGCCCCCAAGCTCGCCCCCTTCACCCTCAGAGCCCTCTACCTCGTTCAAGCCGTGTTCCTTGTGAGTTTGAAGCATTTTGTGTGTTTTCTTGAAGATTTGGAGAGGGAAGGAGAGTAGATCAAGAAGAGAAGAAGGAGGCCAGGCATCCTTGTGTTATCTCAGTGATTTCCTTGAGGTATAACTCAGTTTCTCTATGTTTTCATGCTTATTGTCCCTTGTAGCTCCATGAAAGTCCTTCTTGAGCCTTTCCCCAAGCTTGTTTGTGTATTAGAGTTTGTAATAAGTTGTTTAGCCTCTAGATCTAGGCATGATTGAGCTCCAGGAGCTTGGATCTACTGCCTTTATGGAGCCATATTGCATGAAAGCCCTAGATCTACTCTTTTAGTGCATTTTGAGCCCTAAAACCTTCATTGGTGTTTATTTACACGTAAAGTTCGAAACTTTACGTGTTAACCAGTCCCTAGAAACCCAGATCTATGTATGGTATGAGCTAGATTCAAACAGAATCACGTATATAGTATTTACATGTAGCAGACTCGGCGAGTCGAGTCGCGAGTCCCCGAGTTTTCCCCCTTTTCGTGTTGCGGGTTGGAGTAGTGAGTCATGGGGTGTGACTCAGTGGGTTGGAAGCCAGACTCACTCATGAAGTAACTCGGCGAGTCAATACCATGACTCGGCGAGTTCAAGGCAATCTTCTTGCATCAAGAACAGACTCGGCGAGTTGTTCATACAGCTCGACGAGTCTCAGCATAGAGTGTTCTTCGGATGAAGATGAACTCGGCGAGTTGTTCATACAACTCGGCGAGTAGGATGAAGGACTATTGGCCTTTGGTTTAGAAGGAAAACTCGCCAAGTCAATGACTATCTCGACGAGTAGAGACGGGTTTATGGTAAGACAAAGGGATAGGGACTCGGCGAGTTGGCAAGCCAACTCGGCGAGTCGGGTCAACTGGCAATGACTTTGACTTTGACTCTTGGTTTGGTTGGGGGTAAATGGTCATTTTACCCCGAGGTCGGTTAGCAGTATTTGACTAAGGGTTTTGTGGGAATTATAGCCGGAGGATTTCCGGAGCAGCAACAGCAGAAGACAGTCAGTTCCCACGCAGATCAGCAGCTACGTTGAGGTGAGTTACCTTCCAGTAGCGAGGGGTCTACGACCACAATGTCGGCCCACCAGTAGGGTTGTATGATAGATGTTTGTCTCTGTGATATTCATTTAGGTTGCTACTACCTATGATATGTTATTGTGCTAGTATGATATGATGCTATGTGCTAGTGACAGTAGGGGGGGGGGGGGGGGAGATAGTTCCCCCAAAACACCGGTCGATAGGGCCGAATGGGCGGTTATGCCCAGCCATGCTAGATAGTTTGAGATATATGTGTTAGGTGGTAGTGGTAGGGGGTGAAATAGTCCCCAGTATCTGGTCAAGAGGACCGAAGGGGAGGCAAGCTTCCAGACATACTGGTCAGTATCCGGTTGAGAGGACCGAAGGGGAGACCAGCACCCAGATATGCTAGTCAGTGTCCGGTCGAGAGGACCGAAGGGGAGGCAAGCTCCCAGGTATACTGGTCCGTATCCGTTCGAGAGAACCGAAGGGGTAGGTCGGGCACCCAGATATGCCTGATAATATTTGTATGTTATGTGATTGTATGGTATGTGGTATGTTGAGGGAACTCACTAAGCTTCGTGCTTACAGTTTTCAGTTTTGATTTCAGGTACCTCTTCTTCGAAGGGGAAGGAGCTGGCGCGGTAGCGGCCCACCACGCACACGCCTTATATTCCGCACTATGATACCCTCCTGGGAATTTGTACTCTGACTTTATTATGTTTTTATGAAATGTTTTTCAAGACATGCGATAACTTTTATGAAATGATATAATCAATGAACATTTTATTCTTAAGGTTCGCTAAGAATATGTTATAAAAATGAAAATTTTGGCTCGTATTTTTGGGATGTTACAATAGTTGATCAGGCTATGCCACTCCCAAGACTGACTATACATCCCCAAGCTTACTTGTGATATTCAACAATCGTGATACTTTTGTTCTTGTCGTTGTGACATCGATTTTAGTATGAATGCAGGCACGTATACTTACTTAAATATTTTATTATTTAAAAGTATAAACTCTAAATCAGAGTATTTTTAATCCCATTGTATTTATAGTTAGTATATCTTTTATGGGTTGATATACTCAATTCACTATAAACAATGCTCTAATACTAATCTGTCACACCCCAAAACCGAGAATGACGGAAACATTCCGGGGTGGAGGACGTCATGTATGTATCACAACAATGTAAAGTAGTAAACAAGCAACAACATCATCCATTTCATTAATAGAATAATTCTGTTTACAAGTGTATTCTTTCATAGTATAAAACAACATGATAAATACTCAAAATAAAAGACGAGTCTTGACTGCTCCGTCTTCTCTAAACCATGCAACGGTACCTGCCTATTTGTAACCTGAGAATACAAGTTATTTTGAAAGCGAGTATCAGCAATAAAGCTGGTGAATTCATAAGTATTTTAATGTTATTGCTTTGGAAAGTTGTTTTGAAAGACTGGTGAATGTTTGATGAAACATTTAGTATAAGTATGAAAACCCTAGAAAATCTCATATTTCCTACTAGTATAAAAAGTAGTCTTCTACCAAGACCTGAATGTTTTGAAAGTAGTCTTCTACCAAGACCTGAATGTTTTGAGAGTAGTCTTCTACCAAGACCTGAATGTTTTGAAAGTAGTCGTCTACCAAGACCTAACCGTTTTGAAAGTAGTCTTATACCAAGACCTGAATGTTTTAGAAAGTAGTCTTCTACAAAGACCTAACCGTTTTGAAAGTAGTCTTCTACCAAGACCTGAATGTTTTAGAAAGTAATCTTCTACCAACACCTAACCGTTTTGAAAGTAGTCTTCTACCAAGACCTGAATGTTTTAGAAAGTACGCAGCACTGTAAATGTGATGGTTTTTCCCCTGTTTAACTATTATTATAAAAGTTATAGTCTACCTCGTCGTTTTTGTGTATGAGTCGCAATATAAAGGTAATAAGGAAAGTAGTTTATCTATATCGAATATGTTTTTAATACTCCCTGTGAGTCTTTTGTTTAAGTAAAACTAGTTAAAAGGGTGTTTATCCCGAATTGTGAACGTGCTAATAATATCCCATGGTGTAGTTATTACCCCCTGAGCATGATTGAGCTAAATGTATATTACTACGTACGAGAGTTGTTGTTTCCGCGTGTTGTGAGTTCCTCATAACCATACTAGATGCAATACCTATGTTGACATTTGTCACCCCGGGAAGTGTAGCTAACAGTCAGGGTGCGGAGTCGTCAGCCCCGTATAGATCTATACACACTTGTCACGCTCTCCCACCAAGAGACTCTGATTATAGGTGGGGACTTTCGTTTTGGTACTAACAAAGCCATTGTCTCACATGTTTTCTAACAACAAGTTCACGAGTAATATAACGAAATACCTTTTGTAGGAAAAGATTATCCTTGTTATGAAGAATGCATACTTATAAATAAAACATTGGTATAGACTCATGAATGAACTGACTCTTGCGTGATTCCTTGTACTTGGAATTGTAAGTAGTATCTCCTAACTATACCTATTATAGTTACTAGAAATGTAATTTATGAGTGTCCAAGTAGGTTTATACACCCTTGCTACCTAAGAGTGTCGGAACTAAACTAACTGATGGAACTTTTATGTCTATATCGGTATAAATGATATATATAACTAATATTTAGACAACATTCGGACGAATAACTGATGCCCTAAGGCCACATCCCAACGAGAACAGAAAAAGAAATAAGGCGAGCTAGCCGTTCTAAGTCTTTTAAACCTTTCTTATTTAACTATACATATATAGGCAAACATTTAACAATAAGTATAAAAGAAGTTTTGTAAAACCTTTGAAAAGTTTAGTAAATAAGAATTTATGACTTGATGTCAGTTTATAAAACAATTCGAAAACAGTTAACAAGACAATTTTAATTGTAAGAAAACCTTTGTTTGAAGCACAACTATAACAGATTCAAAAAGGAAACATACAGTTTGTAAGACAGTTTATAAAAGTGTTTTAACATGTAAAAACGTTTGAGAAAGCTATTTGAAGTATTCTGTTTGGTGAAACGGCTAAAAGTGTAGTAAGTCCAATTGTATGTTAGTTATAAATCACATGTGATTGATTACATAACCAAAAAGTATAACAAAGATTTATGTCTTTCACACGGGGATAATCGTGTGTTTACTTGTATCCCCCCCTTAAAAGTGTATAAAAAGCATTTATAAAGCATTTGAAAGTGTAGATTATAGGGGTATGAACTCACTTGATTGAAGTGGTTGATTTGAAGTAGTCGAGAGAAGAATCGAGCAGAACTTCGACAGGACGAGTTGAAAACGCAGGAAAATCTCGGGAATCTCGGGAACACAAAACCTTCCTTTGGGACTTGAAGGTGAAAATCGGGGCTTTGGGAGGGTCTCGGGGGCTTAAACGCAGAGTTTCGTCGCGAGAAAGAAGGGAACTGAGCAATGGAACTCGGGGCCCTTGAAATCTATTTATAGGGGCATTTCTGGTGTGCCACGTTGTGGCTAAGGCTGGCCACGTCGTGGGGAGCAAGTCTTATCCTCTTCCATTGATTGGACGCCCTCAGTCACTTGCCAGGTCACGACAAAGCTGTGCCACGTCGTGGCAAACCTGACAACCTCGGATTTCAGGCCTCGAACTTGTAAAATCCGTAACTTTCGCATACGAGCTCCGTTTTCGACATTTTTTATAACTTCTTCGTTATAACTCGGATTTTTGTGTTCTTTATATGTATGAAAACCTTGTTACGATTCCTACCACTTGGCTTAACCCAAATAAGATTTTAGGAAAATTATATTTTGACCTAAATTTGATTGGTTTTACATTACATTGTCTCTAGATATAGGGTTGTCACATTTCTTTTATTTCATTAACTAGTTTCATGATGCGATTTTTCAACTTCTTTTAAGAACGAGGTTCGATTTCTTGTTTTAGATCGATTTACTTAAACATGTCTGTTTTTTTTTAGCTTGAAGATTCAAATTGACCTTCAAAAAGTCCAAATTGAGTTCTTAGATCTATAATATCCATGTAAAATTGATTTGTAGATCTTTTTAGTCTTAAAGCTTCGATTTTTATCGATTTTTAGTTCAGTATGTCGATTTCTTTACGAATCAACATATGTTGATTTCTTTTCAGTTCAACATGTCGATTTTCAGTTCAGTATGTTGATTTCTTTTTAGTCTTAAAGCTTTGATTTTGACCTCAATAACTCAAATTCGAACCAACAGATGAAACGTCAAGCATCGGTGAAGAACCATCAAATGAGATGGGTTTCGGAGTTGAAATTTGATTCACAGACCTACCACGAAAGTGATGATGCATATGTCCTTCAGCTTCTAAAGGTTATCGAGGGGGAGACTCGTGTACTTGCTGCTTCCATGATTATGGATGAGATTTCCAAAGGTACTAAGGATTTCATGAAGGAGGTGTTTGAGAAGGTCAAGAGGAAATTGAATAAGTTCAGATTGCGGATCTACAATGCCAATATCAAACAGTTGGT
The DNA here is from genome assembly GCF_051521515.1 of Lactuca serriola. Lineage (NCBI taxonomy): Eukaryota > Viridiplantae > Streptophyta > Magnoliopsida > Asterales > Asteraceae > Lactuca > Lactuca serriola. The sequence continues at coordinate 274,549,090 of NC_136412.1, read as the reverse complement.
TGATGTTCACAGACATGAGTATTTCTCTTATTTAGGGCAAAAAGTACAACAATAGATTGTTAATCAAGCCAAGATCGATGTTTTTAAAGTGAAAATGAAGGTGATTGATTATAACTATTGTTACTTAAGTACTTTGAATCGTAGATATATAATGAATGCTTGTTGATTCATGCAGCAAAAACATACTAGACACATACACTACAAACGTTTATCATCAAGAAGTCACTTGAGCACACACTCCCTACACAGATGGGAAAGGGAAAGCTTTGGTCAATTCCCTTCAAAATTCAACAAGTATTAGGCAGTTTGAGAAATTTAAGAATCAGCGAGTTTGTGATTCCGTTTATAGGATCCAACCGTTGGACAAATATGTGATTCCATTCACATGAAGAAGCCATTAAAAAACAGTAGTGACGATGTGTTGGCTGATGGTGGCAAGTTGAGATGAACATGGCAGGTGGTGTCTCAATGACGGTGATAAATGATGGAGATTAGTGTGTGCTTATGTATCTTTGATCTATATGTGAACTAGTTGGATCTAAGTCTTCCAAAAGAATATATATGATTTGTTTTTGCTTAAACACAAATAAAGTAACAAGTTTGACTTTTTTGGTTCAAATTTGGTTGTCGGTGAGCTTTGGCATCTGAATTTGTTCTAGTATTTTGATTTTCATTTCTTTGGTTCAAATTGTTTCAACATTTTGGCATCTAAATTTCTCTAGCATGTGTGTTTGAAGCGTATGAGGAGGGATCGATTTGCTTGAGTTGCAAGTGTGAGAGAGAGAGAGAGAGAGAGAGAGAGAGAGCCCAAATTTATTATTAATAAAACATTAAATTAAATATAAAAATATAAAAAATTGTATCAAGAAAGCATTTTAATTTTTTCAGTTTGACAAGAGACCAAAAAAACGAAACTTGATCAAAATGAACATCAATAAAAAAAAAATGGGATTTGAACGAAAAAAAAAAAAACATATGGATCATTTTTGATCATTTTTGAAGTTTTGTCTATCTAATTAGTTGTGTTCTTTTTGTCATTAACATAACAAAATCATGGATCCATTACTGTATCTATTAGGAAACTTGAACTATTAACCAACATTTACATCGCATTGTTCCTGCTAGTTCAACATTCATTTTGAAAGAAGAAAAAAACTTTCAATCCAACATTCATTTTGAAAGAAAAAAACTTTCAACCACAGTATACTTTTAATAGGACATTTATCCAAATCTTGCTTCCTTTGTCTATTTACAAAAGGTGATTAATTGTTTGTTAAAATATATGCATAATTAAATTAAAGAAAGTAAATGATAAAAACTAGGAAATTCAGGATAAGTAATGATTGTTTTGCCTTTTTAGGCTAAGAATTAAAACCGGAATGGAAACCCATAAACTCCGCGAAACCGCCGGTCGGATCGTCATCATTGCCATTTTCTTGCAAGTTCTTTGGTAATTGCCGTTCATTTGATGGGCCATTGGGCCCTACCTTCGTAACTTGTACCAGTCTCGATTGGGTATTCAAAATGAAATTTAAAATCGTTTTTTTAGTTTTCAGTACAATTTGGGTTTGAATTAAACTTAATTTTGGATTTGAATAAATTTGGATCGAATTGTAATAATCAAATCTCCATTTCTGTATATTACTAAGGTTTTAATTTAAAATCAAAGCAAACTCCGTGCAATATTGGCTTTGAAATATTTGTCAAACAATGGAACCCATAAAGTGAGTCCGAATGAATGGCCCAAAGGCCAAAACCCCTCTAGTCATTTTTATTGAACTTTGATATACTACAATTTAATATAAGAACAAAAACGACTAATGAATGAATTGCTGAATATGTAGTTGGATATTTAGTTGAGTAAGGAAGGGTATTTTGTACCTTTGTACGGTCCATGCCAAACTCATCTTGGTGTCTACTTTATAAACTATCAATATTTTGTGTAATCAATGTTTGAATTTTGAACATCCTTTATGAAAAATACGTGTCTCTCGTTTGGTTCCCATCATAGAGAAAAAACATATATTGCCATTTTTGTACAAGATTTACTAAAAACCACTGTTTTGACAACGATAACCTTGGTAGCCGATTTTTTGTGACAATTTGGTTGATTAATGACTTCATATGCTAACAAACCATGTCCCACGTATATATGTGGTCATCTTTTTGACGTGTTCCATTTTGACGACCTGTGCTTTGTAATCACATAAAAGATGCGACTGAGGATTAGTAATGGAATGATTTTGTTCATCATATTCTGCTATCTTCCTTATCAGTTGACAAAAATCTCTGAATTGATTCTTGATTTATAGCATTCATTTAAACCATTTTAATTGTCTCGAAGCAATTTGAATAATTTTTGTAAAAGAAGTAACGGAAATTATATTCAAATAAGAATAGAGCTATAGAAACTTGCCTTTTGGCACAAAACTATTTTCATTTGTTATATATATATATATATATATATATATATATATATATATATATATATATATATATATATATATATATATATATATATATATATATATATATATATATATATATATATATATATATATATAGGTTCAGGTTCATTTGAGACCATTCTAATTTTGTGAGACCGTGAGACCAAATCTAAAAATAATTTTAAAATGCAAAATAAATGGAAAAATCCAAAAATTCTTTTTTTAAGTATTATTTTCGGAATTTGAATTAACTAAAAAAATAAAAATAAATAAAAAAAATCCCGTTTGTTTTTGAAAAATACGTGAAATATTCTAAATAGAATATTACACTGACATATTCTAAAAAAATAATTTTAAAATGCAAAATAAATGGAAAAATCTAAAAATTCTTTTTTTAAATATTATTTTCGGAACTTGAATTAACTAAAAAAAATTTAAAAAAATAAAAAATAAATAAAAAAAAATTCTATTTTTTTTTTGAAAAATACATGAAATATTTTAAATAGAATATTACACTGTACATATTCTAAAATTAATTTTAAAATGCAAAATAAATGGAAAAATCAAAAAAATTCTTTTTTTAAATATTATTTTCGGAACTTTAATTAACTAAAAAAAATTTTAAAAAAAATAAAAAAATACGTCTCACGGTCTTACAAAATTAGGTCGTCTCACATATATATATATATATATATATATATATATATATATATATATATATATGGGTTAGGATCAAATATAAATCACAAATATTGTGTGAATGTATAACCAAATTCTAGCCACTAGATTAAAAGAATGAAAGGTTGTGATCTTAAGGTGCATGTTATTAACATGAGATATCATTTACTATATAACCTACACTTAAATTCTTATTAATGGAAAATATGACATTTTAATAAGAGAGAGAAATAAACATTACCTTTATTTTAGGCAAACAAGTCAAATTAAATAATAAAAAATAAAACAATTAAATATTCAAATTAATATTTTTTATGAATCACCAACGAAACGTACGCATTCATCAAAAATTTAAATTACCGATTATTAGAAATATTCTTAAAAAATGTTAGATTTATACGTATATGATAATAACATTCTTGAAATAATTGGGCTTTACTTCTTCACATTTATTCATTATTACGCATAAAATTCATTAATATACATGAATATAAGAGAATATATTTTTGACGATTCCCCAATATTAATGGTTAATAATTGATTTTTTTTAATTAAATATTCTGATATATTACGACAATGGTTAGGAATCCATTTTTTTAGTTAAAGTTTCATGATTGATGACGAGAATGGTTAAGAATGATATTCTAGTACGACATTCTTGAAGTTTCAAAGTTAATTCTTTAAGAATGCACTGTCTGATAAATATATTTTAACCACTAAACAACTATTCTCATGAGAAAAGAAATCAATACGTAGTTGATAGATATGTGTGTTTGTATTCTTTCAGAATATATGTTAAAAGATTTTGATACAAGTTCAATTATAGCATGACGTTCATTAAAAACAAAAAACAATCTATTACTATTCTTTAAGAATGAAAGGAATAACATTCTTACAGAATAAAAAACAGTGTGTTCTTCCCCCAATCAATTACAGTGTGACAACCTGAAATTTCCATTCTGTACAAACTATATCACTTCAATAGAAGTTATAGCAGTCACAACTAATTTTCAGACTTTTTCGTGTAAGTTTGAGTAATTCAGGGTTTACACCTCAGGAGATATCAGGAGAGTGGATGCACTAGGGTTTAGTGCAACTCTATTATTCCATCACTCTATTATATTAGAGGTCATTTCAGGAATAAAAATATTTTCTGCCAAAAATATCTCAGGACTATAAATAGAATTATGAACCAAATTCATTCATTATTCACATTTCCAACTAGAGAAAAGCCATTTTCTCTCTCACGGATCTTCGGGTTTTTATACCAAAACGTGAGTAACTCTTTCTAGTAGTGTTAGAAAGCTTTATATGTAGTTATAACATGATTTAGAAGGCTAAATCACTAGATTTAGGAGTTTACTCCCCAAGGTGTTCTTGGGCGGTAAACTCCCGAAACAAAGCCGAGACCGACCCTTGTGTTATGCTACTGCCTTAGACTCATTTATATGTGTGTTAGGGACATGAAATCAAGCAAGAACCACCCAAGTTTGGGAGTTCACGGCCCAAGAGTGTCTTAGGCCGTAAACTCCAAATTCAAGCACCAAATGGTGCTTTTATGGCACCTAAAGCCTTGGACTTTTACCTAGACTTGTTCCCAATAAATCCCTTTAAACACATAAGAATCACCTTTCAAATTGAGTTTACGGCCATAACATGGTTCATGGGCCGTAAACTCATTAAAGGGGCACCAAAGTGTGCCTAATGCCTTCATATGCTTTAGATAAAAGTCTAGAACCTATCCTTCATATGCAAGAGGATTGAAAACAACAAAAACACCATTCCAAGGGAGTTTACGGCCGTAAACTCCAAAGGAAATGGCCTTGGGGCCGTAAACTCCTCTAGGGAGTGTTTCTATGCCTTAAACCCTTCCAAGAATTTAACCACCAAGTTGGAATAATTCTAGGAATCATTTGGAACTTCAAAACACACAAAACACCCATGGTTGGGAGTTTACGGCCGTAAACTCAAGAGTTTACAACCGTAAACTCCAAGTGTGATGATATATGGGGAGTAAACTCATATATGGGGTCCTTTGGAACCCTAAACACAAGTGCCTTGTCCCACAATAGCTTAGATGCAATCCTTAGGGCTTAAAACACTTATATAAAGTGTTTATTATGTCTAGGATGTCTTAACTTTATCAATTAGTAATTTGAGACTAACTGAGTGCATATATGTGTGATTATATGTTCATTAGGATCGTAGTGTGTGTACAAGTCCTCGCTTGACACCTAGCAATCCTATAATGTCCGGTTCATCCGAATCACCATCTACAGGTGAGTTCATACCCCTAATCAATGTTTTAAGTGATTTTAAATGCTTAAATGGGGGGGGGGGGGGAATACAAGTAGAAACAAACATGTTATTAAATCATTGATATGTATTTTATAACTGTGTTTGTCATTTAACAGATTTCACATACTACAAAATGTGATGCATGGAATGGTTTTAAATCTTAAAAATGATTTGTTATCAAATGTTTTACTTTTGAAATGTTTAATTAAAATTACATCAAGTCATTGTTAATTATTGTTCAAAACCCATAAGATGTCTTACAAAACCATTTTTACATTCTTGAACTAAACTATGCATATACACTTATATTCTTATATATGTATTGATGTTATAGTTTACACCTTTCATTCAGTTTCCCACACCCTTGAGTAGTAAGAGTGTATAAACCTACATGATCAACCAATTACCTCTCAGTTAATTATCATAGGGATAATTTGAAGATATCAAACATAATTCCTATTACAAGGAATCACACAAGAGTCAGTTCATTCATGAGTCTATACCAGTACATTACCTGATACATGAGTACATTTACAGTTGAGTACATGATACCTGAGTACGTTTACATATACTTACATGATACATGATCACGCTTACATGAACACATTACATGAGTACCTTTACGTAGATACATTTACCTGTGTATATTAACATGAATACTTGTATCTCGAATTGCGAGGATGATTTATTAGTACCTTCTGTGTAAATCTTCCTGCATATCCCTAGTACCTCGGGATATCTAGTCGGGACTCTATCCCCAGTACCTCGGGATATATGGACGGGACTAACCATTCCGGAACCCAGCTGTTAGCAACAGTGGGTGATGAACATCTACGGATGTCAACGGTTATCACTTATCATAGATAGATCGATATCGGAACTAACCATTCCTCCATCCTGCTGTTGCAACAGAGGATGAGATGAAAATCTTCGGATGATCATTAGGTTATTACTTATACTAGGAGTACCTTTACAGGGACTAACCCTTCCTCCGCCCTGCTGCTACTACAGAGGACAATTGGACAATCTTCGGATGTTCATTAGGTTATATATGGCGTGTTAGCCCTGGTACCTCGGGATAACACTTACACTAATACTTTTTCCTGTTTACTTTATTTTGTGATACTTTCACATAAACGATGAGTTAGACTAAGTACTTCAGTACTAAACAATCAAAGGAAAAACTATCATTTTACTAACAAAACATTCGGGTCTTGGTAGAAGACTACATTGTCATAACAAAACATTCGGGTCTTGGTAGAAGACTACATTGTCATAACAAAACATTTGGGTCTTGGTAGAAGACTACATTGTCATAACAAAACAATGGGTCTTGGTAGAAGACTACATTGTCATAACAAAACATTCGGGTCTTGGTAGAAGACTACATCTCAAAGTAATAGAAAATAAGGGATTTTCTAGGGCTTTCATACTTACATCAACATTTTCATTTAAAGGTTTACAAGACTATTAAAACAGCTTTTAGTAAGCAAGACAATGACACTTAAATACTTATGAATTCATCAGCTTTAAAACTGATACTCTCTTTCAAAATAACTTGTATTCTCAGGTCAACAGTAGACAGGTACGATGGCCAGGTTTTGAGAAGACGGAGCAGACAAGTCTCGTCTTTTATTTTGATTGTATATTTTGGTGTCTTATTACAATGAAAGAACACACATGTATTAAAACTTTACTTATAATGTAATGGATGATGTTGTTGCTTGTTTATTATATTACACTGTTGTGATATTGTACATGACGTCCTCCACCCCTGAACGTTTCCGCCGTTCGTGGTTTTGGGGTGTGACAGATTGGTATCAGAGCTTTGTTTATAGTGAATAAAGTATATCAACCCATAAAAGATATACTAACTATAAATACATCGAGATTAAAACACTATGTCTAAGAGTTATACTTTTAAATAATAAAATATTTAACAAAGTATATGTGCCTGCATTCATACTAAAATCAGTGTCACAATGACAAGAACAAAAGTATTACGATTGTTGAATATCACAAGTAAGCCTGGGGATATATGGTTAGTCTTGGGAATGGCATAGCCTGATCAACTATGCTGGTCCGAGGAGTGATTAGCCTATGCCGAAGAATGGTTGTGATATGGAAACAAGTCTAAAAACTTACCAACACAACCATAAAGAAATACCATAGGGGTATTTGGTCTTACTGTAATTATCTTAGTCAGTTCGTCTATTTTAGCTATTTCTTATATCCCTTTTCTCGCGTAGATTAAAATGGCTGGATTTCACCATGGCGATCCGTGCTTCCTAAACCAAAGCAATGCTGGTAGGCTAGAGGCAGAACCAGAAGATGATCACCCAATCCCTTTGGATGATCACCATGCTGAGGGTTTTTCCGATAGTTCTGACTCAGAGCCTGAAGTCAACAACCTACCCCCAGCTGCTCAAAACCCAAACCTGAACCCCCGCCTTGTGTTTCAAGGACCCACACCCCTGTGGGCCACGAACTTGAATACATGGAGCCAGGAACAAGGTCAGCCCATTCCCTACAATGGAGACCGAAGTTTCTACAACCTCACCGAAGGAGGTTCTGCTGATAGAGTCCTACCAATCATGGTGCGTAGGATTTCTCGGAACACGATATTGGCTCAGGCGACTATCAATCAAGTCTTGGAAGTTGACGCCAACTCTGGTGTTAACAATGTCCACATTCTCCAACTAGAGTCTGCTCATGAAAGGACTCTGGTCCGCAATGCAAATCTGCAGAGGGAACTTACTGAAATCCGAGCTGAATTTAGAGAACTTCGAGCTCAGCAAGCAAGGTCGGACAGGCGCATAAGGGACATTGAACGTCTACTGTCGGGATCAAGGACTCATGCTAGCAACTCTCATCGCCAATAGAATCTCGTCAACTCATCTTTTGGATATAACCTAGTTTATGTAAAACTTTGGTCTAATTTCCTGTATTTATAAATGTTAGACCTGTTAGGTCTGGATCTAGTCTTAATTCTGTCAAAATTTTCCATCTTGGTTGATGTAAGGCCTACTTCTAGGCCATTTTTCTCGAACTTGTTACATCTGTAATTCCAGTATTATTGACAGATATCTAATCTTATGGAAATTATTATCCAAATACTGTTATCTTCATTTAGTCATACTATTCCTTCTGTTGTTGGGCTATGGGGAGTTAGTCCATGAGACACATTCATTAATCATTTATTCTTATCCATGTCGTCATCTTTTAAACGTATAGTTAAAGATGTCGCCACGCAGGAATCCAAGGCGAAACCCAAACAACGAAACACCTCCACCACCACCTGAACCTTTTCAACCACCAAATCCTTTCGATTCCAACATGTTCCAGGCAGCTTTCACAGCAGCAGTTGCAGCTGCTGTGTCAGCAATCAACGCTCCTACCCCTAGTGGATCAGGAACAGGTGCACCACCCTCGAACCACGGCGAAATCCATGGACACTCTCGGGAATGCACCTACAAGGACTTCACGAACGCCAAACCCCGCAGCTTCAATGGAACTGGGGGTGTTATGGTGTTGAGACAATGGATTGAAAAGATGGAATCTGTCTTTGAAATCTGTGCTTGCCAGGAAGGCAACAAGGTCAAGTTTGCAGCTTGTACCTTCTCTAACAGAGCACTAACATGGTGGAACAACCATGTTAACTATCTGACTTTGGTGGTGGCGTATTCCATCAGCTGGGAAAAGTTAAAGGACATGGTGATGAAAGAGTATTGTCCACGAGGCGAAGTACAAAAACTCGAGCAGGAATTCTGGGGTCTACAAATGGTTGGATCCGACATCACGACCTACTCAAATAGGTTCTGTGATCTGGAAAACTTATGCCCTGACATGGTTGCTCTCCAGAGCAAAAAGATAGAGAGATATATCTGGGGACTGTCGCCCCAGATCCAGTCAAGTGTGATAGCTTCCAGGCCTATTAATTTCGATAGCGCCAAAGAGCTAGCACAATCTCTTATAGACCACAGGAAACCTCAAAACCCATCAATCCCTATACCCGTACCACAAAAGTCCAACCCCGACCACAACAGGAAGGGGTGGAATAAGAGGAACAGAGGGGCTTCGCAAGGATCCTCCAAGAAACAACAACTTGTGGCGATCAATGCTGCCACAGTTACTCCCATAGTCCCTGCGAACCCCTTACCAGCAAAAACATATGCTGGAACTCTCCCGAAGTGCACCAAGTGCAAATTCCACCACCACGGACCTTGCAAGGAGATGCAGTGCTCTAACTGCAACAGGAAGGGACACACAGTCCGTTTCTGCAAGACTCCAACAGCTCAAGCCTCCCAGGTTCCTAACGCCGGTATAGGCCAAGCTTGCTATGGTTGTGGCGAAGTGGGCCACTACAAGAGGAATTGCCCTAAAGCAGGGATGGCTGGAGGAGTAGGAAGAGTTATGGCCCTAGGCCACGAGGAAGCGGTAGCTGATCCTACGATAGTTACTGGTACGTTTCTCCTCGATAACTCATATGTTTGCATACTTTTCAACAGTGGAGCAGAGAGAAGTTTTGTAAGTCACAAATTTGCACACCTCCTTAAACAAAAACCATGTGCATTAGATAGTTCATTCAAAGTAGAAATGGCTAACGGGAAAACAGAGAGTACAAACTGCATATACGTAGGTTGTACCTTAACATTAGATAGCCATACTTTCAAGATAGATCTCATGCCAGTCCCAATTAAATGTTTCGACGTTATCATCGGTATGGATTGGTCGAGTCTTCTTTGTGCCGACATTATGTGCTTCGAAAAAGCTGTTCGTCTTAACCTTCCTAAAAACGAAACCTTAATCATCTACGGCGACAAACCTAGTACGAGCCTTCGCATCATTTCGTGCATTCAAGCTCAGAAGTGCTTGCGAAAGGAGTACCATGCATTCCTCGCACACGTCGTTGATACAAGTCAAGAAACGAAAAACATTCAAAACATCCCTGAAGTACGCGACTTCCCTGACATATTCTTAGAAGAACTTCCCGGTTTACCACCGCAACGCCAAGTTGAGTTCAGAATCGGCTTAGTGTCAGGGGCTACCCCCGTAGCCAAATCTCCTTATCGTCTGGCACCGGCCGAAATGCAGGAACTTTCCAGTCAACTTAACGAACTTCTCAAGAAGGGATTCATTCGACCAAGCTTCTCACCATGGGGAGCACCGGTCTTGTTCGTCAAGAAGAAGGATGGATCGTTTCGCATGTGCATCGACTATAGAGAACTCAACAAACTTACAATTAAAAATCGTTATCCCTTGCCCCGCATTGACGATTTATTTGATCAACTTCAAGGAGCCAACTACTTCTCGAAGATAGATCTACGATCCGGATATCACCAACTACGAGTGTTAGAGGAGGATGTTCCCAAGACAGCCTTCCGAACTCGTTATGGGCACTACGAGTTTGTAGTGATGCCGTTCGGATTAACTAACGCGCCCGCAGTATTCATGGATCTGATGAATAGGGTGTGTCGTCCTTACTTGGATCAGTTCGTCATCGTCTTCATTGATGACATACTCATCTACTCTCGAAGTAAGGAGGAACATAGCCAACATCTCCGTAAAATCTTAGAAACATTGCGAGCGGAGAAGCTCTACGCGAAGTTCTCCAAGTGCGAATTTTAGATTCGGCGAGTCGAATTTTTGGGCCATGTTGTTAGCGAAGAAGGTATACACGTGGACCCTTCCAAAATTAAGGCCATCGAGAACTGGTCGGCACCAAAGACACCTACTGAAATTCGTCAATTTGTAGGTCTCGCTGGCTACTACCGCAGGTTCATTCAAAACTTCTCCCGCATAGCAAAACCTCTTACCATACTTACCCAGAAGGGCGTGACCTTTGACTGGGAAGAGAAACAAGAAAGAGCGTTCCAAACGCTCAAACGAGCCTTGTGCACCGCACCAATACTGTCCCTCCCCGAAGGGATAGAAGATTTCGTGGTCTATTGCGACGCATCAAACCAAGGGCTCGGATGTGTTCTGATGCAGCGAGGTAAAGTCATAGCCTATGCCTCGAGACAGCTAAAGACACATGAGGTTAACTACACCACCCACGATCTTGAACTAGGAGCAGTTGTGTTTGCTCTGAAGATCTGGCGACATTACCTGTACGGCACAAAAAGCACGATCATTACAGACCATAAGAGTCTGCAACACATTTTCGACCAGAAGGAGCTCAACATGAGACAACGACGGTGGGTCGAGCTACTCAGTGATTACGAGTGCGATATTCGTTATCATCCGGGTAAAGCCAATGTAGTAGCCGACGCCCTAAGTCGTAAAGAATATTCTGGTCGTAGGTTCAAGTCTTTGACTCTAACCATCCATTCACACTTGTCCATGCAAATAAAGGAGGCTCAGCTCGACGCTTTGAAACCTGAAAACGTGGCTGGTAAATCCCTTAGAGGGATGGATAAGAACTTGGAAGACAAGGGTGGCGAAGCCTTGTACCTAATGGATCGGATCTGGACACCAAAACACGGTGGTTTCAGAGACTTGGTCATGACGGAAGCTCACAACACTCGTTATTCCGTCCACCCGGGTTCAGATAAGATGTATCTGGATCTTAAAAAGTTATACTTGTGTCCTAACATGAAAGCAGATATTGCTACCTTCGTGAGTAAATGCCTTACTTGCACAAAGGTTAAGGTCGAATACCAGAAACCCTCCGGTCTTCTACAACAACCGGAGATACCAGAATGGAAGTGGGAGCGGATCACTATGGACTTCATAACCAAGTTGCCCAAGATGACGGGTGGACTTGATTCCATATGGGTCATCGTCGATAGACTGACCAAGTCTGCACACTTCCTACCGATCAAAGAAACAGACAAGATGGAGAAACTTACCAGAACTTACATTAGGGAGATTGTAAGGCTGCACGGTGTTCCTTTATCTATCATCTCGGACCGGGATAGTAGATTCACTTAGAGGTTCTGGCAGTCATTACAAAGTTCCCTAGGGACTAGGCTGGACATGAGTACAGCCTACCATCCACAGACCGACGGACAAAGTGAGAGAACTATCCAAATCTTGGAAGACATGTTGCGTGCTTGCGTGATTGACTTTGGGAAAGCTTGGGATACCCATTTACCCCTTGTTGAATTTTCCTACAACAACAATTATCATACGAGCATAAAGGCAACTCCATTCGAGGCCCTCTATGGCCGAAAGTGCAGATCCCCTCTGTGCTGGGCTGAAGTGGGTGATACCCAGTTAGCTAAGGGATGAGTTCCCAAAAGCACTCTCACGGGTCCGGAGATCATTCGGGAAACGACAGAGAAGATCGTTCAAATTCGTGAACGATTGAAAGCCTCTAGAGACCGACAGAAAAGCTACGCCGACAAGCGTAGGAAACCATTGGAATTCCATGTGGGCGACCGAGTCCTACTGAAGGTCTCACCTTGGAAGGGCTTGATACGCTTTGGAAAGCGTGGGAAGCTCAATCCAAGATACATAGGGCCTTTCGAGATTCTCACGAGAATCGACCCTGTGGCTTACAAGCTCAATCTACCGCAAGAACTCAGTAACGTACATCCTACCTTCCACGTGTCAAACTTGAAAAAGTGTCTATCCGACGAGACTCTTGTTATTCCACTCGACAAGATCGAGATCAAAGAGAGCCTCAACTTCATGGAGGAACCAGTAGAGATCATGGACCGAGAGGACAAGCAAACAAAGCAGAGCCGTATCCCGATAGTGAAGGTGCGCTGGAACGCAAAGCGTGGACCGGAATTCACTTGGGAACGTAAGGATCAGATGAAACTGAAATACCCTCACCTTTTCGCTTAGTTATTTGTAACTTCTTAATTGCTTAAATTCTAATTTCGGGACGAAATTCCTTCTAACGGGGGGATGATGTGACAACCCGAAATTTCCATTCTGTACAAACTATATCACTTCAATAGAAGTTATGGCAGTCACAACTAATTTTCAGACTTTTTCGTGTAAGTTTGAGTAATTCAGGGTTTACACCTTAGGAGATATCAGGAGAGTGGATGCACTAGGGTTTAGTGCAACTCTATTATTCCATCACTCTATTATATTAGAGGTCATTTCAGGAATAAAAATATTTTCTGCCAAAAATATCTTAGGACTATAAATAGAATTCTGAACCAAATTCATTCATTATTCACATTTCCAACTGGAGAAAAGCCATTTTCTCTCTCACGGATCTTCGGGTTTTTATACCAAAACGTGAGTAACTCTTTCTAGTAGTGTTAGAAAGCTTTATATGTAGTTATAACATGATTTAGAAGGCTAAATCACTAGATTTAGGAGTTTACTCCCCAAGGTGTTCTTGGGCGGTAAACTCCCGAAACAAAGCCGAGACCGACCCATGTGTTATGCTACTGCCTTAGACTCATTTATATGTGTGTTAGGGACATGAAATCAAGCAAGAACCACCCAAGTTTGGGAGTTCACGACCCAAGAGTGTCTTAGGCCGTAAACTCCAAATTCAAGCACCAAATGGTGCTTTTATGGCACCTAAAGCCTTGGACTTTTACCTAGACTTGTTCCCAATAAATCCCCTTAAACACATAAGAATCACCTTTCAAATTGAGTTTACGGCCATGACATGGTTCATGGGCCGTAAACTCATTAAAGGGGCACCAAAGTGTGCCTAATGCCTTCATATGCTTTAGATAAAAGTCTAGAACCTATCCTTCATATGCAAGAGGATTGAAAACAACAAAAACACCATTCCAAGGGAGTTTACGGCCGTAAACTCCAAAGGAAATGGCCTTGGGGCCGTAAACTCCTCTAGGGAGTGTTTCTATGCCTTAAACCCTTCCAAGAATTTAACCACCAAGTTGGAATAATTCTAGGAATCATTTGGAACTTCAAAACACACAAAACACCCATGTTTGGGAGTTTACGGCCGTAAACTCAAGAGTTTACAACCGTAAACTCCAAGTGTGATGATATATGGGGAGTAAACTCATATATGGGGTCCTTTGGAACCCTAAACACAAGTGCCTTGTCCCACAATAGCTTAGATGCAATCCTTAGGGCTTAAAACACTTATATAAAGTGTTTATTATGTCTAAGATGTCTTAACTTTATCAATTAGTAGTTTGAGACTAACTGAGTGCATATATGTGTGATTATATGTTCATTAGGATCGTAGTGTGTGTACAAGTCCTCGCTTGACACCTAGCAATCCTATAATGTCCGGTTCATCCGAATCACCATCTACAGGTGAGTTCATACCCCTAATCAATGTTTTAAATGATTTTAAATGCTTAAATGGGGGGGGGGGGATACAAGTAGAAACAAACATGTTATTAAATCATTGATATGTATTTTATAACTGTGTTTGTCATTTAACAGATTTCACATACTACAAAATGTGATGCATGAAATGGTTTTAAATCTTAAAAATGATTTGTTATCAAATGTTTTATTTTTGAAATGTTTAATTAAAATTACATCAAGTCATTGTTAATTATTGTTCAAAACCCATAAGATGTCTTACAAAACCATTTTTACATTCTTGAACTAAACTATGCATATACACTTATATTCTTATATATGTATTGATGTTATAGTTTACACCTTTCATTCAGTTTCCCACACCCTTGAGTAGTAAGAGTGTATAAACCTACATGATCAACCAATTACCTCTCAGTTAATTATCATAGGGATAATTTGAAGATATCAAACATAATTCCTATTACAAGGAATCACACAAGAGTCAGTTCATTCATGAGTCTATACCAGTACATTACCTGATACATGAGTACATTTACAGTTGAGTACATGATACCTGAGTACGTTTACATATACTTACATGATACATGATCACGCTTACATGAACACATTACATGAGTACCTTTACGTAGATACATTTACCTGTGTATATTAACATGAATACTTGTATCTCGAATTGCGAGGATGATTTATTAGTACCTTCTGTGTAAATCTTCCTGCATATCCCTAGTACCTCGGGATATCTAGTCAGGACTCTATCCATAGTACCTCGGGATATATGGACGGGACTAACCATTCCAGAACCCAACTGTTAGCAACAGTGGGTGATGAACATCTACGGATGTCAACGGTTATCACTTATCATAGATAGATCGATATCGGAACTAACCATTCCTCCATCCTGCTGTTGCAACAGAGGATGAGATGAAAATCTTCGGATGATCATTAGGTTATTACTTATACTAGGAGTACCTTTACAGGGACTAACCCTTCCTCCGCCATGCTGCTACTACAGAGGACAATTGGACAATCTTCGGATGTTCATTAGGTTATATATGGCGTGTTAGCCCTGGTACCTCGGGATAACACTTACACTAATACTTTTTCCTGTTTACTTTATTTTGTGATACTTTCACATAAACGATGAGTTAGACTAAGTACTTCAGTACTAAACAATCAAAGGAAAAACTATCATTTTACTAACAAAACATTCGGGTCTTGGTAGAAGACTACATTGTCATAACAAAACAATGGGTCTTGGTAGAAGACTACATCTCAAACTAATAGAAAATAAGGGATTTTCTAGGGCATTCATACTTACATCAACATTTTCATTTAAAGGTTTACAAGACTATTTAAACAGCTTTTAGTAAGCAAGACAATGACACTTAAATACTTATGAATTCACCAGCTTTAAAGCTGATACTCTCTTTCAAAATAACTTGTATTCTCAGGTCAACAGTAGACAAGTACGATGGCCAGGTTTTGAGAAGACGGAGCAGACAAGTCTCGTCTTTTATTTTGATTGTATATTTTGGTGTTTTATTATAATGAAAGAACACACATGTATTAAAACTTTACTTATAATGCAATGGATGATGTTGTTGCTTGTTTATTATATTACACTGTTGTGATACTGTACATGACGTCCTCCACCCCTGAACGTTTCCGCCGTTCGTGGTTTTGGGGTGTGACATACAGTACGGTCAATGTGTGTGTGCGCATTCTAATAGAATCAAAATGACTAAATAATAAACATAACATAAAAGAAAATCAAAATGATATATATATATATATATATATATATATATATATATATATATATATATATATATATGAATGCAAATAAAAAGTAAAAATTAAGAATTTTAATCTGATTAATTAAATTAAGATGTTTTTTTATGAAGAGGACTATTAGGAAAAAGGCCTGCAAGAAAAAGACTAACAAAACATTCTTCAAACGCTTTAAAAAAACCATTATTTATCTATGTATCAGTGAAACATGTTCAAATTATAGATATATTCTTCAGATGGTGAAACAATCGTGAAAGCGTTAAGAAGATGATGTTTTTATAACTGACGAATGATTTAAGGGAATTTCCATAATTATTAAAATTTATTTTTGATTATTAAAAAAATTGTATGTAAACTTCCAATAATACATATAGATGGTGATTGGTCCACATTTAGTCACACATTCACACAATACTTAATGTTTATATATGAACCTAACTCATATATGAACGAACACACTGTCAAACTCGGGCCAAAAAACTCAGATTTAGTCAAAATCGGCCAAAAATCGGTCAAACTCGGTCAAAAATCGGACAAACTCGGTCAAACTCGGGCCTACTCGGTCAAACTCGGCCAACTCGGTCAAAATCGGTCAAACTCGGTCAAAGGGTCAAAATTGTCATAAAAAGAGAAAAAATCAAGAATTTCAAGATTAATATGTATAATGCACTTAATGATTTATTATTTAACATAAACATGTGATTATTACTACATATATATCTTAAATTTTTAGTAATTATCCACGTAGTGGGACAATTATGTGTAGATTTTGGTTATATATTTCAATCAAATTATGATTTTAACTTATGATTTTGACATATATAATTTTCTAAAAAATATTTCTACTTGAATTACCAAATCTGAGTACTCCCCGAGTATTCGCTACTCCTCAGTCGGCCGAGCAGGTACCAAGTAGCGAGTTCTACAACCTTATATATATATATATATATATATATATATATATATATATATATATATATAGAGAGAGAGAGAGAGAGAGAGAGAGAGAGAGAATCAAGTTCAACAAAGAACGATTGTTATATGAACGAACCAACGAACCGATCATTTGACTTGTTGATTAAATGCAAAATCTTACTGGAAAATCATTGTAACCTTCAATTTCTACATAAACCAACAACATACACAACGATTACAATCCACATTCAAAGATTTGTCAACAAATTTGGTCAATTTACAGTGAATGAGAAACAAAAAACATGCATAAAACAAATGCACAATATTTTTTTGAAAGATTGAGATCATTTTGCATAGCAATTTCATTAAATTTGGACTCTGAATGTGAATGGATGGAAACAGATTCCATTGCTGGCAGCTAGAGTTCGGGTTCACTGGAAGGTGTAGCAGTGTTCCTTCATCCCTCCACCAACATACCAATGAACAAACGCCCTCTTCAAAACATCAGATCGAAGTATCAAACTTATGATCAATCTTCGAAAACACATCCGTTATACTCGCCGAATTCAATATCATACATACCGTCCGTTCCTTGCAATTAAGGGAAATATCCAACAAGTAACTACTAAATCAACATTCGATTACAGACATTGGAAACTTATTAACTTGAAGTAATTTTTTTTTTAAATCTTACGCATTTGAATGATGCATGGTTTTTTTAGGATAATTTCTCAACAAAATTTATTATTTTTCCCAATCTTTCCAGCTTCATAACTTGACCATACGAACTTCAGTTTGGGAAAACTTTATATCATTGGAAAGCTTGTTAGGAGTACTACAAGTTCCATATTATTTGTTGCATCTGAATATGTCTAGAACGAAAGTTACGCAACTGTGAACATGGCAAGTCGGAATATTACAACATTTCAAGTGTTTGAACAACCAACTATAAACGACCATATCTCATTCATTACATATCCATTTTGTCAAATTCTTTTTCCTGTGTGCTCTTCGTTTCATAGACTACAACTTTGCTTTATAATGTTCTTTATATTTAGCTATGAATATCGACTTATTAAGCTCCAAAGTTGAGACGTTATAGCTGTTAAATTCCCAAATCAATTCTTCATTAATTTTTGTCAAACTTTACAACCTATTATATTTTTTATATGAACTACTTTCAAGCCAATTCGTTTTGCTATTGCTTCATTTTCTTGTCTACTATAAGTTACCTTGATACCTTTTTCCCTTTCATTTCCTTTAGTGTTGACTTTTATGGTCTCAAAGTTGACATTTTATCACTTTTACATGGAATTATAAATTTCATATTCTTTTCAATTTTTTCCTTTAAACTTAATCCTTTACACCATAAGTATATAAAACTCATATAACTCGTACAATGGTGACATATTTATTATTATATCCCTTGTTGGTTATGTAAAATAACCAATTTACCCTCTTTGACCAAGTTGTCATTTATTGCTATTTGTCAATATCCAACTTTTCTTTCTCACCTTTTAAACATCTAGATTTTAGGATGTTACACATATTCATATAGTTATTCATATGCATATGCATATACTTATTCATATACATAAACATAATACATATGTATTTAATAGCCTTATGAATATACTTATTCTTATGCATATGCATATATTTATGAATATTCATATGTCATATACTTCTTATCATACATATGCGTATACATAAACATAATCATATATATTTATTTGTCTTATGTATATACTTTATTTTATGTATATGCATATGTATATACATATGTATATGTATATACATATGCATAAGAATAATCATATGTATTTAATTGTCACATGCATATACTTATTCTTATGTATATGTACATGCATATATTTATTCATATTTATATTTATATCTATATACTTACTCTTATGCATATATATAGAAACATTAAAAGTGTTTTTTTTAAATATGCATGTGCATATGCACATGTTTTTTTTTTAAAATATGCATATACAAAAAAAAAATACAAATATGCATTAAAAATGCATTTTTTTGAATTTTTTTAAATATTAATTTTGAAATGTAAGGAATATTTTCGTTGATTTTAAAAAATTAAAAAATTGAAAAGGTTAAGTTTTTATTTTAAATAAGTGAAAATATACCTTATATTCGAAATTAAGATTAAAATATATATATATATATATATATTTCAAGAAAAATGCATTTCTGATGCATATTTATATTATTTTTTTTGTGTAAATATACATTTTCAAAAAAAAATATACATACATACGTATAATTTATGTTATCAATTTTTTTTGTATTTGTCTTAGATATATGTATGAACATTCACATATGAAATTTGATACTTAAATTCATTTTAGATAAAAAGTTTATTGGTTCTCTCTCAATTTCGTTCTTTATTGATCTTTTATATATATATATATATATATATATATATATATATATATATATATATATATATATATATATATATATATATATATATATATATATATATATAAAGTAAGGAAATCATTACATGAATAAGAGATTAGAGGGGTGTGTATTTTTAGAAAAGGGGTAAAAATGACTTTACAAAAAGGATAATGAATGAAGTTTCTAAATATAGAATCAGAACAAGTGAAACAAGTTATTTTCTTCTTCGCGAGACGTCCTTTTCTTCACAAATCTCTCTCTCTCTCTCTCTCTCTCTCTCTCTCATATGCAGGTTCATTTCAATGTACGATAAAGAAACGTACACACAGTTAAGAAGAAATTTGATATTTGAGCATGTTACGTTTTTTTTAAATGTCAGTCGGTGGAAATGTGGGAGTAAAGGAAATTTTGGATATCTTGCGCTTTGTAGTTTAATAAAAAGAAATTTAAATCAAGAAGTACCTAAAATCAATAATTTTTGGAAACTGATTTTTGTGTCGAAAAGTAGGGCCAAGCATTTTTGGTCACATATGGTTGTCGTTTAAATCCTTTTGTTGGTTGTGGTTCTCGTAGTTTCTTTATCTTCGTAAATTATTGTTTAAAGATGCCAAAAAAATTCATGTACTTTCTTGGTTTTCGTCTCATTTAACTTGTCAATATACTTATATTTATGTTTTTAATGATAGCTGATATAAATGACATAAAGAAGATTTATGAGATGGGAATAAATAATATAAAATAGAAGATACGAGTAGGTAAAAGAATGGGAGGGTTGGTGGGCAGTGTTGTAAAATCAAGGCCTGAAGCTCAACCTTACCTTGCCTAGTTGGTTGATTTGGGAAATCCGACTTGCTACAACAAATTTGTCCTTTCCAAATATATCTTCTTTTGTAGAAGCTATTATTGATTACAAAATAGATATAATATCGATCTATTTAATATTCAACAGTCATCCATGCATAACTATAAAAGTTTCATCAAATTTGAAACCCGTCAACAAACTTTTATGCAAATCATTATAAACCGAATATTAAAGTTAGGGGAGGAGCTTTTATTTTTTTGTATAAAAACGATAATATGACCATTAATATAGTCTTTAGAACCCCTAAAATAACTGTTTGCATTTCTAGAGTAGGTATAAGTGGTTTTATTTGGAGCATAAAAAAGCTAATGTTTTTCGTTTTGACATCTTATTTGAATTTTAAGGTTTTTTTAATGGTTGAATTTGCATAGTTTTTTTAAAAGGTAAATTATTAATAGTTTATTATAGTTGATTTTAAATAAAAGTATTTGTAGGGTGTCAATTTAGCAACACTCTTTGTGTAATCTTGGCTTCTTTCTTCAAATCCAAAACTGAAAAATAGCATAGTTACAAGCATAAAATTTCTCTTCGGTACGTAATAATGTTGTAACCATGAGAAATTTTATGAATGCCGATTTGGTTGAAGTTAAACCAACTTCCCAAAACCCGAAACATATTGCATTGTGAACAATGGAATTAAAAAGGATCGATGCAAAAACATGGCAAGTTTTACAATCACACTGGAAACTCGACGTTAAAAATCATGTCAAGAAGCTCTTCCATCTGATAACTTCGATAACGACCCAAACTAATATCAGATCGGATGGTTCGTTGTTAATTTACGGCAACAATGAGGTATGAATAGCGTTTGCAAAGTTTGTCATCCACAAAACTCTTCCATTCGACCACGACAACCATTAGAAAAGATACAAATAAAACTTTGGACCGAAGCAAAAAATGAGAGTTATAGCCTTTTGTTGAAACAAACAAATCAAACTTTCCCAACATCAACATTTCTTATATAATTTGATGATTAAGAAACAAAAGTTTTCAAGATACTTACAACTTAAAACTCACTACAAAAACCTAATCTACTCTCCATATTAAACACTCAACCTATTCTATCATTAACATGAAAACAAAGCTAGAAGATAACGTATACAAAGAACAATATACGAAACCCTAACTTTTACAGGTGAGAAAATGAGAGAGACAACAAGAGAAAACCCTAAAGAAACTTGATGTGAATGACTGAATGAATCATCCTACCCTCTTTCATCAATTTATACCCCGATTCATGAATATGAACCATATCTCGATTATAATCCACGGATCTAACCATGTGTAAAACCCGCGTGTTTAACCTGTAACAAACATATACTCCCGCAATCCAAAATAATCCAAATTAAACATAATTGCCGCTTCTTTCAAATTTGTATTATAATTAAGAAGATAACAAGAATCTTCTTATTAACATAAAATACCCATAAACGAAAAATAATAAATATGAGATTGAAAGTTAAAAATATTTATTATTTTCACCCCCTCCCCCCATTTAAAATATTTTTCCTTTTTAAAAACATCAATAAGACCGATTTTGGTTGTCAACAAATTATGTTGTTTAATACTTAAAGATTTAGTAAGAGTGTCAACATTTTGATCAGAAGGATTGATTTTAACCATTTTCAATACTCCATTAGAAAATTTTTCTCTAACAAAGTGAAAATCAGTTTCAAAATACTTTGTTCTTTCATGGAAAACTGGATTAAGAGCTAACTTAATTGTTGTATCATTATCATAAAAAACAGAAACAAGAGTAAGATTTTTAATTTCCAATTCAAACAGGATTTTCAAAATCCAAATTATTTCACAAGTAATAGAACCAAGAGCTCTATACTCAGATTCAATAGAAGACCTAGAAATAGTTGACTGTTTTGTTACTCTTCCACAAAATCAAGGAATTATTAAAATATATCATATAACTTGTTACAGATCTCCTTGTAATCATACACTTAGCCCAATTTGCAGCAGACCCTTTCAGCTCAAAAACATTAGACTTAGTTAATGCAACTCATTTTCCAGGACTACTTTTACCTCAATAATCTAAAGGCAATTTTCAAGTGAGATTTTCTGGGTTTGTGCATAAGAGATATCATGTCTAGTAATGGTAAGATATATTAATTTCCCAATAAGTTTTTTAAACTCTGTTTTATTATTTAACAACTCATCACTTTTATCAAAATCACTTGAATTTATCACAAAATTGGTTTCTAAAGGTGTGTTCATTGGTTTACAACCAAGTATACCATACTCATGTAGAAGTTCAAGACAATACTTCCTTTGATTAAACACAACCCATTATCAAGATTTACAACCTCTATTCCTAGAAAATATTTAAGAATACCAAGATCTTTAATCAAAAGCAGACTTTTCATAAAATCTTTGAATTTTTGTAATTTAGTCTCATGACTTCCAGTTAAAATTATATCATCAACATATACTAATAAAACAGTAATTGAATTTTCAAAATTCTTAATAAACAAAGAATAATCACTAATACTTTGTTGAAAACCCAACATAAACAAGGATGCACACAGTTTTTCATTCCACTTTCTAGGAGTCTATTTTAAACCATATAAAGATTTAGTAAGTTTACAAACCCTAGAGTCATTATTAGAATAATATCCAGGTGGAAGACACATATATACATCGTCTGAGAGGTCCCCATAAAGAAACGTATTATTTATATCCAATTGGTATAAGGGACAAACATTATAAACAGATAATGAAATAACAATACGAACAATAAAAATTTTTGCAACTGGAGAAAACGTTTCTTCAAAATCTATACCTTCTCTTTGATTATACCCTTTAGAAACTAAACGTGCCTTATACCTTTCTATTTCCCCATTTGACTTATACTTAATTTTTTAAACCCATTTGCAGCCAATAGGTTTTCTGTTTTTAGGTAATTTTTTTATATCCCAAGTATGATTTCGATGAAGAGCTTTCGTTTCTTCATTCATTGCCTTGATCAATTTGGATCAGACAGTGCCTCATTATAATCTTTGGGTTCAATTGTTTTATTAAGATTAGAGATAAAACATTTAGTTTCAGAATTAAGACAAGAATAATTGATAGTTCTCTTAATGCCATATTTATATTTACCTTCTACAATATAGTCAACAAACTTGACTGATATATGTGACTCACATCTAGTCCTAGAAGACCCTATAGACTGCTCAATTGAAGGACTAGAGTGAAACTGACTACTTTCCTCATACACACTTGAGGATGAAGGAACTGATGGGTTTTAGCCATAAGAACAATCCTATGTGCTCATACAAACCCTAATGCTTGGATCTAGGTTTCTCTATTGTACATGTAATGTATCCAAGACTTACAATCTTAGATCTAACATATTATAAACTGAAATTAGGGTTTAGAGAATTACCTTTGATTGTTATGCAGCAATAACAATCTCAATTCCTCCTTACAATAACTTTAGAAAGCTTAGAGTCACAATTGTCACTCCTCTAATGACTCACAAACACCAAGAGCAAGAGGATAAAGAATAAGGAGAGAGGAGGCTGCCCAAAACGTGTGGAAACCCTAAGGAACAAGTCCACCACGTTTTTGAGTCTCAAGGGTCCTATAAATAGTGAGGCTATTAGGGTTATCTAACAAGGAAACCCTACTTTTGATGCTTAGGCCCTAAGCAGCACATGGACTCCCTCCTTAGAGGCCTAGGACGATTTCTAATGGTTTCCCCATAGAATTCATCCACCCCTCTAATATGGAGTCCATTAGCCCAATATTCAACTATCACACAGTTGACAGTTCTAGTCCCTTAAGTTTAATTAATGTCTTTTAGCCACAAACTTAATTCTTATTAATTCTTGACTAATATTAATTAAACAATATGATTTCTCCTTTAATATATTATTCTCAAAATATATTAATAAATCATAATTAATCCTTTCTCTCCATAATTAATCCTATCAAGTTGCTTTGGTGAAGGCAACCCAAAAGGACCATGCACCATCGGGTCAAGTACATACCAAAATAGTTATGGACTTAGAAAATAATCCAACAGTCTCCCACTTGGATAATTCTAATAACTATTCTGCGTATGACTTCAGATCCTGATCTGCAATCGTAGCTTTCCAAAGCTGCTGTCAACTCTGATCTTATCAGATACGCGTGTCCTTTAGATAAGGGATCATATATTCCTCCATTCTAGATATCGTATAGATATGAGACATGAACTTAATCATTCCCTCTATACTATTTCCCGACTTCTGATTTATGACGAATGACAACATACTACAATTGATCACATCAAATTAGTCCCGGATCGGCCAAGCGCTTAGGTGCCATCACTAAATCATTGAGGGGCCCAAAGATATCGCTTTTATCCTACTTTGGATAAAAGGAACAGATAAACTTTGACTCAATGCTCGCTTGCACTCACTTACCGAATTACACACAACAATATTTTTTATAACACCAAGTTACTAGTGCATTTACATATTATCAATGTGCAACCGACTCGCAAGATACAACTCACACATCTCGGTTTCAAGAATATAAGATGTTATCGTCTCACTAATCACTCATGATAAAATCCATGAAGTGATCCAAGTGAGCGTGGGTTTAATCCAATGCTCAAATCATATTCATGAGCACTCAGGAACGTTGCAGCAAACATTTGCTTATGTCTAATACACTTTAGACAATCCACACACCAATTCACGACAGTCTTCATTCGTACCTACTTCCAACATACGAACGACTGTGGCCTGTTCGAATAATTTGACTGTTCTGAACCAATTAAATTATTCAGGAAGTCAAAACATGCAAAGTGAAACACAAGAATAATACTAATCCCATATGGCCTCAAACCTTTGAGTATAAATAAAACACCTTTTATCTATCACCATATCGATTACTCATTATTTGTTGTTTCGGGTAATCAACTTCTTACTTGAATTATAACTATACTTGTCCCATGCTCTTAACATGCACACAATGTTTACCTACGGTCCTTACTTTGTGAAATAGATCAAATGAACACATTTCCAATCACACTCATTTCACAACTCCCAACCCCTATCACAAGTGTAAGAATATCAAATTCTTGCCACTTATAGAATATGTTAGATTCAATCATTTTATGCAATGATCCTTTCGTAAAGTCATAGCTCAAAATCATCAAGGCCTGGCCAATCTCTATCAGAAACAATTCTATAGATATGATGTCTCTCACTCAAAGTACATTCCTTTGAACATCCTTTTGCATAAAATTTTCTAATCTAGACATAGACTCTCAATATCTAACTCCCAATATGGAAACATTTCCATATTTGCCATACAACAACTCATTCTTAATAGAATCTTATCCATTGATAATAATGTCGATATGGTCCATCCAATACTATAGTTTCAACTACTCACAAGCGACCAATCATCGGCGAACTTTGGATCGTCCTTTGATAGTTGTTTAATTATCTTAGTCAAAACCAATTCTTGTCCTTTTTCCCTATAAATGTGCTAGACATTTGGAAAATTTTAGAATGGTCAAATATAATAGCATTGGCAATCAATCCTATACCCGAAGCGTATAGGACACGATGCATAATGTCTTACATAAAGATATGATACTTTATCAATCTTCTGCCATAATATTTTATGTGTCTCATTCTTTCAATTCGAACTATGAAGAGGGATACCGTAATCATAATTGAAATTTAAGAACACACTATGTATCCTTGACTAAATTTGTTAACATTCCACAACCTAAGCCTTTAAATTTGAAATGAAGTATAATATTCTCTCCCTTAATTATAGCAAAACAACTTTTCAACCCTTACGACTTTGCAAAGTATAACTCTTGTTTTCTATAATTAATATTGCTAACTTGCAATACTTGCCATAATAATCATACAAGCATAACATTTATGCTCCCACTATCATGATGATTATTATCATATAAGCATAACACTTATGCTCCCACTAGCTTTGACATGTATTCAGAAAACAACTTAACTTCCAGAAAACAATGCCTATTGAATTTCTTAAGTTCATATTTCCAATACCTAATGCTTTGATAATCCTTTATCTAAGCTTATACACCTTTGCCTTAGATAGCTCATATGTGTGTCTAAACAATTCAGACTAATTGCCAAATCTCACAATTCGAATCATGGAAAGGGACAAATCCAAATTGTCTAAACACCTTTGCCTTATGACACTTAGATTTTAATGGTGTATGTGTTCCTATCCATGCGAATTCTCAAAACCAAAGTTGCGATAAATCCAAATTCATATGGACCGAACCTTCTCAATCTTGATCTCTTGCCTTATGGTAACCGGCTGCCCACCACGTCTTCTAAGTAGTTAAGCAGCTCACCCTTTCTTATCAATGTACTTTTCATTGATCAAGGTGCTTGCCTTTTATGCGTTCAAATGAGAACTCATAGAACTTACATGCATAATTAACTCAATTGGAACGACACAGAAACAAGATAGTGTCAACACAATAGGTTGTAAACCTCAAGTCGTGTGCTAGTGATGATCGATAAGGTTTATTCTTGATTAGTTCTAGAAACCTTTCAAGACCATTAAGACTCCCACTGACTCCTTGACATATAAGATTCTCTTGTCAATCAACATTTCTTCGACAAACAAATATTCAAGAGTTAGTGTAGCTTTTATCAAGACTAAACATTTCACAAAATTGATCCTAGTTGGTCTTTGTCTTACCTAAGACATCACAACTTTCCAATTTCAAATGTGCAGTAATAAGAAAACCCTTTTTCAAATTCCACATTTGATGAATGTTATAAACCTTCGTAAGACTTGTCACTCATTGTCACAATCTTAACTCTAAGACTTGGTTTTGGAACAAAGTATGATTGACTTCTTGATTTAACCATTTCTTCAATTCTTGATTCCTCTTCTCAGACATACAATTGCACTAAGACTCACTTAGAGGATCAATTGAGATATGGTTCTTAATCATTAAAACCTATCATAAAACATAATAAAGGTACTCTCCCTTCTTCTTGGAATAGAGAAACTTTTATCTTTCTGCCTACTTGATTCTTCTTATTCGTTCTGCTATTAATTTAAACTCTTTCAAATCAACTCGGAATTACACTTAATCTTATAAGTATAATCATATCCACTAAACCTTTAGTAAATCATGACGAATATCTTTGTCACTCTTGTGGTGGACTTGATCAACACACAACCTTGTGTACTTGATCTCCTAGTCCTTCACTTGACACTTTGTCAACGAATTAGTCTAATTTCCAAATATGAAACTTCTAATTCATCATGCAATACTTGTTGTATGATTCCAAGTTTCTATCCAATTAAAACTTGGGCGACGAGAAACTTTCCCTATTTGGTAAATTCTCGACATTTCCACAAATAACATAATTAAGAATCAAATCCATTATTGCTAATAATAGAAATCTTCAAACATCAATTTTTTTTGCATGCTATTGTAAGGATAAATAAATAATATAAAACAAAATTTTATTTTATTGCGGAAAAATTTGTCCTTACAATGCAACTCATCGAAAACTATGTTAATACATATTTCTTAGCAATTTATTCTAACTCTAAGTAGTAACTCAAGAATCCAATCTTCAAGCAATGCGATCGAAATCTATTTCTTCACGATTAGATTCTGCTCACTTCTTCCCTTAAGTTTTCTTTCTTTTCTTTGATCCTACAAAACATCGAAATGCAATCTTATCACATCATGTATTAAGAATCTAGAATAGGAACTTAAAAGAGTTAGTTAGTGGAATTTACCTAAAGTAGAGCCATACATTTTGACTCTCCCATCTCTTAGATCTCTTAGGTAAATAGGGCAGCTTCGTCTCCAATGCCCCTTCTCTTGGCAATAAAAGCAAATTGACTATTTTGGAACAGCACATGGAACTACTTTAGACTTTGCCTTTCTCTTATGATCAAACTTTTCGATCATGGCATGTCTTTCGTTGCCATTGCCTATATCCATAGAGGTCTGTAAGGCAGATTCACCAATCAACTTTGCTTTTCCAGTGCGCCAAATCATTGTTGATTCAGCAGCAATAAGCATGTAGGTGAGATCTATAAGGGTCACGTCGTAGTTTATCATATAGTACTTTCTTACGAACTCACTATATGAATTTGGAAGTGACTGAAGAACCCAATCAACAGCCAGCTCCTCACAGACAACGGATCCCAACATTCTTAACCTATCAATGTGTGACTTCATCTCTAGGACGTGTGCACACACCGACTTTATTCTTCATGTTTACTTGCCAAAAGGGCTTGAGTGAGCTTGAACTTTTCAAGCCTTCGAACTTGTGGGTTAGGGAGAATAATTGGAGGAGGTGGAGGAAGTGAAGCATAATCTCTTGTTCCTCGATCGAATCGTGGAATATCATCTTCATGTGGAATGATTGTTGCACGAGATTTGGGAATACCATAGTTGTCATACTTTGACATCTACAAAACGGGAGAAAAAAAATTCGAGTTAGTTGATTAGAATCCTCGATGTGACACCCAAATGAAACATCGAGGCTAGGATCCAACACAATACACTACAACCTAGAAAAGGGATGTCGTAATCTAGTTGCAGAATATTTGAAGGTAGGTAAATGAAGATTTACCAATTTCCACCATGAAAAACGAAAAAGAAATTTAAGTTTTAAATCTATTGAAAATTCCTAGATCGTTTGAGATTCATTAAATTTTCAATGGCATGTTTAAAACTCGATATGCCCCTCTAGTTTGTGACTGGGATACCGAGGATCAAAAAGCGGGTGTGAATAACCATGCAAACTTACATGGTGCCCCCACATGTTACAGTCATCTATTCGATGTGCCGGTTAACCACACACGCTCCACCGAACTATGATAAACATTGAGTCACCCTTTGCTACCCTTGCTTAGAACCATTTAGTATGTCGGTTAACCACACACGCTCCACTAACGTCTTCGCAAGGACACAAAGTGTAATTTCATGGGATTGCATCAATTCACTTTTGCCTAAAGTAACTAAGATTGGGAATTTTATGAAAGCATTTAGTTACTTTTGTACTTCATTATACTTATAATGGAAGGTTTCTGTCCTATCCTATCCGTTCGGCTAACGACCCTCCACTAGTCAAGAGTGCGGTGGGTAAGAGTGGATACACATTCAATCGCCATTTTATAGGCAATTTCCTTAAACACCCCTTATAAACCAGTTTCGTGAATGAGGCCTACTAACGGTAAGACTTGACACTTTACCCATACATATATAATATTAGACTTTTAATGATATATATATATATATATATATATATATATATATATATATATATATATATATAGTATAGGATGTATTTTACACTTTTAAAATACTAGGTGGTCTAATTTAATAATTATACACTTTAATTAATTAATAAAACCATAAGGGTGTGATATGAACTTTTCAAAACAATACTAGGGTTTTAGAATTTAACATTTCTAAATTAAACTTTTAATCAACTTTTAAATTCCAAAACTTGAAGGCAAGTTTTGAAACATTTCAAAACATTAGGGTTTAACTTATTTAAATTTCAAAACCAAAACTTTTAAGTTCTAATTTAAACTATAAAACCTAAAGGTATTAATTTGAAACTTTTTTCACAACACAAGGATCAAATAACAAATAATAGAAATTAAACAATTAATTTTGTCATTATCTATATTTGACCTAATCCCATAAGATAATTACCAAATAATTTAAATAATCCATATTTATCATATACGGAAACTATTATTCAAAATTTTTGAAATTATCTTTTGTTTTATGAAGGATAATCACCCAAATATAATAAAAATCGGATTTTATCATAAAAATACATTTTTGGTATTAATCCTTCAGCAAAACAACAAGAAATCCCGATATTCCCTCTGTCTGACCCTTGGACTCGCCGAGTCAGGGACTAGACTCGCCGAGTCAGGTCGGGAAGAGGCCAAAAAAATCATTTTTCAGTAAATAATTCAACATAGCATCACATACAACAGAAACCAATCAAGGCTCTGATACCACTGATGGGTTTTAGCCATAAGAACAATCCTATGTGTTCATACAAACCCTAATGCTTGGATCTAGGTTTCTCTATTGTACATGCAATGTATCCAAGACTTACAATCTTAGATCTAACATATTATAAACTGAAATTAGGGTTTAGAGAATTACCTTTGATTGTTATGCAGCAATAACAATCTCAAGTCCTCCTTACAATGACTTTAGAAAGCTTAGAGTCACATTTGTCACTCCTCTAATGGCTCACAAACACCAAGAGCAAGAGGATGAAGAATAAGGAGAGAGGAAGCTGCCCAAAATGTGTGGAAACCCTAAGGAACAAGTCCACCAAGTTTTTGAGTCTCAAGGGTCCTATAAATAGTGAGGCTATTAGGGTTATCTAACAAGGAAACCCTAATTTTGATGCTTAGGCCCTAAGCAACCCATGGACTCCCTCCTTAGAGGCCTAGGATGATTTCTAATGGGTTCCCCATAGAATTCGTCCACCCTTCTAATATGGAGTCCATTAGCCCAATATTCAACTATCACACAATTGACAGTTCTAGTCCCTTAAGTTTAATTAATGTCTTTTAGCCACAAACTTAATTCTTATTAATTTTTGACTAATATTAATTAAACAATATGATTTCTCCTTTAATATATTATTCTCATAATATATTAATAAATCATAATTAATCATTTCTCTCCATAATTAATCCTATCAAGTTGCTTTGGTGAAGGCAACCCAAAAGGACCATGCACCATCGGGTCAAGTACATACCAAAATAGTTATGGACTTAGACACTAATCCAACAGGAACAGAATAACCAGTAGAAGGCACAATTGACTCACCACTTTGGTTGATAGCCTCACTAGTACTGACATGGTTGGTGGCTGCATCAGCACCATCCAACTGGGATTCCACTCTCAGCTCATCAAGATTTATAGAATCATTAGAATATTCATTAGTGTCAAAAACATCACAGTAAAAAGGATCACAAGGGCCAAAATTATTATTATCAACAATAGTTGTCTTTAAATTGTATGGAAATATAGATTCTTAGAATTCAACATCCATGGATACAAAAGAAGTATTAGTATCTAGAGTAAGCAGTTTATAAGTCGTTGTATTAGAAGAGTATCCTAATAAAACACATTTCTTAGCACGTTCAAAAAACTTATCAGTAACATTTTGTTTAACACCAAAACATAAACAACCAAAAACTCTTAGATAATCAAAACTTGGAGCTCTTTTAAAAACAATTTCATAAGGAGATAAACCATTTAAAACAGAGGTTGGCATCATATTGATTAAAAAAACAAAATTCAAGATGGCATCTCCCTCGTGTTTAATAGGAACTCCTGATTGAAAAAGAAGAGAACGAGCTACATTGAGAATATGCATGTGCTTCCTCTCCACAACCCTATTTTGTTGTGGAGTGTAAACACAAGTTGTTTGATGTATAACACCATTTTCAAAACAAAAACAACTCATTTGATTATTAACAAATTCAGTTCCATTATCTGAATGAACCACTTTAACTTTAAAACCATTTTGAAGGATAACAACAAATGATTTAAAACAATAAAAAACTTCACTTTTTTATTTTAAGAGAAAAACCCAAGTGGTCCTAGTAAAATCATCCACAATAGTCACAAAATACTTATATCCCTTAACTAAAGCAAGTCTATATGGTCCCCAAACATCTAGGTGAATCAACTCGCCTAGTATAGTTGAATTATGTTGACTATACGGAAAAGACTCTCTTGTATGTTTTGCCTTATGAAAGACATCACAAGGAGGAAGGATCTCATTACCAAGTTTTAGATTTTCTTTTAAAGAACTCAAGGCTTGGTCAGTTGGATGACCAATTATACTATGCTAAGTAAGTTTAGAAACACAACATTTAGAATTAGTTATATTAGTAGGAATACCTAAGAGGAAGTAGTCAAGGTAATACAACCCCCTAGATTCTCTATCATTCTCCACCATCTCCTTTGATAGTGAATCATGAATTTTGAAATTATGTTTTGAGAAAACTACTTCACAACCACTATCTTTATAAAGCTTATGTATAGACAAAAGATTAAAATTAAAATTTGGAACAACAAAAACATCAAATAAGGTGAGATGTGAGGACAACTGGAGGTTTCCTATTTTATTTATCTAAGTAGAAGAACCATTTGGATGTTTCACAAGTAGATTAATTCTAGACACATCCACTGCATCTCTAAGTTGAGACCCAGAAGCTATCATATGTTGATTTGCTCCCGAGTCAACAATCCAGCTCTGAGAGAATTTAGAACTGACAATGGAATTACAACATTGAAACATAGAAGTACCTGCCATGTTAGCAGTAGTAGTCACATACTCACTAGCAGAGCTCTCATTAATGAGATGAAGAAACTTGTTGTATTGTTTACTAGTGAGATAGTGGGCATCACTTCCATTAATAGACTCAGAAGTGACTATGGTGTTGCTGGTAGAACCAACATAAGAAAATTTTACAACAAAGATTTATTTTGATTATTTTGATTATTCAATTCATTTCTAGGTTTGAAATATTTTGGATATCCAATCAATTTATAACATCTTTCTATCAGATGACCTTTAAGACCATAAGGTTTGCATTGTAGTCTCTGGTTTCTAGATCTATTTTGACCTTGTCCCATTTTAAAATCATTAAACTTACTATTAAAAACAGAAGCCTGTGTTTTGGAAGAACTAATGGAAACTAGAGAGTCATTCTTTTGAAGAGACTCTTCTCTAGAGAGAATAAAGAAGGCAGATTTAACATTTGGTAAGGGCTCCATTAAGAGGATATGACTTTTGAATTGATTATGGACATCCTCAAGACCACTAAGAAACTGCATTAGTTTCATTAGTTTAGAGTGATCACTAAGCTTAGTAGCAGCTTCACAAACACATTTAGTTAAACTAGTTAATCCATCAAACTCTTTCCACAAACAATCAAGTTTATTGAAATATTTAGAAAGGGAAGAGCCATTTTGTTTTAAAGCATTAAACTGTTGATGAATATTAAAGATTACAGATCCATCGGTTTTATTATATGTCTCAAACAACTTATTCCAAATATCCTCGATCAGCTTTATCAGAATATACATGACTAGCATATATAGTTTCAGAGATTGATCCTAAGATCCAATTGCATACAACAACATTAACACACTCCCATTTAGATGCTTTAGAAGACTCTGTTTTTTCAAGAGCATGAGTACCATCTACAAAACCTAGTTTATTTCTAGCTTTAAGACCTCTCGTCATAGCACTATGCAATAAACGATCGTT
Source organism: Lactuca serriola (assembly GCF_051521515.1). NCBI lineage: Eukaryota > Viridiplantae > Streptophyta > Magnoliopsida > Asterales > Asteraceae > Lactuca > Lactuca serriola. Next base: position 274,515,149 of record NC_136412.1, on the reverse strand, counting down.
TCTAGTTAGTTTAATAGTTATAATGGAGGTCATAACATTATCAAATGGATGAACATACAAGGGGTCATCAAAATCGATAGGACTATCTTTACCACTCCCACCAGGAGTTTCACTAGTCATAATGAAAAGAAGCACACACCATAAAAAATAATGAATCAAAGAAAAAAGATCACCAACACAAAGAAAATAGACATCTATGTTGACTTAAAGTCCAGATGGTTACCACGGTATGTTGGGGCCCAAGACAATCAACACAGCGTCAAGAACAAAAAATAAAATAATAATTGGTGTACACAAGAAAACCAAGATCTCCCACGTCTACAACTAAAAAGAAGAAGAAGGGAACAAGAAACCCTCATAGTGCAATAAGCAGAGATGATCAAGAATCAACTCCTTGAATCCGTTCTCTTCAAGAGTTTATCAATGATCAAATCCGACCTCAAGAGAGTTATTTAAGATTTAAGGAATTGATCGATTGTACTTCAGAAATCCAGATGAAGATTTTCACCACACCACCATGGGTAATGAATAGGTGCACAGATCAGCAAGATCAAACCAAAAACTCGCAGTACCAGGATCTTAACAGAAAAGATAATTTGTTTCACTTTTAGGAAAAAATGAAGCGGAAACACTAAATCAAAAAGAACCCTAGATTTTCACAGATCCAGTCACAAACGTAAAACTGTGAAAAACTAAAAGGATCTAAAAATAAGAGAAAGATACCTTTCAATAGAACGTCGAAGGAACAATGCCAAATAATCGACGAATGTCAGAACCGAGAAACAAGAGCCTTACAGCTCTGATACCATGTTCAAAAAGACAAATAAAACTTTCCCAACATCAACATTTCTTATATCATTTGATGATTAAGAAACATAAGGTTTTCAAGATACTTGTTAGGTGTAATCTGTGCACCTTTTTGCACACCTTTAGTCCCATTTCATGCATCTATTTAGCATAATTGTTCTTCCTTTTTCTTGCATTTTATCATATTCATGTTACTCTCTAGAACAACCTTATTTGCACAATTTCATGTCTTTTTCAGGTAAACTGGAGCTTGGAATGCGCTTTGGGAGGTGCCGGGAAGCATTGATGAAGATTTCGGGATGATCGGGTGAAGAACGAAAAAGTTGGAAAAATCAAGTTTGGATTCGGAGTCAGAGGGGTACACGGGCAGTGTAGGATTTACACAGCAAAATCAACCCGGGCCGTGTTGACCAAAATGGGAGCTGTTGACCATACTAAACCCGGGTCATGTCAGTTTAGTGCAAATCAACACGGGCCGTGTTGGCTGCTGAACATGGGTCGTGTCAGTTTAGCCTATTTTAACACAGGTCGTGTTCGACCTGAAAACCAACTTTTGGCAGTTTGTCCTATCTTTCATATTACTGGTTGAGGGCCATTTGGAAATACACAAAACATATCAGAGCACACTTTCATATTATGGGTTGAGGGCCATTTGGAAATAGACAAAACATATCAGAGCACATTTTGAGAGGGGATTTCGAAGTTTATTGTAAGGGATTGATCAGAAATCATTTGGAAACATTATTTCTAGTATTTGTTAGTTGTAATTGCACATTATTTCCATCTTTTATTCGTGTTATCTTGTTCTAGCCATGTGTGGCTAGAACCCTAGTTTCTCCAATTTCATGTTTTAACTTCTTGGTAGTGATTTCACTCATATGACATGATGTTTGTTTTCAATTTCTATCTAATGAATTTTATTTTGCTTCGATCGAATGTATGATTCTAATTGTAATTCTTATTGACCATTTGAATTAGGGTTAGGTCATTCAAATTATCCATTTTGCAAAATCCGTAATTGTTTTGTGAAATTGAACAAGTAACAAGCACTGGGTTGAATTCTTTTGAATAAATATAGTGTAAATCTTATTCATACACTCTTAAACTCCCGAGCTTGTGAGGAGCATTGGGTGTTGTTGGGAACATTCACATAAAGCTTCATGCAATCTTTTAATCTAATTCTAAGAGCTTGTTTAGATTAGGTTAGTAAGGTTAGCGTTAATCAAAGAGCTTGTTTTGGTTAATTAATGTGGTGAATGGGAACTGTTAGAGCTTTTTACCACTTTCAAGTAACAACTTAGATAGAATTGAAAAATATTGTGTCATCTTTAAATCAGATTGCTAAGCTGTCATACATGAAGTTGGAGTCTTTACATAATCTGAATTTACTTCACTCATTTAGCTGATTACTTGTGTTTTTACTTTGTTTGTTAATCATTGCATTCAACCCCCCTATTTAAACTTTTGTGAACAAGTACCTTGTGCAAAAAGGTACTAGACCAATTGTCCCATGTCTCTGTGGATCGCCCCAACTTGCCTTGTACTACCTTTTAGTGCAATATAGTGGGATTCTTTTGGAGTATATCGTACCCCTTTATTTGTTGGGTCTGACTCGCCTAACAAATTGGCGGCGTTGCTGGGGACACAGTGTTACTAATTGTTTATGCCTAGATCTTTCCGTATATGTACACCGTTGCCAATTGACTCGGAGATAGAGAAGACTACAAAGAAGTTAAGGAAGCAAGCCAAGCTTCGTAAGAGGCGACCGGGTTTCGGGACTTCCTCGTCTTCTAGCCCTCCGGTAATCAACATTTGGGAGGACATACCCCTCTTAAGTGTGTCTGCATCCGAAATAGAAATCCTATCACTCTCATCTCAACCATCCTCACCCAAAAATACCACTCCACCATCTTCACGTACTTATAATATCCCAAACACTACTCACACCATGAGAGATAACCATGAGGGGAATCCATCTCCAAACCCGCCACCCGAACAAACTCTCCGTTAATGGTCGAGGCAAGAGGTTACTCAACAACCTCTTTGCATCACATATCCGACAGCCACCGACCTAGAACTGAAATCTGGGATCATCTACTTACTCCCAACCTTTAGAGGCCTGAAGAATAAAGATCCTCACAAGTTTCTAACTGAATTCCATGTTGTGTGTGTGGGTATGAAACCACACAATGTCACGGAGGATCAAATCAAGCTTAGGGCATTCCCCTTCGTAGTGCAAGATACGACTAAAGACTGGCTTTGTAACCTCCAACTGGGGATGATAACTACTTGGGTAGATCTTGCGAGGTTGTTTGTGGATAAATACTTCCTAGAGATGAAAGCTTTAGCCATACGGAGGGAAATCATTGGAATTAAGCAACATAAGAGAGAAGCTTTTCACACATATTGGGAAAGGTTCAAGAAACTTTATGCCCATTGTCCCAAGCACGGAATTACCGAGTACCAATTCCTCAAATATTTCATTGAAGGAATGACTCCAATGGAAAGAAGGCTTCTTAATGCTTTACTTCAAGTGACGGATCTTTACCCGACAAGACTCCAACCGAAATCCACAACTTAATCAAGAACATGGTTGAAGATTCTAAGAATTCAAGTCATGATGAAGAATGGTACACGGATGCACCCCGAGGTGTAAAGGAAGTCCAAACTCCTCAAATTGAAGCTCAATTGTCCAAGCTTACAAAAGTGGTCATGATGCTAGCTAAAGACAAGGGTGTGCAACCCACACCCTGCCTTGTGGTATTTGCACTCAAGTGGGGCACCCAACCGACATGTGCCCTTAACTTCAAGATGAGGATTATGAAGAAGCAAAAGCCATGGGAGGCTTTTCTAGGTCAAATCAAAAGGGATATGAGCAGCCACGGGGTGATCAAAGATGGAACAACAATCAAGGCTGGGGAGGATATCAACATGGAAGTTGCCAACCAAGTCAACCACATCAATACCAACAAACACCACCTTTTCCACCACAGAATTTCCAGCCAAGGCAGCCACAACACCCTCTCAACAAGTGGGTGCATCAAATATGTCCTTAGAGGGCATAGTGAAGAGTTTGGCAACTAGTACACAAACTTTCCAACAAGAGACAAAAGCAAGTATAAAGAACTTAGAGCAACAAGTTTTATAACTTGCTATTTCTGTAAGCAAACTAGAATCTCAAGGAAAGTTGCCCGTCCAAACTAAAATGAACCCAAGGCACAACGTGTGTGCCATCACTTTGAGAGGCGGAAAGAGCTATGATGGTCCAAAATTGTCGGTTGATCAAGAAGAAGAAGAAATAGTGGTTGAAGAGGCAACCAAAGAAGAAAAGAAGGAAGATAAAACAACCGCAAAGAATCCCTTCGTCACTGAGCCTAAATCCACACCTGCTCCATTTCTCGAACGATTAAAGAGCACGAAGAAAGCACAGGAGGAGAGTGATATTATGCAAATGTTCCAGAAAGTTCACATTAACACCCCACTCCTCGAGGCCATCAAGCAGGTACCTAGATATGCAAGGTTCCTTAAGGATCTTTGTGTATCTAAAAAGAAATTGAAAGGAAACCAAATCATAAAAGTTGGGGAAAATGTATTCGCGGTTTTGCAAAAGAGGATGCCCCCGAAGTGCAATGATCCCTGTGTCTTTACCGTGCCATGAAAATTGGGAAATCTTTATGTACCGCGAGCAATGCTCAATCTAGGTGCATCCATAAATGTCCTACCATATTCTATTTTTAAATCAATTGGTGTAGGAACATTGAGCAAAACCGGTGTGATCGTCCAAATTGCCGATTAGTCTTTGGTACATCCAAAAGGTGTATTGGTGGACGTGTTAGTGCAAGTTGATGAATTTGTTTTCCCAGCCAATTTTTATGTCTTAGATATGGGAGATGATGACTCTCCAAGTTCAAGTTCCATACTTTTGGGTAGACCTTTTCTTAAAACTTCTAAAACAAAAATTGATGTCTACAACGGAACTTTAACAATGGAATTTGATGGTGAACTTATCAACTTCAATGTTCATGAAGCAAAAAAGGTTCCTTCTGATGTTCAATTTGTTAATTTTGTGAATATGATCTAGCCATTGGTTGAAAAGAGCTTAAACTCGACTAACCATGATTTTATGGAGTTAGTATTGTCACAAAAATTAGACAGGGACAAATCCAAAGAACTTGCAAAGGAGTGCGGTATAAACGAGGAGGTGTTGGAGATTTTGAAGTTCAAGGATGATAAGCACATGCGGATTGATGGAAGAGAAGTAGAATTACCTACTACCAAAGCCAAATTTCTTCCACCGGTGGAACAAGCACAAGATTCGGGAGCAAAAACTCCACCGAACCCTTTAATGAATATACATGTCAAGAAGGAGAGCACTTAACCAGTCATCAACTCAAGTAAACTATTGAAGAAGGAAGAGAATGAGTTGATAACCCTGCTGAACAAATACCAAAAAGGACTGAGTGGACAATCTTCGATATTAAGGGTTTAAGTCCTTTTTGGTTTGTGTATAAAAAGAAAGACAAAGGAAGGTTGAATGTTCCATTGAAGGAGGTGGCGAGAAGGTTGATGTGTTGGAGAGGCCCACATACTTAGAACGAAGCATATTAAGGGGCCAAGTCAAGCCAACGACTTAAACCAAGGGTGGCTAACCGGGAGGCAACCCGGGGGTATTTTTGTCTTTTTCTTTAAAAACATTTCTATTTCTTTGAAGTTTTTTGTTTTTAATGTTCCAAATGCATTTAAGCATGTTTTTGAATCACCAAACGGACCTCGGGATGCAAAACCATTTCGTTTGAATGAGTGGGGATTTTTTTGGGGTTTAAAAAGTGGGAAATGGCAAACAAAACCGTACACGGTCCGTGTCATTTTTGCCTTATATTGAACACGGGTCGTGTTCAAGCAAGGCAAACACTTCGGCAGTCAGAGGGGTACACGACCCGTGTCATTTATCCCTTATGCCTAACACGGGTTGTGTTCAGCCATTTTCATAATTTTAAACCCCCAACACGGGCCGTGTTCGTGCTGTAGAACAAATGTGTTTTAAGTCTAAAAATCGGATTTTACCACCCCATACACCCATAACTCACCCCCAAAACAATTTCTCTCTTCCAAGAACCCCTAGGTCCGAAATTTTTACAATTTGTTTTGTGCTTCTGGGCTTGATACTTCATGTAGGCAAGCTTGGGGCGGTTGAAGAGGACGTTCTCACCACCCATTGCAAGACTCCAAGAACGATTCGGTAAATTCTTTCCATATCTTTAATCGTCCATATTTTGCTTAAAAATTCAATTTGTGTGCACTTGTGATTGTTTGGACTCTTACCCAACCGGGCACCACCCGTCTCCTCCTCCGTAATAGGTTGTTACGCCCTCTCCGAACATCGGAGATGATGCTTATCTTTAAGCTTGGGGAGGGGTAGAGTTGTACACTAGGTTCATTCATGCATTTTCAAAAAAAAAAAAGAATTTTATTCCATGTTTGTTTTTATCCAACCCAAGGCAGCCTAATCTTCTAAAAACAGTTGAATTGGTAAGTGAGTCGTATGCCTTGTGATTAGACTTGTTCTTTTTATTGAAAAATCTCAACGCAAGCTAATTGCACATGAACACACCTCCCGAAGCTACTCGTGCAAAACAGAAAATGAAAAGGTTGTCAACACCGGAGCATAACGATAGGTATGAGTCAATCTTTGGGACACGTGACCGGTCTTATGAGTTGTAAGTGCTCAATTGGTCCCAAAATGCCAAATTCAAGAAAACGTAAAAAAAAATATAAAATTTCAGTGTCCCGAACCCTTCAGCGCTTTAAAAAGTCGTTTCTACTAATTCCCTTTTATATACCTTGCTTGGAGACATAGTATCCAACTATACTTACGGGTCTTATAACCCTAAACCCTATTTTTCAAAAATTAATAGGGTTTTGGATTAGGATTAAATTCGAATTATTTTATTGATTGTTTAATTGAAAATAATTATTTAATCGCCAGATGATTTAAATTAATTTAAATAAAGGTTTAATTAAAAGATAAATTTTAAATCATAATTGATTTAAATTTAATTAATTAAAAGTTTATTTTAAATAATTAATATTTAAACCTTATAGTTTGAAAAATCTGAAAATACATCTTTTATATATATATATATATATATATATATATATATATATATATATATATATATATATATATATATATATATATATATATATATATATTAAAAGTTTAATTACTATGTATAAAAAAAAGCCAGTCGAATTCACGAACTCATGTTATAAAGAAAATATAAAGAAATAGCCTATAAAATAACCGTTGAATGGGTGTTATTTTCACATACTACTGTTATGTGTGGTGGAGGGTCCTTATTCGTGACGAATTCAAGAGTGTAAGGTTTTAGTTTAACACTTTTTGATGTTTAGGTACTTAATGATGTTATTGAAAAAACTCGTGATAAATTTTATGATTTAATCCTTATCCATAATATCCATAAATCGTTAAATACCTAACTAAAGAAATTAGTCTTGGAAGTTATTTTCAAGCTTTTTGCTGGTTAATATTTATTTTTTTAATATTAAAAAAAATGGTTAGATATATCATTTGTTTTAAAAACATATGCATTTGATATTAATTGACAATGAAAGTTGGTCTTCACTAGACATGTAGTTCACGCGAGGAGCTGATCCATGTAGGTATCGGGAAATCCAGGATAGCCCTTGATACTCCTCAAATTTTCAGGCAAAGTAGAAGTTTTTTGAAATCTTTTTTGACGCAGTGTAATTTTTTCGACGTGTTACTCTAAAAATTTACATGTGCTACCCATGGCATTTCATTCTTGTTCCTCCGTTGAGTTCAATGATCTTTTTGGAAAAATAATATTTTGTGTTTAAAATAAACGGATTCTAGAAATAAATGTTTGATTTTGTATAATTGTAATGTAATATTGACAAAATTGTGTTATGGTTACTTTTACTATATAAACTATATCGACATAAGTTTTATCTTATAGCTGTTTCTTAGAGCATCGACAATGTGGAGTTTAATGGAAGAGTTGAATGAGGTGACGTACCTACTTGTCATTCAATAGATACAACTCCACCTTTATAAAATGTCACCTTGACATTCAATAGATTCGGAGTTTAATAGCGAACTCTCAATAGGACAAAAGAAAGTCTTTAAATTTTTAAATAATTATTTTTTTAATACGTTTCATTGAATTTGCAGAGTTTAATGCATTGTATGATCTCTATACTAATAAAAGAGTGGTTCTTTTGCCATGTGTCACCATGTTAGACATTGTAATAAATATCATGACACTTGTCAATCTATTGGCACTTGTAATTAATATCATAACAATTATCAATCTATTAATTCTCCATTTCAAATTCAAAATTTAAATCACATTTTAATTACATTAAATTAATAATATAAGAATAAAAGTAAAATAAAGTTTATACAAATTATAATAAAATAAAATTTATACAAATTGAATTAACGATTATAATTTTATATATAACTAAAAAAAATATCTTTTAATTAATAAGTTATTGAAAATTATTAATTAATAGTTTAGAGTTTTTAATAAAAAAAGTTTAATTAATTTTCTGTTATAAACTAATAAATAAATAAAATTGTATGAAATAATAAATGATGATGTTACATTCAATTGGAAATATATAGAGTTCAATCATTCTTAGTGATATATAAACTTAAGTAATGTGATACTTCATACTTTCATTAAATAAAGCACGAAAAAGGACCGAGAATGACAAGTCTTAAATCCCATACAACGTACACCAAATACTTAATACCGTACAAGAAATATAGTTAAAATAGATAAAATCCATGTTACCACGAGAACTGACATTTCCGACGAGATGATGCATGACACTTCGAGTTACCGCCGGTCGCCATTATTACCGATCAGAAGCTCCATATGCAATCCAGTTCTGTAGGACCAGGCTTCTGAATCTCTGCCGCCGATGAAACCGCAGGCAACCAATTTCCACCGGACGAATTTGGATAGCTGCACATTGTTCCGTCGCCATGCATTGGTGGCTGTGGTGAAGCTACAGAGGAGTAGAAGAAAGGGAGCTGGAGATTCTCCTGAAGTGCCCTCAAACTTGGAAAAGAGGAGACGCCAACGTTTTTCTGGTAGTCCATGGCGGGGCCGGTGAAGGTAGAGGTGGATAGAGGCGGCAGAGGAAGGTCAAAAACATACTGAGAGTCATAATTGCTGGCTGAAGCAGTGGAGAAACAGGGTACGTGCTCTTTTGAGGCAGCGTTGCTATCGTACGAGTAGCTGTCGTGGTCGGCGGTATACGCTGATGTGGCGGAAGCGTAGGGTGACGAGTCTAGAAGCGGCGGAAGAGAAACCGACGTCGAAGAGTTCAATTCTTGGTAGCAATTCATCCCGCCAGCTACAGGCTTCATCCCACCGGCGGTGCATGAACCACCAACATTGGCGGGGGTGCCACTCTTCTGAAACACCCGGGAGATTACCCATTCATCCTGATTACCACAAAAACAAAAAAGTTAGAGCTTTTAATTGGATCACCGATCAAGTCCATCAACATCGATGACAGTAAACTGCATGCAAAGCTCAAAACTTTACATCAATGTCGTTTTCATGAAGTAGTATATATGTCATACCTTGGAGCTTTTCGAGAGGAAATGGTACGCAAATTTGCCTTCAAGACGATATTCATGCATCACCCAGTTGCTCTTTTCACCTTTCGGAGCCCTACCTCTATAAAACACTAGGGTTTTCTTCATGCCCACTAAAGACGAAGTTTTCGAACTGAAGATCTCCCTATCTTTCCCGGTGGCTTTCCAGTAACCGGCCTCCGTTGCTCTGTTCGTTCTCAGCCCAGTTGGGTACTTCCGATCACGAAGACTGAAAAAGTACCATTCTTTTTCTCCCATTTTCGCTCTTTCTGTTTGATTGAAACCCACAAAACTAAAATCAGCCATTTGTAAAGAAACCAGAAGATTAATTGCTAATCACAAAACAAACTTACGAGGAAGCTCCCATGGTTCGCATTTGTTGAGATCAACTTCGGCGATGGCACGACAGGTGAAGCTTCCGTCAAGAACTTTCCGGAGAAGGTAACAGGTGATGAGTTCTTCATCTGTGGGATGGAATCTGAACCCCGGTGGTAACTGTGAGTCGGCATTTTTATCAAACTGGTTGGTGAAAAACTCCATGATCGAGGACAGAAGAACCCAAATGATATTAGAAGAGAAAGAGAAGAGGGGCTGGATTATAAAGGAGTGAGGTTGTGTTTTTATGGTGGATTTGGATCAATAAATGCAAATATTAAATAGGAGGTGTCTTGTTGTGGTTGTCTTGTCTGTAAGTCTACTGATATATATATATATATATATATATATATATATATATATATATATATATATATATATATATATATATATATATATATAGATATATATATAGAGAGAGAGAGAGAGAGAGAGAGAGAGAGAGAGAGAGAGAGAGAGAGAGAGAGAGAGAGAGAGATCCATGGATTTGTTAGGTGGGGGTTATGCGTGCGTGCGTGAAGAAGTGTGCAGGGTATTCCCATGTCAGTGAAGAAAATGAGAGAGAGTAGGAACCAGAGAGTAGTTTTCATTTGCATGTGTATGTCACCTAAAGTTTAGGGGCCTTTCTTGTTCCTTTTCGAAATTTCTCTTTTGGATCATGTGTTGTATCAGATAATATTAGAACCGACAATATATTTATGTGTTGCTAATATTTCCAAGGGATTTTTTAATACGTAACATTAATTATAACTAGAAGGTTATCCCCGCTATGTGGAGTTAGAAGTTTTCAATGTTGTTTCCGAATCGATAAATATGACAGATGTAGAAAATATAAGGATGAAAAGTTCGGGCTTTGCCACGGACCGTTTTTTTCATGTTTTTATGAAAAAATGTAAAAGTTTTGACTACAAGGACCAGAAGTGTCTAAATGGCTAAAGAATTAAAGGGGTAGGAATTACCAACTTTTTCGAAAAGGGATCAAAGTTGTCAAACCATTAAAGTTTTGTGACCAAACTTTAAATATTAAAAGGTTCCTAAAAAATGTAAAATTATTGATTGTAAGGACCAAAAGTGTCAAAATAGTCAAAGAATGATGAACAAAGTTGCCAAAAAAATGGCAAGTTTACTATTCCTAAGATTCATTTCTTTAATATATATATATATATATATATATATATATATATATATATATATATATATATTATCATTAAATATAAAATATATTTATTATAGAGATTATTAATGTATTTTATATTTATATGGTAAGAATTCTTATAATTAATTCATTTTATATTTAATTATAATAATATTTGTTATAACGGTAAATTACACGAATGGTCCCTATGGTTTGGGGTAATCTGCACAGTTAGTTCCTGGACATGATTTTTAACTCGTATGGTCTATTTTATGTATTTTTTTGTTACGCGGTTGGTCTCTATCTGACCTAGAAAGACTATTATACCCTTATTCTCTCTTTGTCAATTAATTTTATTATTAGTATATAACATTTTTTTAATTTAATCTTAAAATAAAAAACAGGGTTCACCCCTCTTTCACAGTCTTCCTCCATTCTTCTTCAACTGTGTCCTAGTTCTTTATGGTGCCGATGACCCCCTGATTCTTAACCCCTTCCTTCTCTGTTGTATAAACGTCACCATGTACTCCAGTGACCAATGTTTTAAAAACTGGATTTTTAGTTGAACCGGTATGGTGACCGGTTTCCGGTTCAACCGGTTCGACCGCCGGGTGAACCGGTTTCTATATTTTTCAAGTTTTTTTTTTTATTTTCGTACACACACACACACACACACACACACACACACATATATATATATATATATATATATATATATATATATATATATATATTATGAATTTGATTTTATAAGTTCAAACATTAAAAATACATATAAAAATAAGTTGTAGATAAATCCAAATACATTAGAATAACACATAATCATAAGTTTTAGTGTTTCACATCAATACATATACGTCAAAAAGAAAATAAAGTATAATACCGAAACAACATATAGTTTTATATGAATACAAACACATCAACAAAATTTATAAAATTTACCATATATTTTTATTTAAAGAAAACTTAATAGATTTGAAAAAAATAACCAAAGTTTGTTATGTAAATGGTTATTTTTCATGTGGTTTTATTAGGTTTAACCTGTTCAACCGGTTTATTTTGACCGGTTCAACCGGGTTTTTGTAAAAACCGGTCGGTTCAATTCGGTTCAGGAATCAATGTAAAACCGGTGATAGTTGAACCGCTTCCTCTCCCGATTCCCGGTCCAACCGGTCCAACCGGCCAGTTCAAACCGGTTTTTAAAACATTGCCGGTGACCATTGCACCACCAACCTTCATTGATTTCTCCGTTCCAAAACACCATACACGTCTCCGCCCTCTGTTCCAGAAAACGCCACACACGAATACACTGTTTGAGACTAGATGAGACGAGAAGTGAGTTCTTAATTTACAATCCTAAACCAAGTTCATAATTACTGAATCAAGCAAACCAAAAATCATACACACGATTTCAATCTCTTATGCTTTATTTTTTTCAGCAAAGGATCAATTGATTTCAATCATAGTCCAAACAAACTCAATAATCAAATAGAGTAAAAAAAACCTATAATCAAATTCAAAGGAGGAATGAGGAACGATGGTCAATTTTAGAAACACCAAATTTCCAAGCAACCAAAACGGTGGTCGATTTTAGAAATCAGTTTAGAGTGGGTTTAATTTTTCAAGCCCATATATCAAAAATTGACCTACCTTTCCGTAACCGATTTTAATTCTCTATATCCCCTTTTCTTTTATTTATACTATACTACCACCCAACCCATCAAAATCAAATTTGCAGCTTTCTGGCGAGTGAAATGGAACGGGAGGCAGTGACATGGGATTTCAGAAAAAAAATTGGTGAGATGATGGATTCATATTAGATATGGAGGGGTTGATTTAGACAATGTAGGAGGATGAAACGATGTTTTAGAGTGGTGAGCAGAAGAGTGGTTGTGGTGATGGACTCCGACAAGGGTGCGAGGAGTAGATCGAAGAAGATTAGTGCTCTCATTCACCGACAACATAACTGAAAGAGAATGAATCAGGCATTTCTTAATGAAGAAGGGATATGGGTGGGCCCTTTTTAATTCCTAAATATCAATTTAATTAAAAAGAAAATAGGTGAGGGAAATTTTGTCATTTTATGTTTACTAGGGACCATAGACACAACAAAAATAAATACTAGGGACCTTTCGAGTTAAAAATCATACCCAGGGACTAAGTGTGCAGGTTCCATAAACCATAGGGACCATTCGTGTCATTTACCCTTGTTATAATTAATGTTTCTTATACGTGTCCTTAGGACACAATTAGAAAATCGTAACTTATAATGGGTTTAATTAAATAGGCTAATTTAATATGTATGTATGTATGGATTGCTATATGGTCTTTTGGTATGTCTGTGCATTGCATGAGAATGAATATTGAAAATGATTTTTTTGATAAAATGTATTTGTTATTTGGTTCTGAGTAAACATCTACTTGTGTATAACATTCTAGGATACATAGAATGACTTGTGAGTTTTGGCACACATGAAGGGTTCAACTCCCTTATTTGACCGTAGTGGCCGTGGGGATAGACCTTGCAAACTCATTCCTTGGTCATTCATGTGATGGTCATGAATTTCCTAAAAGTTGACCTTAATGGTCGGTAACGTGTTTTGTATTATGTTATTACCTGGTCTAGGCCAAGGAGACCATTGAGACCCTAGTTGAAAGAGACTTACTTGAGAGTAGAGGATTATGTTGAGATTAAATGCATGTATGTTGCGTCATTTATGTAAATTTATACGCTTAAAATTATATACTGTTGAAAATTGTTTTGGAAATGGTTTGATATTTATGAAAATTGTTCTGAAAATTGGTAAATGTTTATAAAACCTTTAAGAATTCTTATAATTAATTCATTTTATAATTAATTATAGTAATATTTGTTATAATTAATGTTTCTATGTGTCCTTAGGACACATATTATAAAATCCTTATTTCTAATGGGTTTAATTAAATAGGCTAATTTAATATGTATGTATGTATGTATGTATGGATTGCTATATGGTCTTTTGGTATGTTAGTGCATTGCATGAGAATGAATATTGAAAATGATTTTTTTGATAAAATGTATTTTTTATTTGGTTCTGAGTAAACGTTTATAGCCTTCTACTTGTGCATAACATTTTAGGATAGATAGGTTGAATTGCGAGTGTTCGCGCACATGAAGGGTTCAACTCCCTTATTTGACCGTAGTGTTTGTGGGGATAGACTTTGCAAACTCATTCCTTGGTCATTCATGTGATGGTCATGAATTTCCTAAAAGTTGACCTTAGTGGTCGGTAACGTGTTTTGTATTATGTTGTTACCTGGTCTAGGCCAAGGAGACCATTGAGACCCTAGTTGAAAGAGACTTACTTGAGAGTAGAGGATTATGTTGAGATTAAATGCATGTATGTTGCATCATTTATGTAAATTTCATTTACTCTTAAACTTATATACTATTGAAAATTGTTTTGGAAATGGTTTGATATTTATGAAAATTGCTCTGAAAATTGGTAAATGATTATAAAAGCTTTTACAAATGTTTTTGGGAATCATGACTTACAGATTGGGTGTTTTCATTCCTAATTCCATTCGATAGTCTAATTCCGATGTTACTCATTAGACTCTCCAAGCCTAACATATTAATTTGACATGTATTCGCAGATGATGTTGAAGACCTTATTTAGCAATTAGGGCCTTAGAAGGTCATAATTTGTATGGTTCATCTTAACCTTTGTAATGATATTGAATGGAATACTCTCATACACGATTAAACAAAATTTTATGATTTAAATGTTTTGGGACCAAATTCTGTATTAAGATTTTCAAATGATTAAATAATTTTTTTAAAGAGAAAAAGTATTTTCTACTAACCCGTACAAGGGGTGTTTCATACGTATATTTTTTAAATTCCATGTATCTTAGGAATTCATAAGCAAGGGATTAGAAACTCGTATAAAGGGTGTTTCATATGTATTATTTGTTATAAATTCCATATATCTCAGTTATTCACAAGCAAGAGATTAGAAGTGACAAATTTCTATAATAGGACTTTTCGAAGTCATAGAAATGTGACATAGCATTTGGTATTTATACTATGTTTTTTATATATAGATTGTCACTGTAAAGTTTTGTTGTTGTTGTTGTTGTTATTATTATTATTATTATTATTATTTTTGGAACGGCAAATACAAATATATATACTAAACTACTCCTAAATTATTCGACCTATGTCCACGGTGGGACTTGAACCCTCAACCTTAATGAGGGAGGGAAACACCGGATATGTCATGAACTTTTTAAATGCCTTGTTCCCTAGTTTTTTTGTAAATTCATTAAAGGAAAGGGAAGGAAAATTTTGACCGAAAGAAAGGGAGGGGAAGGAAAATATTCATTATACCGTGTTCCCGAGTTGGAAGGAAATGAAAAGAAATGAGAGGAAAAATTTAAGTTTTTCTGTTCCCGAGTTAGGAGGAAAAAGAAAATAAAACTTGAAATTTTCCTTCCCCTCACTTTCTTCCCAAATCCGCCCAATTTAGGAGGAAATTTTGAAAGGAAAATATGACTCCAAAATCCTTCCCCTCCCTTCACTGTCTTTCCATTAATGAAACCTGGGAACACGATTTTCCGGCGACACCCCTCACTTTCCCCCCGTATCCTCCCATTTTCCTCATTAAGTAGAACTCGGGAACAAGGCGTAAGGGTTTTTGTTAAATCTCATTCTTGCAAACCCATAATGCAAACCCATGACTATATGTCATGAAATTTTAACAACCATAGATTTTAAACCTTTAAAGTATGGGGTGTCCCGCGTATAATCCTGCAGACCAACAAAATACATGTTTATTTTTTTTTTTGTCAAATTAATGTCTTATACTTTGTGCTTTTGAACCCAACACCCCATTAAACATATCCACTAATATCTAAAGGATGTACTATGGTTTGATGCCTTATTTAACTACTTCTTAACTGTAACGCCCGTACATATGGGCTAGTCAATTTAGAGACAATGAGCGTCACAAATGAATTTTTGATGGAAGATTATTTAGAAGGACTAATCTCAACCAAGTTTTAGTATATGTTACAAAGGTTCCGTACATATAAAGAATGTCAAAATCCAAGTTATAACGAAGAATTCATGGACCGTCGAAGTTTTATGGCAAAACCGACACGACATCAGGAGACGTAAATAGTGAATTTATGATAGAGAATTTTTTAGCCTTAGTAATCTAAAAAAAAAGTTGTAGTATACGTTAAACCAAGAATATACAAAAAAGAACGCCCAAATCTGAATTTGTATGAGGAAATTATGAATTTTCTAAGATTTGGCTTAGCAATGCACGACCCGAAACTCGAATTTTAGTTCGAGCGGTTTTTGGCTTACGCGACCTAAATGAGAGTTGAATATCTCAATAATAGGAACTCAACGGTAAAATGACAGATGAAACTGGAGTCCGTATGAAGAAGTCACGAATTTTTCGCGGTCATTTAACAGTCTAATCTCCTCCTACTGTTAAATTTAAGATCGGTCGAGAATTAGCCGACGGAGTCTACACGAAAGTTGTAGATTATGATCCCGCCTATGCGTGAGTATAAAGAACGTCAAAAACGGAGCTCGTATGCAAGAGTTATAATTTCTCTAAGTCAGGAGGGTGTTGTGCGAGTTTAGGTGACGTGGCGTGATCACAGTCGTTGCTTTCTCCCCAAGAAAAGCCATCAGATGATGACACATGGCACTGACTCGGTGAGTCAGTGACCTAACTCGGCGAGTCCAGCTGCCTGGCAGCCTATAAATAGAAGTGTTGGGTTCCCTCATTCTTCACACCATTCCAACCTCTTCTCTCTCTCTCTCTCTCTCTGTGTGTGTCTCTCTGTCTCTCTCTCTAGCCCCCAAAACCCCCTAAGCCTAGGTAAGCCCCCTAGCACTCGAAGGAAGCCCCGAGAAAAGAGCCTTTCGGATCGGGAACGTTGCTCCGGCGAAGCCCGGTTTTCGAGAAAACTCGTTGTAAGTGAGCTACGCCTAACCTATCTTTAGTATAGCTTATTTTTCAATATAGTAATGTTATTAGGAAATTATAATGAGTATTTGGGCTATTATTATGAGTTATATAAGTGTCGTTATAATATCTTTTTAACCACCCGCGGTACTGCGAATCTTGTTTGGAGGGCCGCTTGGGTTGCTGGATTCAGAAGTCCTATATGCCAAAATGATCCTACCCTCCGGTGTTCCATGTCTGGCCCCTGTCTGTACATAGTGGGTGAAGAGTATTGTTTAACGTTTATATAATAGTAATAATAGCTAGACTATTAATTAGGTAGTGTTTGTTTTTTGTCTGCAGATCTGCATGGCCTCTTCTGTCTGCGCCGCACAGACCACGTGCAGACATTAGCATTCGCAGACTATTTGTTTTTTTGAAGACTGCAGACCTAAAAATGTATGCACACCCTCTTCTTGGCGCAGATGTGGACCATAATCTTCTAACATCTTCAGACATCTTCTAGCCTAAAAAACATATATATCTTAATTTTTTTCAAGTTTTTTTAATTTATATTTTTTTTCCAACTTTATTAATGATACACAATTTGAAAAAAAAATTATAAAACTTAAAAAAAAAACGTTCGACGATACAAATATGATAATTTTGAAAAATTTAAAATAAGATTTATTACAATAATAGTCGTTGAAATTGTTTATATAAATATGAAAAAAAATCATAATATATTTTTATATTTTTTTGCCAAATTTTGTATAACATTATTTAATACAGTATCATCAATTTTTCGAGAAAAATATTTATGGTACATTTTTAATGGATTTAATTGAAAAAATCGAAGTTTATTTCCATCCATTTATATATCAAATTCTTTGATCACTAATTATAATGTTTAGTTATAACTTTGCAACCAAAGTTCTTGGTTTTTATCAAATATATACGTTAATTTATAGCATTTTTATTTTTATTTTTTATATAATAATACATAAAAATTGATCTAGATTCGTTAATTATTTATAACAAAGTCATAAAAATATTAAAAAATCATTTTGAAGTTAAAAAAAATCAGAATATTTTAGTAGCCCGCAGATGTTAAAAAAACAAACAGTCTTCTTTTTTCAGACTGCAGACGTTTGATCCACCTCTTCCACTACAAAGGTCTACAGATGTGGTCGGCGGATTGCAGACATTTTGCCTCAGAAAAAACAAACAACACCTTAGTCTCGTCAAACATTAGACTAAACTCTAGTGGTAATGATACTAGGTTTTGTCCTAGGGAAATTGTTTTAACAGTAACAACGTGTTTTACGAGTGACGAGTCACCACCTTATCAGGTGAGTGCATAGTTACTTTCATCTTAAATGTAGATATGAATTATTTATATAAATTACGTGCTATGTGTGCATATTATCTGTATACTTGTTATCTATGCTGGATGAACGATTTTATACATGTTTTAAATGATTTAAACTGTATATGTATTTTATATCTACGAATATGTTGGGTAACACATGGGTAGATGAACAAGGAGGGATGAAAGGGGATATAAGTAAACATTTGCGTCTGAGACTTAGTGCCTACACTCTGGCGACTATGAGACTTAGTGCCTAAGCCCTAACGACTATGCGACGTAGTGCCTGTTGTATAAACCCTGACGACTATGAGACTTGGTACCTAAACCCTGGCGACTATGCGACGTAGTGCCTGTTGTATAAACCTGACGACTATGAGACTTAGTGCCTAAACCCTGACAACTATGCGACGTAGTGCCTATTGTATAAACCTGACGACTATGAGACTTAGTACCTAAACACTTTGTTTTAACAGTAACAAAGTGTTTTACGAGTGACGAGTCACCACCTTATCAGGTGAGTGCATAGTTACTTTCATCTTAAATGTAGATATGAATTATTTATATAAATTACGTGCTATGTGTGCATATTATCTGTATACTTGTTATCTATGCTGGATGAACGATTTTATACATGTTTTAAATGATTTAAACTGTATATTTGTTTTATATCTACGAATATGTTGGGTAACACATGGGTAGATGAACAAGGAGGGATGAAAGGGGATATAAGTAAACATTTGCGTCTGAGACTTAGTGCCTACACCCTGGCGACTATGAGACTTAGTGCCTAAGCCCTAGCGACTATGCGACGTAGTGCCTGTTGTATAAACCCTGACGACTATGAGACTTGGTACCTAAACCCTGGTGACTATGCGACGTAGTGCCTGTTGTATAAACCTGACGACTATGAGACTTAGTGCCTAAACCCTGACAACTATGTGACTTAGTGCCTGTTGAGTAAACCCTGGCAACGATGGATTTCGTGCTGATTCCTTAGGATGATCCTTAGGAATGAATGAACGAGGAATAGCTAATTCTTAGGGTAGATCCTTAAGTGTAAAGCAGATAATGGGGATGGGTAATTGGGTTGGTTGTTTGATGTTTAAACATAATAATTATATTATTGTGGGTTGAAAACCCTATGTACTCACCAGGTTTCCTAACCTGACCCACTCAATCTTATTTTAATCATAGGTTCCGATACGAAGTTACATTACACTGAGAGATTAAAGAGGTGTAGGTCACTAGTGTAAATGAATGTAAGTTCTGTTTATGCTTATGTTTATATATTGAAAATGACATCCCAAATGTTTTAAAATGAATAAAAATACATTTCTTCGGAAATGTTTTGATAACGTATTTATCATGTTTTACTGGGAACAAGTTACACAACATTTTTATTAAAAAAAGTACTCTGATTCTTATAAAGCATAAACAAAATCGGTCTTTTCTGGCCGTGAAAGTGGGGATGTCACAGTTGGTATCAGAGCATTAGTTTAAGCGAAGTAAGAATATGTAGGATTTCTAGACTTAAAATTAGAATGCTAAGCGATGATTGTAAGGTAAGTGTCTAGTATATTTTAGACATAAGCACTAGTTTATTTTAGGAAAGATGCCTAAAATGCTATTATGTGCTATATGCTATCATTTGTTCGGATCTATGGTCTGTTGCCGACCAGATCTGGAAACCTTATGTGTTCAGATTTCTAAACGTTTAAATGTGGTATTTGAACTGGCATGTAACTTTTCAGAGTGATGGGGAGGTTTACACGTTGATCGTAAATAAAATCTCTCTTATCTTAATTCTTGTCATTACACACCAAACGCCTGATTTGGTGTATAGATCAAAATGGAAAGAACCCGAAGTGGAGTCGGGAACACAAATGGAAATAGGAATCAACTACCAATGATTGAGCAAATACATGTTATAGTAGTCGCTCCTGAGCCAATCAAAATGGTCGGAGTGCAAGAGTTGATACAGATGATGTTGGATCTTCAAATGGAGGAAACAAGGAGTTTACTTCAACACAATCAAGAGGAACTTACGATGCCTATTGAATAGCTCGAGCTGAATGACGGAGAGTCTAAGGAAGGGAACGACAGCAGGACCGTTGGTCAACCTGATCCACCGATGATTAGGAGGAACAATCAAGATGAAGAAGTCAAGAGGAATGTATGCAAGTACAAAGATTTGCTAACTTGCAAACCATCGACTTTCACTGGGAAGGAAGATTCGATCGGAGTCATGGATTGGATCTCAAAGATGGAATTAGCCTTCATGACATGTGGTTGCAAAGGCAAGCTACAAACCACGTTTGTAGTACGTTAGTTCAGAGGAGGCGTTGTTCGCTGGTGGAACACCTTGGGGAAGACTCTAAGCCCCAATGAGCCCCTTCAACTGACTTGGGCAGAGTTTTGATGATTCAAGCGCAAGTACTGCTTAGCCCAAAACCTACCTGCTCGAGCTAGAGAACCAATTCCTAACTTTGAAGAAAGGAAGAATGTCCATCGATGAATACACCAACAACTTCACGAACAAAATGGAGTTTGCTTTCGCCTTGTCTCAGATGAGCTGATAAAAGTCGACAAGTACGCAGAGGGACTTCCCTGGGAGTATGCGGTGCCGGTACGCTAGGAACCTACTCTTGAGGCGGCTATCAGGGTTGCTAAGTCTGTAGAAGATATGATCAAGAGTAGAGCCGCTAACAAGGTCGAAGTTGGCGAGAAAAAGAAGCATGAGGGATCTTCAAAGACCAACAAAGAAATCAAATTCTCAAAATTTGGAGGTGGAGGTGAAGCTAAGTGGTGCGAGGGGTGTAAAAAGAAACACTTCGAGAAGTGTAACGAGAAGATGACTTGCTACAAATGTGGAAACACAGGGCATTACGCCAACATGTGTGCGTCCAACAAGAAGGTATGCTACAGATGTAACAAAGAAGGGCATATTTCTAGAGATTACCCAAAGAAAAATGAGGCAGCAAGGCCAAACACACCACCAAAGCCAAGGGAATTCCACATGATCCTCGACGAAGCAGAAAACAACGCGAGGAATCGAGGATGAGGACTTCATCAAGTTATGCAGCAACCATATGGATAGTGTCGTATGGTGTAGCCTATTAGAGGCATAGTCTAGGGTGAACTTGAACACCTAGGTAATCATTTCAAGGAGTAATACAAAACCTTCGTTTTGTTATCTGGTGTGTTAAGTTGTTATGTGATCTTCTTTTATGGTGACTTGGAAAACTACGAGATAATACTTGGGACGAGTATGAGTAGGTGTGAGTGGTAGTAGAGGCCTATACTACCAGAAGCACAGGACTCACACTTGGATCAGGGAAAGTCACAATGTTACCAAGAAACTAGTAATTGATATTGTTTAATTCAAGTATGTCGTTACCATCGTTTCTGTAATGACTCAGAAGATTATTGTTGTTCTGACCCTAGTGGTCATATCAAATTGAGTCCGACAAAGATGAGTATGTTAAATGGTTCAGAGAACCAAGTCTGATGTAGCATTTGACTTAAGCTAGAAGCTTGAAGTGAAAGACAATCAAAGCGATCAGTAGTGGTATCGCGATAGTTGCTTGTAGCTAGGAATGATACCTTTTAAGATGTGATTATATCACATTAGAACATGAAGGAAGGTATAGTCTGTTATGGAATTTGACTCTAAGAGACCTGAGTCTAAGCGTTGCAACCTACGATGATAGGTCATTAGAATATGACACATCGATCCATTGTAGTAATATAAGAACTTATCTTAAGTTTGTTAAGAAGAAGAAGAAGGAATCTCCAGTATGGATCGAGATTGTGAATTGAAGGTCATAATTTGGAGTCTAACGTGAGATTGGGAGCAGGTGCAAGATCGAGCACCGCCTGCAGTTAAGGAGTCCAAGAGTTAGATACTCGTACGAAGCGACATCGAAGTTACGGTCATTACCTAGGATGAAGAAATAACATATGGAATCATTATACAAGCCCTGTTTTGTTGATGATTCTGGTACATAATCATCCTAAGGGGGAGATAATTGTAACGCCCGTAGATCCAGGCTAGTCAATTTAGAGACAATGAGCGTTAAAAATGAGTTTTGATGCATGATTATTTAGAAGGATTAATCTTAACCAAGTTGTAGTATATGTTACAAGGGTTTCGTACATATAAAGAACGCCGAAAGCCGAGTTATAACAAAGAAGTCATGGCCGTCGAAGTTTTACGGCAAAACCAGCACGACACTGAGAAACGTAAATAGTGAATTTACAATAGAGGAGTTTTTAGCCTTAGTAATCTAAACAAAATTTGTAGTATACGTTAAACCGAGAACATACAAAAAAAAAGAACGCCCAAATCTGACTTTGTATGAGGAAGTTATTAATTTTCTAAGATTTGGCTTAGCAGTGCAAGGTCTGAAACTCAAATTTTAGTTCGAGCGGTTTTTGTATTACGCGAACTAAATGAGAGTTGAAGATCGCAATAATAGGAACTCAACGGTAAAAAGACAGACGAAAATGGAGTCTGTATAAAGAAGTTACGAATTTTTTGCGGTCATTTAATAGTCTAATCTCCTCCTACTGTTAAATTTATGATCGGTCGAGAATTAGTCGACGAAGTCTAAACAAAAGTTGTAGATTATGATCCCACCTATGCGTAGATATAAAAAACGTCAAAAACAGAGCTCGTATGCAAGAGTTATGATTTTTCTAAGTCAGGAGGGTGTTGTGCGAGTTTGGGTGACATGGCGCGATCACAACTGTTGCTTTCTCCCCAAGAAAAGCCATCAGATGATGACACTTGGCACTGACTCGGCGAGTCAGTGACCCAACTCGGCGTGGCATCCTATAAATAGAAGCGTCGGGTTCCCTCATTCTTTACACCATTCCAACCTCTTCTCTCTCTCCCTAAACTATCTTTCTAGCCCCCACCCCCTAAGCCTAGGTAAACCCCCTAGCACCTGAAGGAAGCCTCGAGGATTCCAAAGCCCCAAAAAAAGAGCCTTTCGGATCGGGAAATCTGCTCCGGCGAAGCCCGGTTTTTGAGAAAAGCCGTTGTAAGTGAGCTACGCCTAACATATCTTTAGTATAGCTTATGTTTCAATATAGTAATGTTATTAGGAAATTATAATGAATATTTGGGCTATTATTATGAGTTATATAAGTGTTTTTATAATATCTTTTTAACCACCTGCGGTACTGGGAATCTTGTTTGGAGGGACGCTTGGGTTGCTGGATTCAAAAGTGCTATATGCCAAAATGATCCTGCCCTCCGATGTTGCATGTATGGCCCCTGTCTGTACATAGTGGGTGAAGAGTATTGTTTAACGCGTATATAGTAGTAATAATAGCTAGACTATTAATTAGTCTCATCAAACATTAGACTAAACTCTAGTGGTAATGATACTTGGTTTTGTCCGAGGGAAATTGTTTTAACAGTAATGAAGTGTTGTCCGAGTGTCGAGTCACCACCTTATCAGGTGAGTGCATAGTTACTTTCATCTTACATATAGATATGAATTATTTTATATAAATTACGTGCATTGTGTGCATATTATATGTATACTTGTTCTCTATGCTGGATGAACGATTTTATACATGTTTTAAATGATTTAAACTGTATATGTATTTTATATCTACGAATATGTTGGGTAACACATGGGTAGATGAACGAGGATGGATGAAAGGGGATATAAGTAAACATTGGCGGCTATGAGACTTAGTTCCTAGACACTGGCGACTATGAGACTTAGTGCCTAAGCCCTGGCGACTATGGGACGTAGTGCCTGTTGTATAAACCATAGCGACTATGAGACTTAGTGCCTAAACCCTGGCCACTATGTGACGTAGTGCCTGTTGTATAAACCTTGTCGATTATGAGACTTAGTGCCTAAACCCTGGCGACTATGCAACTTAGTTCCTGTTGCGTAAACCCTGGAAATGATGGATTTCGTGTCAATTCCTTAGGATGATCCTTAGGAATGAATGAACGAGGAATAGCTAATTCTTAGGGTAGATCCTTCAGAGTAAAGAAGATAATGGGGATGGGTAATTGGGTTGATTGTTTGATGTTTAAACATAATAATTATATTATTGTGGGTTGAAAACGCAATGTACTCACTGTATTTCCCAACCTGACCCACTTAAGCTTATTTGAATCACAGGTGCCGATATGAAGTTACATTACACTGAGAGATTAAAGAGGTGTAGATCACTAGTGTAAATGAATGTAAGTTCTGTTTATGCTTATGTTTCTATATTAACAATGACATCCCTAATGTTTTAAAATGAATAAAAATAGATTTTCCCGGAAATTCTTTGATAACGTATTTATCATGTTTTACTGGGAACAAATTCCGCAACATTTTTATTAAAAGAAGTACTCTGTTTTTTATAAAGCATAAACAAAATCGGTCTTTTTTGGCCATGAAAATGGGGATGTCACATTAACACTCTACTCATCCTCCTAAGATTTGGAATGCCGATTCTATTGGATTCATAAATTGTAATTAATGATTCTAGGGTTAATGCAACTAAAAGCTTGTTTTATAACATTTGTTTTCAACTGACTTTCAAAACCATTTCCATCAACCCATACCTCGCCTAAACCAAGTATCTATACGATCTAGTTCTCAAATGTATAGGTTAAACTAATTTTGAATCAAAATAATGGAATCATCTTCAAAATCTCATAAATTACCAATGGAGACCAAGATTAAGGTTATCCTCAATTTGTTAGTCTAAATAAAAAATCTCAGGGTAATTTATGAATATCTAGCTTGATATTTGTTTTTAAATCATTGAAACAAGGTTAATTCAGTCATCAAAATTATTCAAGCTAAACTACTCATGATTCTAACATGGATAGAGCTTCCAAACCCCCAAATCTCACCCAACTCCATAACAATCAATTAAGGTTGGATCAGATGAAGT
The DNA here is from genome assembly GCF_051521515.1 of Lactuca serriola. NCBI lineage: Eukaryota > Viridiplantae > Streptophyta > Magnoliopsida > Asterales > Asteraceae > Lactuca > Lactuca serriola. The sequence continues at coordinate 274,489,932 of NC_136412.1, read as the reverse complement.
TTAGGGTTCATATTATGGAAACAAAACTAGATTTAACTATTGACAACATATGAGGATCTAGTTTTAGGATTTAGAACTAAAGCCAAGCCTGGGATTGAGAATTGGTAAAGAAAATGAGGGTTTCTACCTTTTAATCTTTTTGATGGACTCTTATCTTCAAACCCGAGTTCCTCTTTAATTACTTAACTCTACATCGTCATGAAAGCTTAATAATCTTCCATGGAATCATTTCCATCATCTCCAAGCCGTGCTTCCATTAGCATAATAGATACAATATCACTAACTAGTTTAAGAATTCCTAATTTATTTACACAATACGCCTTTATTTTTTTTCTTAATTGGACATCAGTTGACTAATTTCTTCATAAAAATTATTAAATTCACACATTTGCCCCATATAGTACTTATAACACTCATTTTTTGTTAAAATAGTTACTATGGTTTTAAAACATTTTCTGAGAGTAAGTCACAATTATCAAATATGATCCTAAAATTTTTCTTTACAAATTAGTTTGTAAAACTACAAATTGGGTGTTACAACTGACACAAACAAAACCATAGTACAAAACTGAATATACATATGCTATAGAAACTACATCTAACATTTATACTTCAACACTCATTACTATCACTACCATCATATTCCGCTAGTTCTTGGCACCTGAAATTGGAATACAAGATATTTAAACAAATAAAGTTAAGCAAATATTTTATCATGGGACACATAGGTTTAGACCCAAAATATTACCAAAACATTTGATAAAACATTTCAATATCCTTCATGCAATATAACATATAATGTTATGCATGATCTCAAATAATCCTTACAAACGTTCCTGTATCATGCCTCTGTATTGACATATGGTCCTTTGGTTGCATACTGATTTAGTCTTTAAGGTAATTCACAAGAATAACACCCTATCGATCCTTACCAAAAATATGATGAAAACATCAACCTACTAAGGTATCCTTCAACCTCTATCTTGTAGAGGGACATATTTATATATTCTTGGTAGAGTCATCCATCAACCCTTATAGGGATGTCACAATTGTTTGCATACTACTTTATATTATGCCTTATAGGGATGTCACAATTGTTCGTATACTACTTTATATTATGCAATCACATTCAATATATGCATGCTCCTACTTTTTCTTTTGGAGACTCAATCTCATACAAATGCCATGATCTATATAGAACACAATAATATCTTGAATAGTATAACAAATCTCTCATATCAAATCATTAACATTTAAAAACATTTAGTAAATGATTATATCATACTTTTTCTTTCGAAATCACATTCTAATTCAAACTTCAACCTACTCTTTGAAAAAAGTCCATTTAGTCAAGCTACATACTAAGACCAACCTTTTAAGCATTATGTTCTAAAACTTAAATCATGCTTTAATCTTCCATCTAAATCATTCAAATATATCAAAATACTCTTTTCAAGAAACCATTGAGTTAAAACTCATAATATAACCATGTGTTACATTTTGAAAAGCTACATGTACTCACATTGGTAGTTAGTGAAGACTAATTATCCCCTTAGCGTTTAGCTTCCAATTGATGCACTTAATCAATTTCTCGCCAAGAACAAATTAAAACAGCATATGAAGTTCTTCAGAACTTGTCTTAGCTCATTAAACGCTCAATTACAATTCCTTTTTTACAATGATCACTCACTTGATCATATAAACTCTCATTTATAACTTTTTGTTAAAAAACTAATCAAACCCCATGAATTCAACTCTTTTATGAATGAATTCATTAAGACATTAATTCGATTTCAATTTTCCATTAACCGCTAGGGTTGTGGTGACTTGGTAAGATATGTGGAAGATATGGTGGATAACTTATTGACCCATGTTCAAATCCTGACACTACTCAGACCTTGTGGCCATGGAGGTTCGTCTGCAGTGATTTCAAGTCATGAAGCATAGCCTCATATTCGCAGCAGGGGATTAGTCGGTGCGCGAAAGTTGGCCTGGTAACCCTCGTTAGGGAAGTTCTCTTTCCAAAAATAAATAATTTCACTTTTCCATCGATTTCATAAATTAGGGTTTATAACCCTCATTAACCAATTTCAAATATTTATCCATGGATTTACCAATTTATGATATGAATCATAAACAAACTCTTCCTACTACAACATACTATAAATTTAGGCCATTTAACTCGAATTCTATTAACTTCTACAAATTCCGTCATTTTAAACTTATTCAAAATTACAATGAGATAAGAATTTACCTAAAATCCAATTTGTAGCAATTAATTATTGAAACCCTTTGTTTTTGGTTAAAAAAATCAAACCTCACGGACGTAAACCCCCTAGAATTCTTTGAATTCGTGCAGAGAAAAGAATGACACAATTGAGATGAAGCCCACTATTTATATGAGATGTTGTTATTCAACATAGAAATATCATACTACAAATTTGGACCACACCACTCACTTAATCACATCATCATCCTCATCAGATTATTGATGCGTCGTGCACACCATATGTAACATCCCAGAAATACTAAGTAAAAATTTTGTTTAAAATCAACCAAACCATAAACCATGTATTTCAAAAACCTTTAAGTATTTCACAGAAGAAAATAGTTATCAGAGTACAATCCCAAAATCATAAAATATCAGACACAGGTGGATGGGATGCGATCATGTCGGACACTTCCCTTTTGAACTGAAGTACCTGAAAACCATTTAAACATAAATAGTAAACATAAAGCATAGTAAGTTTCCTCAAAATACCACATACCATACATCATACATGCATATCATAGTAAAGCATATAGCGGGTCTATTTCACCCCTGAGTCCCTTCTTGTAACGCCTGCGTTTCAAGGCTAAACACTGCTACGATGATGTAATAGTTATGGTCAACAAATGTAATTCATTTTGAAGTAATAAAAAGGAATTATTTGAGTATTATGTGAATTATGTGCCTTATACTTGTTTATAATGATATAATAAATTAAGAATAAAAATAAGCGCCAAAAATAAATGTTAGATAACCCTGATATCTATGAAGAAAGTTGTAGTGGTCGTGACTAGGATTTCGAAGATATAAAGAACGCCTAAATCAGAGTTATAACGAATAAGTTATGATATGTCAAAATTTCGCGAAAAAACCGGCACAACGTTGTGTGACGTAAAAAGTGAGTTTACAATAAAATGCTTTTTAGCCTTAGAAATTTAACGAAAGTTGTATTATACGTTAAGCCGAGAGTGTGCATAAAAAACGTCCAAATCTGACTTCATATATGAGGAAGTTATGAATTTCCTAAGATTTGGAATAGCACTGTGCATCCCGAAATTTGAATTTTAGATTAAGTGATTTTTAGCCGACACAACCTAAATGTGAATTGAAGATCTCATTAATAGGAATTCAACAATAAAAAGACAGTCGAAAACGGAGTCCATATGTACAAGTTATGAATTTTACACGGTCGTTAAACAGTGTAATCTTCTCATACTGTTAAATTTAAAATCGGTCGAGAATTAGCCGATGGAGTCAAAAGGAGAGTTTAGATCTTGTCAATACCTATGCGTGGATATAAAGAACGTCGAAAAAGGAGCTCGTATGCGAAAGTTACGGGGTTTAGAAGTCGGAAGGGTGCTACAGCAAAGTGGGTGACGTGGCGCAATCTGAGCCATTGCTTTCTCTCCACCAGATGATGAAACGTGGCACCAACTCGACGAGTTGGGGGCCAGAAACTCGACGAGTTCACCCCTTTTTCAGCCTATAAATACCACCCGAGAGTTCCTTCATTTTTCATACCAAAATCCACTTCTTCTTCTCTCTACTCACTCTCTAACCCTCCAAAAACATCCCCAAAAGCCTAGGAAACTTACCTATAATTTGAACAAAGCCGCAGAGTACTCAGAGGCTCTGAGAAAAGGAGTTTTTCGGTTTGAAACTCTGCCCGCGCAAAATTAGGTTTTTAAGCAAACCTCTCAGTTTCGTCGAAGCGAAGCGTTGTGCAAGTTGGAATCACCACCATATCAAGTGAGTGCATAGTTACTTTCATCTTACACATAGATATGAAGTATTTTATATAAATTACATGCTATGTGTGCATATTATATGTTTACTTGATATCTGTGTTGGATGAAAGATTTAAACTTTGTTTTTCAGATCTAAACTGTATAGGTATTTTATACTTTGAGATCTATATTGGATGAAAGATTTAAACTTTGTCTTTCAGATCTAGACCCTTTTTCTTCATATCTGAACCGTATATGTGTTTTCTTTTTAGATCTAAATTTTTTCTTAAGAATTGAACTGTATATGTATTTTATTTCTACAAATATGTTGGGTATAACATGTGGGATGAAATAGTTGGTGTGTGATGAAAAATAAGTTGGAGGATGAGATGAAAACGTGATATGGATCATGAGATTATGGTGAGAGTTGATAAATGAGAGAATCCTTTACCCAAGCGTTGGCCCCATCATCTAGTAGAGTATGGATGACAACCACAGACTATTCTAGAAAGTCCGGTGGAACACTAGCAGGCTCGCAACCTGTAGGTGTTGTGAGCGATACGTTCACCCGGTGCCCTCTAAAAACCCATTGACATGTATTGAGGGTGGACTCCCACAAATAATATTGTCGATAAATGAGAGCTACGAACTTAGCGCCTGTTGGATGAACCCTGACAACTATGGATTTAGTGCCTATTGTATAAACCCTGGCGACGATGGATTTCATGCCTATTCCTTAGGACAATCCTTAGGAATGAATGAATAAAGAGTAGATGATTCTTATGGTAGATCCTTAAGAGTAAAGAAGATAATGGGGATGGGTAATTGGGTTGATTGTTTGATGTTTAAACATAATAACTATATTATTGTGGGTTAACAACCCTATGTACTCACCATGTTTCCCAACTTGACCCACTCCGTTTATTTGTATTGCAGGTGTCGATATAAAGCTACACTACACCGAGAGATTAAAGAGATGTAGATCATTAGTGTAAATGAATGTAAGTTCTGTTTTTGCTTATGTTTCTGTATTGTCGATGACTTTCCAAAGTTTTAAAATGAATAAAATACATTTCTTCGGAAATGATTTGATAACATATTTATTATGTTTTTCTGGGAACAAATTCCGCAACACTTTTCCTTAAAAAGATACTCTTATTTGAAAATAAAGCATAAACAAATTGGTCCTTTCTGGCCATGAAAATGGGGATGTCACAGTTGGTATCAGAGCATTAGTTTAAGCGAACTAGGAATTTGTAGGATTTCTAGACTTAAACTTAGAATGGTTAGTGATGATTGTGAGATGAGTGTCTACCATATTTTAGACACAAGCACTGGTTTATTTTAGGAAAGATGCCTAAAATTCTTTTATGTGCTAAATGATTTATATTATAGCTATAAAGATGTCTTTTATGTTATTATTTGATCGGGTCTATGGTCTTTTGCTGACCGTATTTGGAAACTTTATGTTTTTAGATTTCTAAACGTTTAATTACAATATTAGAACTTGCATATAACTTTTTGGAGTGACAAGGAGATTTATACGTCTATCAGACATAAATCTTTTCTATCTAAATTCTCGTCAGTACACACCGAATGTATGATTTTGGTTTATAAATCAACATGGTGAGCACTCGAAGCGAATTCGGAAACGGTAACCCGCAGCCTGAGCCACAAGTGATTGAGAGTGCACCAGAAGTAACAGCTGCACCTAAGCCAATCACGATGGCAGGATTACAGACAATGGTGCGGATGATGTTGGATCAGCAAATGCAAGAGACAAGGTGTTTACTTCAACAAAGTAAGGACAAACTTACTGTGTCAGTACACCAGGAACCTACTCTCGAGGCGACCATATGGGTTGCTAAGTTTGTCAAATAAATGATCAACGATAAGATCACCAACAAGGATGAAGTTAGCAAGAAGAGGAAATTTGAAGGATCTTCAAGGTCCAACAAGAGCAACATTTTCTCAAAGACTGGCAGAGGAGGAGGTAAATAAAAATGTGAGAAGTGCAAAAAGAAACTTTGTGGAAAATATGGCAGAGAGGTGACTTTCTTCAAATATGGAAAGTATGGGCATTACGCCAATGAGTGCACATTCAACGAGAAGGTTTGTTTCGGATGTAATGAAGAAGGGCATATTTCTAAGAACTGCCCAAGGGAAAAAGAAGCCACAAGAGCAAATGTGTCTCCAAAGTCGAAGGCAAGAGTATCTCAGACAATCCTCGACGAAGCAAGTGATGATGCAAGGAATCAAGGATGAGGACTTCACATCCGAAGATCAAGATATGAATTAGTCGTAGTAGCATGTCGTGTAGCATGTTAGAGGCATATTGTAGATTAAACTTGAACGTTTATGTAATTGTATCAGGAAATAATATAAGCTTTGTTTTGTTATCTGATGTGTGAAATGATTATGTGAAATTCTTGAATGGTGACTTGGAAAACTGCAAGACAATACTTGGGACAAGTATCAGTAGGTGTGAATGGTAGTAGAGACCTATACTACCGAAAGCACAAGACTCACACTTGGATCAGGGAAGGTCACAAGGTTACCAAGAAGATCGTAATTGTTTTCGTTTTGTTCATGTCCGTCATTACCAACGTTTTGGTAATGACTAAGAAGATGATTGTTAATCCGAACCTAGTGGTCATATCAAATCGAGTCCGACTAAGATGAGTATCTTATGTGGTTCAAAGAACCAAGATCGATGTAGCATCCGACTTAAGCCAGAGGATTGAAGTGAAAGATAATCGAAGCGATCAATAGAAGTATCGCAACCGTTGTTAAGGTAAGAATCTTGTAGCTAGAAGTGATACATGCTAGAAAGTGATTATATCACATTAGAACATGAAGGAATTTATATTCCGTTATGGAATTTGAATCCAAATGACCTGAGTCTAAGCGTTGCATCATACGACGAGATATCATTAGGACATGTCCAATCAGTCTGTTACGATAATCGTAGTAAAGAACTTATCTTAATTTAAGTCTATTTATGAAGGAGTAGGAGTCTCCAATAAGGATTGAGATTGTGACTTGAAGGTCACGATTGAAATTCCAACATGGGATGGAGAGCGGGTGCAAGATCGAGCACCACCTGCAGACAAGAATTCCAAAAGTTAGATACTCATTCAAAGGAACATAAAAGTTATGACTATTACCTATGATGAAGAGATAACATATGGAATCATTATACAATCCTTGTATTGTTGATGATTCTGGGGCGGATTTGAAGACTTCGTAGCCTATGGCGATGCATCGGGAGTTGGGTTGATTTGTGTTCTGACCCAAAGGGATAAGGTGATAGCATATGCATCGAGACAACTGAGAGAGCACGAGAAGAACTACCCCACCTCATGATCTGGAGCTGGCAGTGGTGGTATTCGCATTAAAGATATGGAGACATTATATTTACAGCACAAAGTGCAAACTTTTCACTGATCATAAGAGTCATCAATATTTCTTTAATCAAAAGGAATTAAATATGCAACAATGACGCTGGCTAGAGTTACTCAAAGATTACAACTATGAGATATGTTACCACTTCGGTAAAGCAAATGTCGTAGCTGATGCTCTAAGCCGAAAAGTGAACCTTGAAAGGAGAAGGCCAAAAGCGTTAAGAATTGAAGTTGTCTCAACGATTATGGAAAGCATTAAGAAATCTCAGGAAGAAGCTTCAGAGAAAAATGAACGAAACGAAGAACGTATGGGAAAAATATTGGTGTTCGATAATAATAATCAAGGATCGAAGGTATTCCAAGATAGGATTTGGGTACCAAGGATGGGAGGAATAAGAGATATTCTGATGGAAGAAGCTCACAAGACCATGTACTCGATTCATCCCGACAGTACTAAAATGTATAGGGATCTAAAACCCTACTACTGGTGGCCGACGATGGAGCTCGATGTTGCAAAGTATGTGGCCAAGTGTAACCTGTGTGAGAGTTAAGGCACAACATCAAAAACTGTATCGGAGTTTAGAACCTTTACCTGTACCCATGGGTAAAAGGGAAGACATCACCATGGATTTTGTGACTAGACTGCCCAGAACGGAGAACGGTCATGACATGATCTGGGTGGTCATAGATCGGTTCACTAAGAGTGCACACTTCATAGCAACCAATGAGAAATGGTCTATGGATAAGCTTGCAAATTCTTACGTGAAAGAGGTAGTAAGAATTCACGGTGTTCCTTTAATGATTGTATCAGATCGTGATAGTCGTTTCACATCAAGGTGTTGGAGAAGTCTACAAGAGGAAATGGGTACGAAGTTGTGTTTGAGTATAGCTTACCATCCGCAGACTGATGGATAGAGCGAAAGGACGATTCAAACACTGGAAGATATGCTAAGAGCATGTACCCAAGAATTCCAAGGTAACTGAGATTAGCACTTACCCCTAGTAGAGTTTCTTACAGCTATAATTACCATTCGAGCATCAAGATGGCACCTTACCAAGCTTTGTATGGACAGAAGTGTCGTAGGCCTTCATCTTGGCTTGAGGCCAGAGAAAAGCAGTTTATGGGCCCCGAGATAGTATGTCATATTGATGAAAAGGTAAAGGTGATTAGGGAAAGGATGTTAGCAGCTTAGGATCGTCAAAAGAGTTATGCTGACAATAAGAGACGACCGATGACATTCGAAGTAGTACATTCTATTTTTGTTTAAGATCTCATCATAGAAGGGACTTTTAAGATTTGGGAAGAGAGGAAAGTTGAGTCCAAAATTTAATGGATCGTTCAAAGTTCGTCAGAAGATTGGTAACCAAGCTTACAAGCTCGAATTACCAGAAGAACTAGAAGGTATTTTTAACACATTCCATGTGTTTTATTTGAGGAAGTTCACAGGAGAAGTTCCCGACATAATTCCAATTTCAAAGTTAAGAATGGATGAGAATAAAAGGCTAATCGAAGAGCCCGAAGCAATTGTTAACTGTAAGACAAAGAAGTTACGACGCAAGATGACCGACTTAATGCTTGTATGATGGAAACACACGAATGGGCCAAACTTCACCTAGGAAAACGGAGACTGACATGATGAATCGTTATCCGCATCTATTTGTTGATACATGATTCTGGGACAGAATCATCCTAAGGGGGACAGAATTGTAAAGCCCGCGTTGCAAGGCTAATCACTGATACGATGATGTAATAGTTAGGGTCAACAAATATAACTCATTTTGAAGTAAGAAAAAGGATTTATTTTAGTATTATGTGAATTATGTGTCTTATACTTGTTTATATTGATATACTAAATTAAGAATGAAAATAAGCACCAAAAATAAATGTTATATAAACTTGATATCTATGAAGAAAGTTGTAGTGGTCGTGACAAGGATTCCGGAGATATAAAGAACGCCGAAATCCAAGTTATAACGAAGAAGTTATGACATGTCGAAGTTTCGCGACGAAATCGGCACGACGCTGTGTGACGTAAAAAGTGAGTTTAGGATAAAATGTTTTTTATCCTTATCAATCTAAAAGAAAGTCGTATTATACGTTAAACCGAGAGAATGCATAAAAAGAATGTCCAAATCTGACTTCGTATGAGGAAGTTATGAATTTCGTAAGATTTGGCATAACAATGCGCATCCTGAAATTCGAATTTTAGATCGAGCGATTTTTAGCCGACACAACCTAAATGATAAATGAAGATCTCATTAATAGGAGTTCAACGATAAAAAGATAGTAAAAAATGGGGTCCGTATGTAGAAGTTATGAATTTTACACGGTCGTTAAACAGTGTAATCTTCTCATACTGTTAAGTTTAAAATCGGTCGAGAATTAGCCAATGGAGTCAAAAGGAGAGTTTAGATCTTGTCAATACCTACGCGTGGATATAAAGAACATCGAAAACAGAGCTCGTATGCGAACATTACAAGGCTTAAAAGTCACAAGGGTGTTGCAGAGACGTGGGTGACGAGGCACAATCTGAGTCATTGCTTTCTCTCCACCAGATGACTAAACGTGGCACCAACTCGACGAATTGGACCTGCAACTCGACAAGTTGGGGTCCAAAAAATCGACGAGTTGCGCCAGAAACTCAACGAGTTGACCCCTTTTTTCAGCCTATAAATACCACCCGAGAGTTCCTTCATTTTTCTTACCAAAATCCACTTCTTCTTCTCTCTACTCACTCTCTAACCCTCCCAGATCATCCCCAAAATCCTAGGAAACTTCCCTAGCATTTGAAGAAAGCCTTAGAGTGCCCGGAGGCTCCGAGAAAAAGAGTTTTTTGGTTTGAAACTCCACCCGCGCAGAACCTGTTTTTCAAGCAAACCTCTCAATTTCGTCGAAGCGAAGCGTTGTCCAAGTTGGAATCACCACCATACCAAGTGAGTGCATAGTTACTTTCATCTTATACATAGATATGACATATTTTGTATAAATTACGTGCTATGTGTGCATATTATCTGCTTACTTGATCTGTGTTGGATGAAAGATTTAAACTTTGTTTTTCAGATCTAAACTGTATATGTATTTTATACCTTGAGATCTATACTGGATGAAAGATTTAAACTTTTTCTTTCAAATCTAGACCCTTTTTCTTCAGATCTGAACTGTATATGTTTTTTCTTTTCAGATCTAAACATTTTCTTCAGATCTAAACTGTATATGTATTTTATATCTACAAAGATGTTAGGTAAAACATGGGTAGATGAAATAGTTGGTGTGTGAAGAAAAATGAGTTAGAGTATGAGATGAAAAAGTGATATAGATTTTGAGATTAGGGTGAGAGGTGATAAATGAGAGAAGCTTTTACCCAAGCGTTGGACCTGTCATCTAACAGAGTATGGATGACAACCACAGACTATTCTAGTCAGTCCGGTGGTACACTAGCAAGCTCGCAACCAGTAGGCGTTGTGAGCGATACGTTCACCTGGTGCACTCTAAAAACCCATTGACATGTATTGTGGGTGGACTACCACAAATAATATTGTCGATAAATGAGAGCTACAGACTTAACGCTCATTGGATGAACCCTGACAACTATGGATTTAGTGCCTATTGTATAAAACCTGGCGACGATGGATTTCATGCCTATTCCTTAGGACAATCCTTAGGAATGAATGAATAAAGAGTAGCTGATTCTTATAGTAGATCCTTAAGAGTAAAGAAGATGATGGGGATGGGTAATTGGGTTGATTGTTTGATGGTTAAACATAATAACTATATTATTGTGGGTTGAAAACCCTATGTACTCACCAGGATTCCCAACCTGACCCAAGCCGTTTATTTGTGTCACATGTGTCGATATAAAGCTACGCTACACCGAGAGATTAAAGAGATGTAGATCACTAGTGTAAATGAATATATGTTTTGTTTATGCTTATGTTTTTGTATTTACGATGATATCCCAATGCTTTAAAATGAATAAAATACATTTCTCATAAATGCTTTGATAACGTATTTATCATGTTTTTCTGGGAACAAATTCCGCAACACTTATCTTTAAAAAGTTACTCTGATTTGAAAATAAAGCATAAGCAAATCGATCATTTATGGCCGTGAAAATAGGGATGTCACACTTCTGACTCTCTGAGTCCCTTCCGAATCATTTGGTATCTTCAACCGGTACGGGTCTATTTCACCCTACAACTAAGCATATAATCATACTAGCAAGAGTCACAAAGACAACAAGCACATACAACCATATCAGTAAGTGTCATAAAGACCACTACTATCCTACAACATAATTCAGTGGGTCAGTATTGGTTCCTTGGATCCATAAGTACAGTAAGGAGTATCACCTCAATCTGATGATAAATAAAGCACACTCTCGGGTGTTGCTTACACGGCTCCTCACATTGAACATATCCAAAATCAAGTCTAATTACCAATCAGGGTAATAACCTATAAATAATGGTCTACATTCTATCAAGGCAAGGGTAAAAGAGCATTTACCCTTACCTTACTTGATCCATATAACCACGTCCCAAACCTATAATGACCTAAGGCCCAAAAGGCTTTCTAGTGAGTATGCCAAACATACCACCCTATTACGCCCAACGTACTAATCTAACAAAGAAGGGAAATAGGGGTTGGACACATTACACCAAGCGTAGCTAGAGGGTATGTCGTTCTTCTTTCCTTTTTTATTACCTTCCTCGCATATGTATAAAACCGAATCCAATCATAATGGAAAAGAGACTAATCCCGATATTCTTCCACTGGATCCATTCTAGAAAGGGAGAATTTTGCACTACTTAGCGAAATAGGTTCTTTTATAATTAATCTAAAACCATCTGCTAGACACATGTTGGCATTCCAACCTTCCTTCGCCTTTCATGGCCACATATCTTTTCGGCTAAGGAGTGTGAAATCCTTATTGTTTTGGTCAAAAAATTAACAAGCAAGAATCAACCAAATTGTATGAGAGGATGTGATGTTCAGAATAAAAAAATGTAAAATGATAATCAAAATGACACAAGTGGTTTACAAGGAAATCCCTTGATCCTTTCTAGGATCGCCGACACAAAACATTAGGATGTGATAATGATCATCTACCTTGATGATTTTATTAATTAAAAATGTCGATTATAGAGATGAATGTGTGAAAAACAAGTACAAATATTGTAGATGCGCTAATTTTCTGTGTTGTGTGTGTGATACGAGTGTTATTTATAGTCTAAAGCAAATAAAAAGAAGTTCGATAATTCAGAGATCCTCGGAGATCAGCTTATAGACGTTATTTGAATTGGTATTCCGGGTCTTTTGCATGGTCAAGATGATTATTCATCGATAATAAGTCTTTAGCTGACTATTTCTCCACATGTGAGAAAAATAAAGAAGCATATTACCGTTATATATGTTAGGAAAATAAATGATAATTGTCAGGATCTTGAAATCTCTTTAAGGATCCTGAATGTAATTCCGGGATCCTAGACCTAACACTTATCCTGCTCAATGAATCCAATTTGCATTTCATCTAGGAAAAGCCATCTTTTTCTCAACAATGTCATACTCCCCTGATGCCCTGAATCCATATTAAGCACTTGATACCTAAATTCTAAATGTCTAGATCACAAATTTAGCTCTTGGGAATGTCTTAAAAGATAAAGTTGACAACTTGATGCTTTTGCATGACTCAAAGAAGCCTATAACCAAATTCTAATATTCTAACTTCCCATTAAGAACAACAACTCATTCATGGATGAACCAAAGTCATCAAGATACGATTTTTATGCATGAGGGACCTCAGAAACATCAAGGAATGCTAACCTAAGATGATGGAGTAGATTTTACTCACCGGATTCAACCTATGGGACCAAAATATGCCAAAACCCTAAGCTAAAATAGATATAAGAAATGAACCATCAAGATTAAGATTTTATACCTCCAGAAGGATGATCAAGATAAACAAGGTCTGGATCTACAAGCTTCAACCCAACCAATACTTCTCCAATGAGTTTATTCTTCCTCAATGTGCAACAAAAACACACCAAATCACTCAAAGGGATCAAAATCTCACAAATGGGGGCTAGGGTTTCTAGATGCATATTAATTTAGTGTATCCCGTGGGTTCCCGTGTTTATCTCACTGCTCAATCTACCCGAGCGTCGTATGATCAGTCCAAACAATCCTATCTAAATCCACACTGTCAAATCCTTTGTGCCTACCAGCACGTTGAACATAGAGTCTAGACAATTCAGATTCAGTCCCTTACACATGTTTAGACTGCCCGTTATCACTTTCTTGATATCACTTCCCAACAGATATATAAGAAAATAAAAAATTGTCTTCAAAACAAATCAGTTTAAGATAAACTCAGGAGTATCGAGAAGAAAACTCAAACCATAAGTCACCGATTGAATTTGCATCCAGAAGGTCTGAGAGCAGCACGTATAATCTCAGGACATATCCGAAAATTCTTCACATCGTTAAGCACAAAACCCATGAGTAATCCCTTCCTTTCCTGCAAAGGACACATACTCTCAAACAAAGTTCTGAATGTTGTACAGTTGAGAGATGCCTCCTATCATGTGCCGGGAATAGCCACTATCAACAAACCGAAGTCTGATGATATGCCTCCATAGCTGCTCCGACACAGAGCGGGATTAGTTGGTCTTTGGAACCCAATCCATTTTGAAATTTGGTTGATCTTTGTCATCAGTGCAAGGAACTCTCTCCTATGACATATCCTGTTTATCAAAAACAGAAGATGAAGAAATATTAGAGTAATTAGAAGATTTGGGAGATTGAACCTTCGGTACCCATCTGTAGTCGGGTTTGACCCATATCTTCTTTGATCGGATGGGTGCCTCGTCTCTTGATTTCGAACTTGAAGCATTGGGATTTGAACTCTTTTCCTTCGTGGCATTCCAGTCGCCATTGTCTGAACGTGACTTGAGTGTTGTAGGGTATAGTGATGCTAGCTTTCAGACTGATAGGGATAATTTCCGCTCTCAGTCAGGTTGGGTCTTTACCTTAAACGGGGGAGAAATTTCTTGGAAGAGTTCCAAGCAAGAGACAGTGGCTGATTCAACTTGCGAATCAGAGTATATAGTAGCTAGCGAGGCGGCAAAGGAGGCGATATGGCTGAAGAACTTCATTGGAGACCTTGGAGTTGTACCAGCTATAAAGGAGCCAATGGAAATTTTCTGTGATAGTGAAAGTGCAGTTGCCTTAGCCAAGGAACCAAGGGATCACGGGAGATCCAGACACATCGATAGAAAATACCATGTCATCATACATCGAATAGAAGAAGGACTCCTCGTGGCAAATAGGGTATCATCGGATGAGAATCCAGTAGATCCCCTCATGAAGGGACTGACTCGGGTTAAGCATCTCCAGCATGCTCAGAGCATAGGGCTAAATGATGATATTAGTTTTAGTAGTTAGATAATTTTCGAAAATTTTAAAGTGTAATTGACATTAGATGATGAATAAAAGGTGTATTTATTTATGAGTAAAGTGTTGCTATCTCTTTTCATGCGTTTACTATATTTCTTTTGCATGTTTTGACTTCCAGAATAATTATGTTTGGTATATCATATTATTCGAACCTCCACAGTCGGTCATATGTCGGAAGTAGGTATGAATCAAGACTGTCATGATTGGTTGCAGAGTTCTAAGTTGTTGGACATGGCTACAACATTCATGAGTGCTCATATGTTCTGAGCATTGGACTCAACCCATGCTCACTGGAATCACTTCATGGAATTCATCTCGAGTGATCGTGAGACGGTAATATCATATAAGTCTTCAAACCTATAGACATCATTTGTTGCCTATGAGTTGGTTATGCATTGATTGTACGAAAACGCATTGGTACTTGATGTTATAAAACGTGCTTTTCTATATAATTCAACAAGTAGTAGAGCAAACATATGAGTCGAAGTTTATCTCTTCCTTCTTGAATTAGAAGCTGATATTTGGGCCCCTCGATGATTTTGTTTTGACCTATGTACTGGGCCCGATCAGAACCGAATTGATGTGTTCAATTTAGTTCTATGTCAAACAAATCGGAAATCGGGAAACAAACTGCTGGACAATAAGTAAGAAATTGTTCCATGTATTTGTCCGGCTGATATCTAGAACAGAGGATTATATGATCACTTATCTTAAATGGCGTATCATCATCTTCTCAGTTCCGAGAGACCTTGAAAGAGCTACGATTGCTGATCGGTTCCTGAAATCATACTTGCAGTTATAATTATTAGACTTATCCAAGTGGGGAACTGTTGGATAAGGTGTCTAAGTCCATAACTATTTCTGGTATGTAGTTAACCCGACCCGGTATGGTCCATTTGGGTTGCATGGTATCATGCATTTGGATAGACTAAATGAGAGAAATAACACTTGTGGTTTATTAATATATTATAAGTTCTAATATATTAATAGTATTATTTAATTAGTATTGATCAAGAATTAATTTGGAATTAATTAAGTGATCAAAAGATAACTAATTAAATATATGGGTTGATTATGTAAATCATGCATAACTTGTATAGTGGGCTAAAAGGCTCCATGGATTATCAAGTTGGGTTAAACCCACAGGATGCTCCATGGGAGTTACAAACCCATGGGTCATGGAAATGAAGAGTCATGACACATTAGCGTTTACATGGTATAACCCTAGATGTGTCACACTATATAAGGAACATGTTATCTACCAAAATCGGCTACACACAAGAACAAGTGAGGGCTAGGCCGATTTTTAGAGTGTTTGTATTCTCTCAAAAGTCATTCCAAAGGCATTTGGTGTTGTGTGAAGCATTTGAGGCATCACACTTGGGGTGCTAGGCTCACAAGGTTTCAAGGAATCAAAATCAACTACAAGGTATGTAATTCTAGCCATTCTTTTAGGATAAAGTTCCCCATGTATGCGAGATAGGATTATGAACCTTGGAAACCATATTTTGCATGTATTTAAGAAAACATAGATCCAAGGTTTATTAGGGTTGCATGTACACTTAGGAAGTGTTAGAATGCTTAAAACCCATCAGTATCGCCACACTATCTCGCTGACTGGTGGACACTACGGCTCCTTACAGTACCACAACACCCTCTCGCTGACTGGTGGACACTGCGGTTCCCCGCAGTACCACCACACATTCTCACTGACTGGTGAATACTACGGCTTCCCGTAGTATCACCACACCCTCTCGCTGACTGGTGGACACTGCGGCTCCCTGCAGTACCACCACACCATCTCATTGACTGGTGAATACTATGGCTCCCCGTAGTATCACCACACCCTCTCACACTAACCAATGGATGTTGTAGCTCCCCACAGTCTTACAACACTTTCCCTTACCACCCCACGATCTCATACTCAACCGATGCTATAATGCGTTCACTAACTCTTGCTCCACAGCCCAACATAGATAGGTGCACTCACACCCCTTCAAAAATAAGCACCACTACTCCCGTCAGCAGCCACCATGTCAAAATCCCTCTTTTCACTACTAATCACATTCTTACATAATCTCGCTTGATACCATTTGGCCGAAGGGCTCCCACTGGAACCATAGATTCCCGCTACACCACATGCCATCTCTTAACTCAAACTCGAAATAATTCGAACCTTAGGACATCACACTCAGATGTCTTAGAACACCATTACAAAACTTCACGATGCCTTGCCTCTATCACTGATCTCATACTCACAGCATCATGCTCAGATACCGCGTTGCTTCATCGGAATCTCGCAACCGATCTTCCTCTTGCACCACTTGCAACCTCAAAGTATTCCACTTCCCAATCTTGAAGCACAGAGGCATCATCAAAGGCTCAGAACACGTTGACGAAAACCCGAAGCTCCACTCCCTACTGATCACTACCCATACGAAACTACTCAAGCCACTCCTGATACTGGTTAACAAACCATTTGCTACCCTTCCTGGGGTAGGGATCACAATTTATACCTACACTTGCAAAATTTTGCCATTGCACCCCGATTCCAGCGGTCCCATCGTACTTGAACTCAACATACACAAATTCCGAAAATCCCAGGCGACAATGAATTCTCCAATCAATGATCACCTGTCGGGGATCCACTTATCCTTCCCAAAACGCGTACTCGTATCTTTTCTTGCCCGACACTTTGCCTCATCCTTTTCTAACTCAGGTCTCATATGCCTGTATCGTAGTTTTCCAAAACCATTTCTCCGACCATACTTGAACGGATCACCGATCCCCTTACTGGAAAGCCTGTTCTCCCATACTCAGGGTTCGAACCATCACCATTTGGCACGACCACCACCTACTCAGTAGACTGTCCCACCAGGTATGTCACACTTGACTCTTGGATGTATAACGCAATCCTTCCCGCGACTTCCCCAAGGATACCAAACTATTCCCATAAGTCCCGTCCCTGACAGCATCTCGGAATCTTCCCCACATAACTGCCTCTAGACACTTTGAGGCCTCAGACTAATAGACCGCCGGAACCCCACTGTTCCGAATCCAACCTGGAATAGTGACCTCTCACACACTTGACTCTAACTCTTCGCCCCGCTTACCCAAATCGGAAATAATCCTAAAAGCACAAACTGTTGGAGAAGGTGTCTAAGTCCATAACTATTTCTGGTATGTACTTGACCCAAGCCGACATGGTCCATTTGGGTTGCATGGCACCATGCAATTGGATAGACTAAATGAGAGAAATAACACTTGTGGTTTATTAATATATTATAAGTTCTAGTATATTAATAATATTATTTAATTAGTTTGATCAAGAATTAATTTTAGAATTAATTAAGTGATCAAAAGATAACTAATTAAATATATGGGTTGATTATGTAAATCATCCATAACTTATATAGTGGGCTAAGAGGCTCCATGGATAATCATGTTGGGTTGAACCTATTGGAGGCTCCATGGGATTTACAAACCCATAGATCATGGAAATGAAGAGTCATGAGACATTAGGGTTTACATGGTGTAACCCTAAATGTGTCAACACTATATAAATCTCATGTTTCTCCCAAAATCGGTTGACACATGCATGTTTGAGGGCTAGAGCCAATTTTTAGAGTGTTACACTTTCTCTCCAAGTTTACTCCATAGCATTTGGTGTTGTGTGAAGCATTTGAGGCATTACACTTGGGGTGCTAGGCTCACAAGGTTTCAAGGATCAAAATCAACAAAAAGGTATGTAGTTCTATCTTTCATTTAAGTTAAAATTGTTCCCCATGCATGCTAGATAGGATCATAACTTTGGAAATCAAATTTCAATGAGAATTAGACAAACATAGATCCAAGGTTATTAGGGTTGCATGTACACTTAGGAAGTGTTAGAATGCTCAAAACCCATCAGTGGTATTAGAGCCTAGGCTTGTTTGTTTGTTACTTGATGCAAAATTGTTGAAAAAAGTCGATTTTGTGCAATCTGCCTGATGAACTCGCCGAGTGCATGGGGGGACTCGCCGAGTTCATGTGTATCTTCATCCTACTCGCCGAGTAGGTTCGTGCACTCGACAAGTAGGAGGCTTAGAATGCATTTTTTTGACTTTTGCTGCTGGAAATGGACTAGAAACATTACCCTAAACTGTTTTGGTGTTATGAAACTTGTTTTAGATGGTGTAATGTTTGTTCTAATCCATTTACAATGGCTAATATCAATTTTTCATGATTATATGTGTTCATATGGTCTTGAAACTTTGATATGGATATTCATGTTCTTGATCTTATGAATTTAGATGATCATAGGAATTACTTGTAACCTACTTGGTAGTTTAATTCTTGGTCATAATGTGTTTTAATGGAGTCCATAACTTGTCCTCAAGTTATGGAAAACCAAGAGTCACACTTGAATTAAAACCATTAAAAGAACACAAGAGTTAGAAAAATGAAAAGTCTTCATTTTAATACTCAATTAAATTCATAAGTTATGAGAAATGAAATTTTTTGAAAATTTACAAAACTTGCCCTCGAGTTTTGGAACAAGTAAAGTCATATTAAAACTGGAGTTCCAACCCTTAGAATTTTAAAAGTTAAAATTCACCCCTTATACTTGTAATATTATAAGTTAATAATATATATATATATATATATATATATATATATATATATATATATATATATATATATATATATATATATATATATATAAGATCAAAGTCGTCTTACCGCTAGTACGCCTCATTCAAGAAGTCAGTCTATAAGGTGGGTATAAGGTTGTTGCCTATAAAATGGCAACTTAATGGGTGTCCACTCCCACCCACCGCTTGCTTGACTGGTGGAGGGTCGTTAGCCGAACGAGTAGGACAATGACTTAAAAAATTCTCATTAAAAGTATAATGATTATTATAAAGTAACTAAATGTTTTATAAATTCCCAATCTTAGTTAGTTTAGGAAAAATGTGAATAAGGTGCTAATCCATGAAATTACACTTTGCACATTGTTTAAGTCGTTAGTGGAGCGTGTGTGGTTTACCGGCACACTAACTTGGACTTAAAAAGGGAGGCAAAGGGTGACTTAAGGTTTTTCATGAGGTCGGAAGGAGCGTGTTTGGTTTACCGGCACTACGAATAAGTGAAAAACATTAAGGGTACCAAGTAATTTGCATGGTTGTTTCACACCTTGTTTTGTGATCCTCGGTATCCCAGTCACAAAACATGAAGGGCACACTCGAGATTGAAACATGGCACTGAAAAGTTCAATGAATCTCAAAAAATCTAGGAATTTCTAAAAACCAAATAAAACCTAATAATTTAATATTTCGTTTTCATGGTGGAAATTGGTGAATCGTCATTCACCTACCTTTCAAATATGTTATAACTTGGATTATGGCATCCCTCTTCTAGGTTATAATATATTGTGATTGGATCCTAGCCTTAATATTACATTTTGGTGTTTTATTAAGGACTATCTCTATATCTAAACTAAACTTATCTTTCTTCTCTTCAGATGTCTTCCAATAATTCTACTCCTGGCTCAAACCCTACTGGCTCCTTCTCTCTCATGAACCTTTGTGGGAGAGTCATCTTTGATGGATCCAACTTTACTGACTGGATCAGAAACATCATGATGGTCACTCGTTACGAGAACAAGGAATATGTTCTTGACAATGAGCTTAAGGTGCCTGAGCCAACTGCTACTCTTGAGGAGCTTGCTGAATATGAGGTTCATGAAAGAGATGCTACAAAAGTGGCATGCATCATGATGGCCACCATGACAGCCGAGCTCCAAAAGTCCTATGAGGACTACTATCCTTTTGAGATGCACCAGGATTTGATATACCGCTACCATCAGAGTGCTCGTCAAGAGCGATATGAAATCATCTCCTCTATGATCACAACCCGAATGAAAGATGGTGAACGCATCACAAGCCACATGCAGAAAATGCAAAGGTATGTTGATCGATTGATGAAGTTGAATGTGAACTTCCCTGAGGAGTTGGCAATAGATATTATTTTGCACTCCTTACCTTCATGTTATGATCAATTCCGCATGACATACCACATGAATAAGGAGGAAGTTACACTTAGCAAACTTCAGGGACTCCTAAAGACCGTAGAATCAGGTCTTAAAGGTAAGTCGGTTGTGACCACTCCTACTCCTACTCCAAACTCCTCAACTGTCCTGGCAATCTGGAAAGGGAAAGAGAAGAAGAGGAAGAACCCCTCGAGGGGTACCAAGGGGAAGACCCTTGATGGCTCCTTTTCTAGAGGAACCAAAAAAGGTTCCGTTACACCTTCTTCTGATCCCAAAGAGGCTGAATGCTTCTATTGCCATGAAAAGTCGCACTGGAAGCGAAACTGCCCAAAGTACCAGCAAGATTTGAAGGATGGGAAAGTGAAACCCAACCATGCAGGTATTTAAACTATATCATCTAATAATTCACTCTATTCTAACTCTTGGGTCCTTGATACCGGTTGTGGTATTCATATTTGTTCTGAATTACATGGACAAAGAAGAAGTGAGAATGTGGAGCATGGAAAGATAAACTTGATCATGGGGAATAGGAAAGTTTCACCTGTCACCAAGGTTGGAGTTTATACTTTGTTGCTTAGTAGTGGATTTACTTTAGATTTGAATAAGTGTTGTTATTCACCAGAAATGGCAAGAAATTTTATTTCCTTTCATGATTTGTATAAACAAGGTTTTACCTTTTCTTTTGATAATGAAATTGGTGGAATAAATGCTTTCTTTAATAATGTGTTTTATGTTAAAGCATTACCTTGTGATGGTGTGTATGAAGCTGTGTCTGTTGTAGATAATCTAGGAAATAATGTATTGTGTATTGACTCTACTAATGATAATAACTTGGATAAAGCATCATTATGGCATTGTCGTCTTGGACATATAAGCAAGATTATAGTTGTGAATCATGCTTACTTGGAAAAATGACAAAGTCACCCTTCACAGATTCTTGTGCTAGGGGTGAAGGTTTGTTGGATCTTGTACACACGGATGTGTGTGGACCCTTCAAACATGCCACAAGAGATGCTAATCGTTATTATGTGACTTTTATTGATGATTACAATAGATATGGATATGTCTACTTAATCAAGCATAAGTTAGAGACTTTTGAAAGGTTTAAAGAGTTTAAACAGGAAGTCGAGAATCAATTGGGCAGGAACATTAAGTTGCTTCGATCGGATCGTGGTGGTGAGTATCTTAGTACCGAGTTCCTCGACTATCTTAGGGAATGTGGGATTGTCTCACAATTGACACCTCCCAGGACACCGCAGTTGAATGGTGTGGCTGAGAGGCGTAATCGAACCTTGTTGGATATGGTTTGTTCCATGATGATTCGAGCTTCGCTACCAATCTCATTTTGGGGGTATGCCTTAGAGACTGCCACCCATATCCTTAATCTGGTCCCTACAAAGAAGGTTGCCAAAACACCTCACGAGATGTGGACTGGAAAAGTTCCTAGTCTAGCCTACATCAAGGTTTGGGGTTGCGAGGCTTTCGTGAGACACGAGACTCATGACAAGCTCGAACCTCAAAGTGAGAGGTGTATTTTCATCGGCTACCCACAAAAATCCTTTGGTTACCTCTTCTACAGACCTAATGAGAATGTGGTCTTTGTAGCAAGGAGGGCTGTCTTTCGAGAGAGAAAGAGAGTTCATAAGCCAAGGAAACAGTGGGAGGCTAATTGACCTTGAAGAAATTCAAGAGTCAAGTGATGAAGGAACCTCAAACCCTAGCAGCCAACTTGAGGAGGAAACTCCTGTTGTACCTCTAATTGTACCTATGAGTCATTCCACAAGGGTTAGGAATGTACCTGAGCATTACTATGGATTCCATATTACTGCGAAAGGTGATACACTTATCAGTGATGAGACACTGATAGGTCTGGATGAACCTAACAGCTATGTGGAAGCCATGACAGGCCCCGAGTCTGCTAAATGGAAAAAGGCAATGGATAGCGAGATACATTCCATGTAAGACAATCAGGTCTGGGACTTGGTTGACAATGTACCAGGTCGTAAGACAGTTGGGTGCAAATGGATCTTCAAGAAGAAGACCGACATGGATGGTAATGTACACACCTATAAGGCACGACTGGTTGTAAAGGGCTTTTCTCAAACTCCAGGAGTTGATTATGATGAGACCTTTTCACCAGTAGCCAAGATTAAGTCTATTAGGGTATTGATAGCCATAGCTGCATTTCATGACTATGAAATATGGCAGATGGATGTCAAAACTGCTTTCCTTAGTGGAAAGTTGGTTGAGGATGTTTACATGAATCAACAAGAGGGTTTTGTCAGCACAGAGTACCCTAATAGAGTGTGTAAGCTTGAGAAATCCATTTATGGATTAAAGTAAGCACCTCACAGATGGAATCTTTTCTTTGATGAGAAAGTCAAAGAGTTTGGCTCTTAGAGAAGTGAGGATGAATCTTGTGTATATGTTAAGGCTAGTGGGAGTACAGTTAGCTTTTTGGTACTGTATGTGGATGACATACTGCTCATAGGAAATGACATCCCAACTCTGCAGGAAGTTAAGTCCTGGCTTGGGAAGTGTTTTGCTATGAAGGACCTAGGAAAAGTTGCCTATATTCTAGGGATAAGGATCTTGAGAGACCGGAGTAAAAGACTAATTGGTCTTAGTCAGAGTACATACTTGGATAAGGCGCTCGAGAGATTCAACATGCAAGATTCCAAGAAAGGAGAGTTACCTATCCAGAGTAACACTAGACTGAGTAAGACTCAAAGCCCGAGTACTGAGGTAGAGATAGCTGAAATGAGTCACATACCTTATGCTTTGGCAATAGGCTCGATCATGTATCCTATGACCTGTACTCGTCCTGATGTAGCCTTTGCTTTAAGCATGGTTAGCAGGTATCAGGGGAACCCTGGTAAGGCTCACAGGACAGCGGTAAAGAATATTTTCAAGTACCTGCGAATGACTAAGGACTGGGTCCTTACCCTTGGTGGGAGTGATGACTTGAGAGTTGTAGGGTATAGTGATGCTAGCTTCCAAACTGATAGGGATAATTTCCGTTCTCAGTTGGGCTGGGTCTTTACCTTAAATGGAGGAGCAATCTCTTGGAAAAGTTCCAAGCAGGAGATAGTGGCTGATTCAACTTGCGAATCAGAGTATATAGCGGCAAGCGAGGCGGCAAAAGAGGCTATATGGCTAAAGAACTTCATTGGAGACCTTGGAATTGTACCAGCTATATCGAAGCCCGTAGAGATTTTCTGTGATAGTGAAAGTGCAGTTGCCTTAGCAAAGGAACCAAGGGATCATGGGAGATCCAGACATATTGACAGAAAATATCATTTCATCAGACATCGTATAGAAGAAGGACTCCTCGTGGCAAAGAGGGTATCATCAGATGAGAACTCGACAGATCCCCTGACGAAGGGACTGGGTAGGGTTAAGCATCTCCAGCATGCTAGGAGCATAGGGCTGAAGGATGATATAAGTTTTAGTAGTTAGATAATTCTGAAATATGTAAAATGTATTTGACATTTGATGATGAATAAAAGTTGTGTTTATTCATGAGTAAAGTGTTGCTATATTTTGTCAATCATTTACTATTATTTCTTTTGCATGTTTTGACTTCCCGAATATTTATGTTGAGTTTTTACATATTATTCAAATTATCCACAGTCGGTCATATGTCGGGAGTAGATATGAATTAAGACTGTCATGAGTTGGTTGTAAAGGTCTAAGGTGTTGGACATGGCCTCAACACTCATGAGTGCTCATAAGTTCTGAGTATTGGATTCAACCCACGCTCGATGGTATCACTTCATGGAATTTATCTCGAGTGATCGCGAGACGGTAATATCATATAAGTCTTCAAACCTAGAGATATGATTTGTTACTTACGAGTTGGTTATGCATTGATTGTACGAAAACGCATTCGTAACTCGATGTTATAAAACGTGATTTTGTGTATAATTCAATGAGTGGTAGAACAAACATATGAGTCGAAGTTTATCTGTTCCTTCTTGGATTAGAAGCTGATATCTGGGGCCCCTCGATGATTTTGTTTTGACCTATGTACCGGGCCCGGTCAGAACTAAGTTGATGTGTTCAATTAAGTTCTATGTCAAACAAATCGGAAATCGGGAAACAAACTGTTGGACACTAAGCAAGACCATGTTCCATGTGTTTGTCCGGCTGATATCTAGAACAGAGGATTATATGATCCCTTATCTGAAATGGCGTACCATCATCTTCTCAATTCCGAGAAACCTTGAAAAGAGTTACGATTGTCGATCGGTTCCTGAAGTCATACTTGCAGTCATAGTTATTAGACTTATCCAAGTGGGAGACTGTTGGATAAGGTGTCTAAGTCCATAACTATTTTTGGTATGTACTTGACCCGACCCGGCATGGTCCATTTGGGTTGCATGGCACCATGCAATTGGATAGACTAAATGAGAGAAATAACACTTGTGGTTTATTAATATATTACAAGTTCTAATATATTAATAATATTATTTAATTAGTATGATCAAGAATTAATTTTAGAATTAATTAAGTGATCAAAAGATAACTAATTAAATATATGAGTTAATTATGTAAATCATCCATAACTTATATAGTGGGCTAAGAGGCTCCATGGATAATCAAGTTGGGTTGAACCAATTGGATGCTCCATGGAGGCTCCATGGGAGTTACAAACCCATGGGTCATGGAAATGAAGAGTCATGACACATTAGGGTTTACATGGTGAACCCTAAATGTGTCAACACTATATAAAGCTCATGTTTCTCCCAAAATCGGTTGACACATGCATGTTTGAGGGCTAGAGCCGATTTTTAGAGTGTTACACTTTCTCTCCAAGTTTACTCCATAGCATTTGGTGTTGTGTGAAGCATTTGCGGCGTCACACTTGGGGTGCTAGGCTCATAAGGTTTCAAGGATCAAAATCAACAACAAGGTATGTAGTTCTATCTTTCATTTAAGTTAAAATTGTTCCCCATGTATGCTAGATAGGATCATAACCTTGGAAATCAACTTTGCATGAGAATTAGACAAACATAGATCCAAGGTTATTAGGGTTGCATGTACACTTAGGAAGTGGTAGAATGCTCAAAACCCATCACAAACTTCATCCTCGTTGTCGATACACAAGGTGGACCATGAGGGCCACCGCCCCGGTATACTCATCTCATCCACCGGAAACTGACAACAACATTCTCAAAAAAGTACCTCTTCGTTCCCATCCATCTTAATCCCACTAATGACTCTTTCTTGGTATACGAATACCTCGCAGCCAACATACTGCCCAAAGGTTCTGGTGAAAAGGTCACCATGCTTGCTACCCCACAGGGTTTACCTTCGACTGCATCCCGCAAAAAACTGAAATAGCACCTCCCAAGTCACAAAAGTGACATCTCCACTATCAGCCGGTCGCTCAGCCCATATCATCTTCTTCCATAATGCATCATCCCTACTTATCCCTGAGTCGTGCCACTCCAACTAGCATCTCACCAACAATCCCTTGGGGCTAAATCGATTTCCCTCTCGAGGGATGCTCCAATAAACGCGTTCATCATGGCCTTCTGGCCCCATACTCTTCCACATCTGATCTCATTCTAGACAATCACCACGAAATAACTGGTAAAACCAGAAGTACTAACTGCCACATGTCACGGTACTCAAACCGCATGGCCACCTCCCGATCTGCTATGAATCATGGTACCTGAACCATGACGTCACCTCTCGATCTGCTACTTATCATGGTACTCGAACCACGACATCACCTCTCAATCTGCTACTTATCATGGTACTCGAACCATGACATCACCTCTTAATCTGCTACTTAGAATCCTTCAGAATAGCCTCCCGGATCGCTGCGACCACCTCGTCATGAATCATTCGGCAAATCTCATCATCGCTAACACCGCTTCTCTCCGGTGTGTGTCGTGTACCATCCATGACGTCTCACAACATAAAAGAAATCAGAGACTCGCTCAAGTATACTTGCACTCGATCACTCAGCCCTACTTGTTCCTTAGCATCCCAAGGATTCTTACTTGGATTGCTCACTGATCCGGTGTTTCCAGTAGTACGGGTCCTATACTACCTTCCACACCACATCAGTATTCATGCCCAAGTCCTCCTCCTAGGATTCTAGATCACAAGTACTCTACATCTTATCACACACAGGCCACTTTCCAGTAGACCTCCCACAAGCTCCTCTCTGCTACTTACTCACTCTCGAAGTAACTCACAGCAGTAGTAACTCCTAGGCTAAGGCATCACAAACCAAGCCACTCTAATCCTAGATATGAATACCTAGCCTACTCTCTAGCATGCATAACATAACATATAACGTAAGGGTATTTTGGGAAATCATCGTTCGGGTGCTGGCTGATTGTACACACTGCTCCTTTCCGCTTTCTTGAAAATCTTTTACTTATCTTAGAAAATCGTTTCTTTTTGAAAACTTTTCTCAAATCCTCAGTTTGAGTTCAGATATGCCCGAAGGTGTATCTGAATCCCTCAAACCAAGGCTCTGATACCAACTTGTAACACCGTAAATTTTCAAACAAAATTTTCAATTTTAAATTTCCAACGTCACATGTAATAATTTACAAAATCTTGAGTGTCGATGTCATAACGTATTTCAAAATAGTTTTCAAAAGTAATTATCAAAATCCAGGATCCTCATTCATGACTCTTTTCTTTTGTGTGTACAATCGAGCCGCCACCTTCCTGCGATCCTGATAAGAACCTGAAACACATAACACATAACACGGTAAGCATGCATGCTTAGTGAGTTCCCCAAAATACCACATACAACACGTACGCCACTCAAGGCTAATACTCTACAAGACCTTCCGGTCAATGTGTCTCAGGGGACTTCCGCCCCATAATCCTGGTAGACCTTCCGGTCCCACTTCTCTGACCTTCTGGTCCGTATCATCTTGACCTTTCGGCCCATACACTGTTGACCTTCCGGTCCATATCATAATACTCATAACATAACATAGCACATACATATCATATAACAACATACATCACATACTCATCATAGCACATAAGACCTTCCGGTCACACATAATTACCCTCTAGGTAAAGTATAGTGAGAAGACTCACCTTAAAAGCAACCAAGTGACAACCTGACACTCGAAAATCTCGACCTAGCTTCCGCCTAACACATAGGATAAACATATCTTAGCAATACTTACTCATACTCAAGACATCCAGGTCTATTCTCCTTCTTTGTCTAACTCTTGAAGTGGGTAAAAGACCATTTTACCCCTTCATGGCTTCCATTACACATGGTTGAACCAACCCTAAAGTCAACTGTAGTCAAACTCGAGTCCACAGTCCAGATCTGACCCGAATCGGCAAGTACACCCTTGTGACTCGTCGGGTCCACTCACTTTCTCCGAAGTTTCGCGAGGATTCAGATCAACTTGTCGAGTTGACCCCACAACTCGCCGAGTTAGAACGCGATTCAACTTGACCAGGAAAACCCTAACCGACTCGTCGAGTCGGCTCATGGACTCAGCGAGTCTATCCAGCCATTTTCTCATTCAGACGATTTCACTCAGATCTATCACTCTAAACTATAGATCTATCATCTCAAGGCTCAATAATCACGTAAAGCTTCAATCTTTACGTTCATGCATGATGCTATTGCTTCAAAATGCCATTACATGCCCTCCATGAAAGATTTAGATCATCAACCCTCATTTGGACAACTAAAGCTGGGGCATCTAGTCTTCAATGACCTCACAAGGTTCAGATCTGAGGTTTCCCTCCTCAGATCATGTCTCGATTAGCTCATAGGCACAAAAGAAGGGGAGTAAAACCCTAAAACTCCTAAGATCATGAAATCTAACCAAATTAGATGAAAATGATGCAAGTTTATACCTTTTACAGTAGTCCCACGTGAAGAAATGCTAGATCCACAGCCCCCATCTCGTTTCTTGCTTGAATCATGCTCTTTTCCTTCCATAAGACCCACCAAATTACTTGATTTCATCATATGAACTCTCTCATGGCTCCAATGGCGATTTAGGGCTACTCACAGGAGGTATGAGGCGCACCTAAGGTCATAAGTTCCCTTAAATAGGCCCCAACCCCGGAAACTTAGGGTTTTCTCTGCCCAGAGCCTACTCGGCGAGTCTGTCCTTGGACTCGTCGAGCCTGCTCATTAAATCCACATGATCACCTCGACATGACTCGGCGAGTTAAACCTCCGACTCGTCGAGTCCCTCCTAAATCCTCAAAAATTGAAACACAAACTATCATACCCGAAATTTCGAATGTTACATTTGCAATAATTTTGAATTTCAAGCCAACAATACTAATCGAGTGATAATCTTTAATGAAGAGAGGATTATCAACCTTTGGGATAAGAATAATAAAAGAGGAGTTGAAACCTGCTGTAAAGTAAGGCTTTGTATAAATTTCCTCCACAAAAACAATGACATCAAAGCTAAAAATATCCAGAAGTGCCTAAGAAATCTGAAGGAGAAACCATCCGGCCCTGGTGCTCGATCTCCACTCCAATCCCACATCGTATTTTTAATCTCATCTGCAAAGAAAAGAGCCTCTATAACACTTGATACCTCATTATTGATTCTCGAAAATCTATGACTTCTATTAATAATACGACCCCCTAAAAAGATTGAAATTTAGCAGCATAAAAATCATAAAAAGCTTTCTTGACAACCTTTGGGTCTTGAACCCAATCTTCATCCAAAAAATACCACGGATCATCTTCTGACGCCTTCGTTTCTTCAGCATGCCATGGAAAAACTTAGAATTTTCATCACCCTCCACTGACCAAGAAACCTTTGCTTTTTTGAGTTGCATTTGAGGAACGGATCTTATCTAAATTCACCATCTCCCTTAAGATATTTTGTGTCTCGGACACAATAACAACATAATAGTTACCCTCTTCAATACTCAAATAAGTCACATTCAATTTATGGTGAAGCCGAAGATTGTCTTCTTCGTTTTGACTCTTAACCTCCAAATGCCAATTTCGAATTCTAGCTTTAATACATGTAAGTTTGTTTTTAAACAAAACAAACTTGCTCCATCCCGGGTGGACAACAAAATCATGAACCACGCTTCTAACCATATCATCGGACCCATCTATTTATAGCCATGAATTAAAAAATTTAAAAGAATTCAGATCATAGTCAGCTGAAAAATCATGTTGAAGAATAGGGCAATGATTAGACCATTTCCTGTCAAGAACCCGAACCTGTAATTATTCAAACAAGTCATACATATCTTTAGAGACTAAAAACTTGTCAAGTTTACTAAGTTTAGCACCCACCGAATCCACCCTTGTAAATCTCTTCCCTGTCATAAACACATCAACTAAACCCTGGTCATCAATGAAACCATTAAAAGCATCAGTAGGAACCTGACAAAACAGAGAGCCATATATTTCTAAAGCATCTCAAACAACATTAAATCTCCAAAAATAATATAGTTTCCCTTGCCTCCGAACAAAAGATTTCAAATAATCCCAAAGGAGTTGTTTCCCAGCCAAATCTTGTGGAACGTATACATTCGTCATGTAGCAAGATAAGACAAAAAATTACACATTCTTGGTAGCTTTTGATAGGGAAAATACCATAAAAGCCACAACTTTTTCATGTGTAGTTGGGAAAATCTTTTTTTTGTTGGATCTCGCCACAAATTACACAAAGTTATTACTTTAGCTCACTTAACGATTTTCATTATTAACTTTGTTATTTTTTTTTTAAAATCAATCCTAAAATTATGTTTAAAGTCTAAATTTGGTCTCTGTAGTCTGCAAAAAATTACACCACATATCCAAAACTTAATTTTATGTTTATTTTAACTTCTTTATTTTCATTTATTTTTATTCTTTAGTCAAAATTAAACTTGGTTATATATATATATATATATATATATATATATATATATATATATATATATATATATATATATATATATATATATATATTCGTGTTTTTATATATATTTTTTGTATTTATACGTTTTGTTTTTCATTAATTTGATAACTTATTTTGATATTTTTCAAAAAGTGTAAAATGTATGAATAATTTTTTATAATTTTTTATATTGTTTGTATGTTTTACGTTTTGTTTTTCATCAATTTGATAATTTTTTTTTGATATTTTCAAAAAAACATAAAGTGTATGAATATATTAGAGTATATTATGTTTTTGGTGTTTGAGTTTTTTTGGTTTTCTATTTTTTGTTTAATTTGGATAATTTATGTTTTTTTTTTGTTTTTTTTATTTTGATTCAATGTGTGATATTTACGATTTATAATAACTAAAATATGAAATAACTAAAAAATGAAAAAAAAATAAAGGAAAAACAAAAATAAATATTAAAAAAAACGAAAAATAAAAAGAATAAAAAACTAATATATATATATATATATATATATATATATATATATATATATATATATATATATATATATATATATATATAAAGCATACAACCGAGTTTTGGACATATGGTGTAGTTTTTTGTAAACTACAATCACCAAATTTGGATTTTAAACACAATTTTATGACTAGTTTTTGGACTCTGCGTAAAATTTATAGCCAAAACAAAAAATAATAATAATAATAAGGTTTTATTCTCAATTACGCATGAAAAAAAATTATAGTTTTTATGGTATTTGTAGATAAGACAAAAAATTACATTTTTTTTGGTATCAAGATAAGTCTTGGTTCCAATTCTAAATATAATAAAATGTATTTGTTATGTCACATATTGTTATATCTTTTATCACTCGAAATTTACATGCAACAATCCACGAATATTATACTTTACTAAAAAAAAATAATAAAAAAATATATGCCTATGGTATTACTATTAATCCATTTGCCCAACTATGTACAGAAAGTTGGTGTCCACAGTCCACAGTCGACACCACACAAATTTAAATCAGACATAACTCTTAATAATTGAATCGGTGTACGCAAAGAAAATAAAAAGAGTAAACCAAAATTTTAAACGATAGGCTTTCAGAAATGTGATATCATAAGTTGAAAGCACTGCCAAAGAGTTGTTCAATATAATAAATATGTTTAGTTATGCATACTTTTTTAACCTTATTTACATACTTAAAACCCAAGTTACAAGTATATAACAGAAAATAAATGCAGAATTGTGGCTTTTTAGCTTTTTATTAGAATAGTGGCTTTTTAGCTTATTAGGTTAATGATGATTTCAATATAATAGAATGATAGTAGCTAACTTAATTAGTTAAAAATAATATATAAAGCTGTATGACATTAAAAAGTAAAAAGATGAGGTATAGAGAGTTTGGATGTTAATGTATAAAGCTGAATGATATCTCTGGTGTCAGAAGAGTACACAAATTAAATAATCCTCTGGACAGGGACACGCACCCTATAATGCATCTCGTCTTTCCACTCCACAGCCACACACCCGGCCCAAATCCCATCTTTTTACTCAGCCTTTTAGGCTTTTTTGTTCAAAGTAAAAGAATTTTAGATTTATTTTCAATCAACCAACACCCTACTAAAAAAACTAAGAGCATCGTAGTGATATGGACCTCGTTTGCCTTAAAGTCCCTACCTTTGAATGCATTTCAACGGTTATCATCTTACAGGCAGGCTTAGGATAAATATCGGTGTGAAAACTGTTTCTGTAGCAAAACGTGTTTGTGTTTGGTTGTTTAATTCCTTTTACTTTTCATTTTTTTTATTTTTATTATTTTAAATAGATTGAAATTGTTTTTGAAAAAGAAACTATTGATAATATTTTTAAGTTAATCACAAATCCAAAAATTATTACAAAAAGGTCACATTTTAATTTTACTATTTGACACAAAATTTAATTTTTGTCCAAACTTTAAATGTGATACAAATTTGGTCATAATTTTCATAACTATGACTAAAGTA
Source organism: Lactuca serriola (assembly GCF_051521515.1). NCBI lineage: Eukaryota > Viridiplantae > Streptophyta > Magnoliopsida > Asterales > Asteraceae > Lactuca > Lactuca serriola. The sequence continues at coordinate 274,457,160 of NC_136412.1, read as the reverse complement.
GGGACGCAAATGTGGGAATGTTGACAAGAACTACAATCCCTGTCTTTGTAACATAACTCTCATCTCCACACCTATCTGCAACCCAACCTGAAAAGTCCTGGAAGGGTTCGAGTGAAAAAAATTTCGTTGGCACGAACCCGACACGAATTATGTTGCTAACTATTGAATATGATATAAGTATGGAAAATGAATTATGTTTACAATCGTTACTATTGATCAAATATGAAATAACTATTAAATTTAGTGTTGATATTGAGCAAGAAAATATAGAGCGCGTTTGTCAAAACTAACTGGTACGGGTAGCGCGAAGTTGATAGCATTTTAATAAAATCTACGCGAGAAGACTTTTAGATTTGAAACTTTTTGTTTAAAGTAAATGTTAAAAACTTGTGGTATAAAACGAGATTTTTTGTTCAAAACGAAGTGTTTTGTCAAACTTTAAAAGCTAGAAACATCCAAACACTCCGTGCCAAACACGCATACCATGTTATAATTTCATATATAATGGTGACCAAACAAATTACAAAAGTTTTAATATAACTTGGCCTTAAAAATTCCCAAACAATCTCTAACTATAGATTTCATCTTTGTATCCGAATACACGTCAATGGCACAAACGTCAAACCTAATATTTGGTTGTGAAACGTTCGCATGCGACATACGTCCGTTGTAATTAATACGCATTCGATGATTTAACCACGTGCGACAAACGTCCATGAAACGTCATTTAAGTGAGTTTTTTTTATTTATTTTCGTTTTTTTTATTTTTTAAAAGAAATCAAAAAAAATTTAGACATATATACTCGGTTTTTAGTTTTTTTTTTCGTTTAGTGTTTTTGTTTTTTTTTGTTTTTTGTTTTTATTTATTTTTTAAACTAAATATCTGTTCAATTTTTTAATTTTTACAATTATAAAAATTTTAAATAATAAAAATATTAAGGATCATAATATTTTTCATTCATATTATTTTAGGATCAAAATATTTTGAATCAAATTATTTTACATCATTGTATTTTGGATCATATCATTTTTTGGATCATGTGATTTTAGATCAATAATATATTCAATTAAATAAAGTTTTTGTTCAAAAAAAAAATTATGGATCATCATATATTTTAAATCATTTAATTTTGAATCATAAAAAATATAAATAATAATTATTAAATATTTGAATTTAAATAGTTTTAGACCATAAACAATGAAGAATCATAAACAAGTTGAATCAAAAGTTTTTTTGAATCATAAATATTTGGAATCATCACATTTTAGATCATTTTATGTTCAATGTTTTCGTTAAAAGCTAAAACTTCTTAAAATTAAAAATAAACATTTCAAAAACTTATTTTTGAAAAATTCTTTTTATGAAGTCTCTAGTATATTTATCAAGGTTGTAAAAAACGTTCGACATTGGCTTGTCGGTGGACTCAGGTTAAGTGATTAATCGGCTAGGCAAAGATTAATCGGGGACCATGAATTGCTAATTTATTGAATTTAAAAAAATTAAATATGACTAATATCATAACAAAGTTCGTAAATACTATTAATAGCATAACAAACTAGGTTGATATGACTAATAAAACTCTAATTATTCTTCAAATAGTTTCTATTAAGATAAAACTTGTTTAAAGTGTTTACATTTCTTCGTTTTCTACTGCTTCGCTCATTGTGTATGTAGGGATTAATCGTTAGGCACCCTCTAGTCGGTTGATTAGCGCCTACGGATTAATCGGGAACTAGGCGAGATTTTTACAACACTGATATTTAGTAGAATTTTCCCTTAAGTTTTTGTGATTTTTGGAGGTTTTTTTTATAAAAAAATACTTTTTTTTTTAATTTTCATGAATGTGTGCTCATTTTGTAGAGAATTAATATAACGCCCCGATTCTCAGGTATTGTTTAAATATGAATTTCTTTGATTTTGAGGTTTACTCGACGAGTTGGTTGTCCTACTCGCCGAGTAGCAGCGGGTTGGGGACGTGTATTTAGTGGCCTGCTCGCCGAGTCCATGAAGGGACTCGACGAGTAGGAGCTGACAGATGAAACCCTAAATCCCGGGGTTTTACACCCTATTTAAGGAAGCATAAGCCTCCTTTGGCTTCTTTGCAGTCCATTGAGAGCTCATAAAACCCTAATTTGTGTGGTGCTTCATTCTTGTGTGTCTAAAGCTTTGGAGAGGAGATCTTTTGAGAAGAAGAGCTTAGAGGGCAAAAGGCTAGGGGCAAGGAAGTGGGGAAATCAGAAATCTACCTCAGATAGCATCATTTGGAGGTATCAAGTCGTCACTTTTACTTCATTTTCCTTCTAGACCTCTTTTGGTTGAGATTTAGGGTTTTTATGGTTTGGTTGAGATGATAATGTGGGATATGAGCTAGATCTGAAGTTGTAACTTCAGATCTGGACCCTTCTTGGGTTCTAGAGTCATAAAGCTCCGAATTTGGTCATGTATGAAGCCTCTTTGAGTATGAAGCCTCTTTGAGTATGAAACCCCTTTGTGAGCTTGGATTTGACATTTAGAGCCTTTGTAGCTATGCATGCACGTAAAGTTTGCAACTTTACGTGAAAAGCATGCCTTAGAAGCTTGGATCTGTAATTTGGAGCCACTGCATGGCTTAAAGAGTCTGTATGGCTTAAGGACTGAAGGAACTCGGCGAGTCGCAACGTTGACTTGGCAAGTCCGATGAATATTGTTGTAGACTCGACGAGTTGGATGAACAACTCGGCGAGTCGGTTGAGGTTTCCCCAATATATGTATGCGTGTGTAACTTTCGAGTTGCAAGAAGGAAACTCGACGAGTGGCCTTAGGGTTTCGATCATAAACCAAAGGAACTCGACGAGTCACTCCGGTGACTCGGCGAGTGGGCAAGTACTTCAAGGAACTAGGCGAGTAGCCGAGGGTACTCGGTGAGTTAGGGTCAACATGGACTGTTGACCTTGACTAATGACTTTGACTTTGATCAGGGTTTGATTAGTTGGATTATCGGATACCTTGAAAGGTTGGGAACTTATGGGTATGATTATGCTATGGCAATAGGTGGTGGAGTTTGTAGCGGTGATCCGAGGGTTGAAGTTTATCTACCAATTCGACATCTGCAAGGTGAGTTATCCTCACTATATCAATAGGGTCTAAGGCACCAAGGTCGGCCCTTTAGTTGTTATTGTTATAATATGCTACCTATGGTTGTGATATGTTAGATCGGAATCAGGATAGACAGTATGTTATGCTCTTATGATCCATAGGGATTGGTATGATAGTGACCTGCTAGGTCGATGCTCTAGTTATGAGAGATTGCTATGATTGATGATCAGTAAGATAGATATGTTGATGTTTGTATATGACAGTATATGCTAGTTATGCGCACATGGTTATTTGCTTGTTGTTTGGGTTGAGGCGGTCCTGCATTGTGCTAAAGGCCAACACACCCTATGAGCGGTCCGGGGAGACCGTAGGCCCACGTGGCGGTCCAGTTATACCGAAGGCTTGGGACCGATTCAGACAGACTGTAGGCCCTGCAGGGTGGTCTAGTCAGGCCGATGGTCCAGTATGCATGTTGTTGGTTGTATGTTGTTGATATGGTATTATTGGTGTGGTATTGGTATTTTGGGGGTAGCTCACTAAGCCTTTGGGCTTACAGTTTTCAGTTTAATGTTTCAGGTACTTCAGGAGATCATGGCAAGGCGAAGGCGTGACCATACCGCTCCTCATCCTTATGATCTGGTTATTGGGACACGCTGACGAATAATGATTGAAAACATTTTGTAAACAAATACTATTTGGTTTTATTTCTGCTTGGAAAAGTTTAAATTTGGCGTAAAATTTCTGGATGTTCAAAGTTGGTATCAGAGCCTTGGTTTGAGTGAATTGGGGGAAACACACGTGTGAACCCAGTCTCAAATCAAGGGAAATTTTCGGAATAAATTCTAAAATGGTTTTCAAAGTAAAGGATGGAGGATGCAGAGGGTACGATCAGTCGGAGCCTGTAAGTAAACCCGAAAATACCATACAATTATTTGATATCATGATATGATAGAACAACATGCTAGTGCTAGGCTAGGAATCTTCAGGAATTGCATGATAGACTTGCCTGATTATAGGATACCTACTAGCCTAGGGTTTCTTGTATATGGAATTGACATCATATATGTAGGTGTTTAGTGTATACATCACGGCTGTGCATAATCAAGATCTTATAGCTTGAGAATGTCTGATTCAACCTTAGTGTAGGATTGGATATTCGAAAGTCTATCGGGTCCAACGTTATATGTGGCTAGCATACACTAGTGTTGCAGGGTTGGTGAAAGTTTCATGAATGTGTGAGTTGTGGAAAGCTGTGAGACCAGTGGCGAGATAGTCGATATTCCCCTAGGAGTGAGGGTTGAGCGCATATTATGTTGGTGATAGTATTAGGGCGTTGTGGTGATACTTGAGACAAATATGGGTAGGTGCGGAAGGTAGTATGGGCCCGTACTACTGGAAGCACAGGACCCAAATGCAGAGCAAGGAAGTCAAAACCCCTAGGGTTGTGGGAATTGGCCTCCCGGTATATGTTGTTTATCTGACGTCTTGGTTATATTTTCAGAATGGTGGTGACGAGACGTTTTACTACTGGATCCGGATCAGGATCAGGATCGGGAGACGGAGGGTCAGAGGTGCCGGTAACACCTGAGCCCATGGTATAGATAGGGACAAAGGAGTTGGATGCAAGGATCCGGGAGATTCTGCACGATGAGATTTCTGCAGCGTTTCGAGCGCAGTTGCCAGAGATGTTTGGGTCGATTAAGACCGTGATGGTTGAGTAATTTGATGAGCAATATGCAGCTCTAGCAGAGACAGCTGCCACTGCAGCCACTTCGGCTGTAACCACGGCAGGGGTTGGAGGAGGAGTCGGCAGGGCTTTCCTGTACCGGGACTTCGATAACACGAAGCCCCTGAAATTTGATGGTACACAGGATGTGATAAGGGCTATGAGGTTGTTATCTGAGATGGAGGGTTGTTTCTTCACGTGTTCATGTCCTGCTGACCAAAATTCTCTCTATTTTTCAATTTTCCTTCTTTACCCCATCGACCTGAGCTTTCCTGATCATATCCAACAATGGCGAAGTCACAGTCATCCTCAAACAGATGTCCCTAATCGGGGATCCCGTTGCCTTGCGGCTTAAGGCATCTGCCACCACATTGGCCTTCCCTGGATGGTATAAAATCTTTCAATCATAATCCTTTAGTACATCTAGCCACCTCCGCTGACGCATGTTGAGGTTCTGCCGGTCCATCAAATACTTCAGACTCTTGTGATCAGTATAGATAGAGAACCACACTCCATACAAATAATGCCTCCATAACTTGAGAGCAAAAACCACTGCTCCCAACTCCAGGTCATGCGTAGGATAATTTGCCTCATGAGGCTTCAACTGCCTCGAGGCGTAGGCAATCACATGCCCCCTTTGCATCAGCACCACCCCCAAACCCGAGATCGATGCGTTACAATATACCACTAAATCAGCCAATCCCTCCGATAGAACTAAGACCGGAGCCTCACATAACCTCCGTGTCACGGTCTCAAGGGCTATCTGCTAATCCTCACCCCACTGAAAAGTGACATTTTTCTTGGTTAAGCAGGTAAATGGCACTGCAACCTTGGAAAAGTCCTGGATAAATCTCTAATAATAACCCGCTAGGCCTCAGAACCTATGGATTTCTGATGCATTCCTTGGTACTTCCCACCGCATCACCGCCTCTACTTTGGCTAGGTCAACCGAAATTCCCTCTTTATTTGACATGCCCCAAAAACTGAACTTCCCGCAACCAAAACTCACATTTGGAGAACTTCGCATAAAGTTTCTCTGCCATCAGAGTCTCTAATACCTCCCTCAGATGCCGCGCATGCTGCTCCTTGGTCTTGGAATAGACCAGAATGTCATCAATAAAGACGATCACTAACTAATCCAACATTGGTCTACATACCCGGTTCATGAGATCCATGAACGCTGCAGGGGGATTGGTGAGCCCAAACGGCATCACCACAAACCCATAATGCCCATATCGGGTCCTAAACGTTGTCTTCGATATATCCTCATCCTGAATCCTCATCTGGTGATATCATGACCGTAGATCTATCTTGGAGAACCAAGATGCACCTTGAAGCTGGTCAAACAAATCATCAATCCTAGGTAAAGGGTAACGGTTCTTCACCGTTAGCTTGTTCAACTCTCTATAATCGATGCACATTCTGTGCGATCCGTCCTTCTTTTTCACAAACAGAATTGGTGCTCCCCAAGGAGAGCTACTCGGATGGATGAACCCTATGTCTAGCAACTCCTGGAGTTGCGTAGATAACTTCTGCATCTCCGTAGGCGCTAATCGATATGGTGCCTTCGTTATCGGGGTGGCACCCGACACCAAATCGATGCGGAACTCTACTTGCCTCTCCGGAGGCAGTCCTGGTAACTCTTCGGGAAAAACGTCCTGATACTTCTATACCACCGGCATACTTCCCACACCTGCCACTGTCTCCACCCTCGTATCCGAGACATAAGCCAAAAATCTTGCGCAACCCTGCTGCAGAAACCTCCTAGCTCGTGCCGCCGAACAGAGGATCGGTCCTCGCGAGGCCTTTTCCCCATGTATAACTAGTTCTCCCCCACTTGAGGTTCAAACACTGTGATAACCCGAAATTTCCATTCGGTCAAACCCTAAAAGTCAACCACTTCGTATTATAAATTAATATAATTATTTCTTATTTTTAAGAAATATAAAGTTTGTTTGATTATTTTAATATTGTTTTTATACGAACGGGTGAAAGAAAGTGTCTTCTCGAGTTTTTATTTTTGAAAACCGCAAACTCCTCGCGTCTTAGAAACCCTTGGCCAAGCTATTTCGTTTGAGACGGAAAATCATACCAAAATCTGAAAACTCCTGATTATCCATGAGTTTACTCCTTAAGTCTAGTTAAAAGGAGTTTACTCCCCATTTATCAAAAAGAGTAAACACCCAAAGGAGTAAACTCAAGAAACACTCTCAAGTATCAAAACTAGAAAAAATTCCAAATCTTCAATCTTGTAAGTGTTTTAACCATTCCTTCTTAGTAAAACACTTAATCTAGTGTTTGTGCATCTATTCATCCATTCACTTTTGTGTTCTGTTTAGATTTCTAAAAACACCAAGAACACCAAGAACACACACTAAGTGTTCTTGGACTTTTAGCATACTTCAAGCTTCCTTATTGTAAGTACTTCACTCCTTGAGTCATATTGAGTTAGTATTACAAATTAGCAACAAGAAAACATGCCAAGAACACAAGGAACAAGGTGTTCACGGTCCAAGATGATGCTTGGGCCGTAAACACCATAAAGTCCCCCAAAATGGACTTAAGTCCCATGTTTAGCCCTAGTTTGATGTCTAAGCCTTACCTTAACATGTTAAAACCTTCCCTTGATGTGTTTAAGCCTTAAAAAACACCAAACACTAGAATTTATAGGTTTTTACGGTCTAGGGATCTCTCAAAACCGTAAACACCCTAAAAGGTGTTTAAGTTGGTCATTTTCCTTCCTTAGGCTTAGAAACTAGCACATACACTTACCTAATTGTGTAAGGGACTTGAAAACTTGGCAATAACATTTTCCATAAGGTTTTATGGTAGTAAACCCAAAGGAAAATGCCATTAGGCCGTAAACTCCTCAAAGAGGGTGTTTTGTGGCCCTAGTCCACTCCAAAGGCCAAACCACTTAGTAGAATTGCTTCAAAAGGGTTGCTAAACCACAAAACAACACTTGGACCTTAAGATATGAGTTTACTACCGTAAACTCCTAGGGTAAAGGTCATTTAGACCGTAAACTCCAAGGGAGTTTACCCTTGAACCCCAAACACCATAGCAAGGTCCTGTAACACTTAGATGCAATCCTTATGGCTTGTAACACTTATATAAGGTGTTTTACATGCCTTGGGATGTATTAACTTTATCAATTAGTGGTTTAAAGTCTAATTGAATACATATATGTGTGATTATATGTTAACTAGGATCATTGAGTGTGAACAAGTCCTCACTTGTCACCTAGCCATACTGCATCAGTCAGTACACCCAAACCACCATCTACAGGTGAGTTCATACCCCTAATCAATGTTTTAAATGATTTTAAAAGCTTTAATGGGGGGGGGGGTACAAGTAGAAAACATCATGTTATTAAATCATTTATATGTATTTTATTACTGTGTTTTCATTCAATGGATTTCACATACTACAAAATGTGATGCATGAAATGGTTTTCTATCTTTAAAATACTTTGTTATCAAATGTATTACTTTTGAACTGTTTATCAAAAGGACATCAAGTCACTTTTATGTTGTTCAAAACCCTTGGATGTCTTACAAAACCATTTTTCATTCTTGAACTAAACTATGCATATACACTTATATTCTTATATATGTATTGATGTTATAGTTTACATCCTTCATTTAGTTTCCCACACCCTTGAGTAGTAAGAGTGTATAAACCTACTTGATCAACCAATTACATTTCAGTAAATTATCATAGGGATAATTTGAAGATATCAAACATTATTCCTGTTACAAGGAATCACACAAGAGTCAGTTCATTCATGAGTCTATACTAGTACATTACCTGATACATGAGTACATATACATATGCTTACCTAATACATGAATATGTTTACATATACTTACCTGATACATGAACACACTTACATGAATACCATACATGAACACTTTTACATAGGTGCATTATGCTGTATTCACTTACCTGGATACTTGTACTTAGAACTATGAGGATGATTTATTAGTACTTTCTGTGTAAATTATCTTTCCTATCCCGGTTCAATGGGATATCTCAGCGGGACTTACCATTCCAAACCCCACTGATTAGCACTAGTGGTCGATGACCATCTACGGATGTCTACGGTTACTATTTATACTAGGTAGATCGATAAGTGGGGCTAACCCCTCCACCCACCTGCTGCTGCTACAGAGGACAAGTGGACAATCTTCGATTGTTCATAAGGTTATACTTTTTGCTTATTGCGATGTTGTGTTACTCCTAGTACCCAGCGATGACACTTACATTATTACTTTTTCTGGACAATCTTCGGATGTTCATTAGGTTACATATTTCGCTTAATGCGATGTTGTGTTAGTCCTAGTACCCAGCGACAACACTTACAGTGGTACATTTCCCTGTTTACTTTATTTTGTGATACTTTCACATAAACGATGAGTTAGACTAAGTACTTTAGTACTAATCAATTGAAGGAAAAATATCATTTTACTTACAAAACATTCGGGTCTTGGTAGAAGACTACGTCTCAAACTGATAGAAAATAAGGGATTTTCTAGGGCTTTTCATACTTATATCAACATTTTCATTTAAAGGTTTGCATGACTTTTAAAATAGCTTTTCAAAGCAAGACAATGACACTTAAATACTTATGAATTCACCAGCTTTAAAGCTGATACTCTATTTCAAAATAACTTGTATTCTCAGGTCATCAGTAGACAGGTACGGTGGCCAGGTTTTGAGAAGACGGAGCAGACAAGTCTCGTCTTTTATTTTGATTGTATATTTTTGGTGTCTTATTACAATGAAAGAACACACATGTATTAAAACTCTACTTATAATGCAATGGATGATGTTGTTGCTTGTTTATTATATTACACTGTTGTGATACTGTACATGACGTCCTCCACCCCTGAACGTTTCCGCCGTTCGTGGTTTTGGGGTGTGACAAACACTGATTGACTGACACTCGCAATCTATCATGGCCCTGTGAGCTCCCAACCAATCCATGCCAATAACCACCTTCGATCCTCGCAACGGTATTAGGACTAAATTGACGCGGAACCTCTCGCCATGCATATTCAGAACACAGTCTCGATACACCCTCGCAGCACTCACGGTGCGGTCGTCTGCAATTTCCACCTCAAGTGGGGAATCCAAAGTCCCCGGTGTATCCCGGAATTTCTTGCTAAGCGCAAGAGACAAAAAATGATCGGGTAGCTCCCTAGTCGAACAAAACGTGGACCGACATACCATTGACCAAAAAGGTCCCTATATCACCATAATAAACAACAAAAAAATAAGCATAACAAAATGAACATGCAGAGAGAGAAAATAAACACGTACCGGTCACCACATCCGGTGTTGCCCGAGCCTCCTCGATAGTCAGCTGAAATGCATGGCTCTTAGCTGCTGGGGAGTCCGCCTTGGCAGATCGGCCATCGGTGATTCTCAAAGTAGCGGGCGCAGGTGCCTCTACCGCTCCTCCTCCTCCTCCTCCCTGCAACCTAGGGCAATCGGCCCGCTTGTGGCCGGTCTGATTGCAGTGGAAACATATCAGGCCCTTCCTGGGGCAATCCTTGCTCACGTGGCCAGGCTGACCACAGGTATAACATGTCGTGTCTTGTCCCCTACATGTCCCTCCATGTAACCTCCCATATTTGGCACACCGGCCCCGACCCTGCTAGCCCCGACTAGACAAATCCAAGGACTTAGGCCTTTTTGCCTGTCCTACTGCTGCCTGGGCCTGCTCCGGCTTCTGCTTTGTGTGGAAGTCCAACTACATCTCCCTCTCGCTGGCCTTATCCACCATCTCATTTAGGGTCTTGCACCCCATGAAACTCACAAACTCCCGAATGTCATCTCAGCGTGGAATGATACCGGGTCCGCCTCATATCCTCGTCGGTAGCATATTGTGGTATCAGTAGAGCTCGCTCCCGAAACTTGGCGGTGATCTCCACCACCATCTCGGTGGTCTGCTGCAAATCGTGGAACTCCCATACCAGCCTCTGCACCTCAACAGGTGGTGCAAACTCCTGATCAAAACATCGTACGAACTCGGCCCATGTCATCTCGGCCACTCCGGCAGGCCCCAATTGGCTAGTAAGCTCGCCCCACCAATCCCGGGCCCTATCCCCAACATACATGAAGCAAAACCCACCTTTGCTGCATCCGGGCAAGAGCTCGTACGTTGGGCATTCTCAATATCCGTTATCCAGCGCCGACTGACAATGGGGTCCCTGGCCCCGAGAAACTCCGGCGCTCCATACGCCTTGAACTCTCGAAATGAGGGAGTTCGGGCCCCAACCTGGCCCGCTGCAACCTTAGCCCAAAATGATCTAAGTCTCTCCTCCATAAGATCCATGATACCCTCCTTGACCGTCCCGAAGATGATCGGTGTCGCGTCAAGTATGCCCTTGCTAACCTCGGCTGGAATAAGCTCTTGTAGCCTCTCATCAATAGCATCCGTAGTGTCTCCTGATCCCGCCCCGGATCCAGATCCCGATCCTGATCCCCTTGCTCTAAATCGAGTCACCGCCATGCTGAACCGAAAAGCCATAAAACATAATGATCAAGATGCCTATAACAAGAATCCTCCAAACCGGTTCTCCTCCTTAGAGTTCTCAGGTACAACATGAGTTTAGGTACAGGTCCTGTGCTTCCAGTAGTACGGGCCCAATACTACCTTCCACACCTACCCGTACCTTTCCCCCGATGTTCCACCTGCTAACTCCAACTCGAACCCGTCCCTCACACCTCATGCAAAAAAAAAATCAAGCCCTAGACTGTCCTAGCAGTTGTTCTACTCATACCAATCCATCATAACAGGTTGCCTTTATGAATGCAAATTATACACAAAAAGGATCAAATAGACTTTCGAATAAAGATTCTACCCTAAGACCACATCCAAAAAAGGAAAAGAAATTAATGCCAAATCAATCATTATGAGTCTATAAGCTCCTAGTCGTATACAAATTTAAAAGCATACACATAACAAGTTCCACATATTTACATAGCTCTAAAAATAGCGTAACATGGCTATCATACAAGGGAATCACTTACTTGGCCCGACTGATCACGCGCGTTGCACTCTGATCTTTTATTTTCTTAAAATAAACTTTTATTTTTTTTATCTTTTGAAAACAATTTTTACCATTTCCTTAGTTTGAGTCCCGACACACCCGAGAGTGTGCCCGAATCCCTCAAACCAAGGCTCTGATACCAACTTGTAACAACCCAAATTTTCGACAATATTTTTTTTCATTTTTAATTAATAAACATACTTGCATTAACCATAAATTTCATCACAATTGTTTTAAAATCCACCTTTATTACAATTTGTTTAAAACATCAGAGTGTCCCAAAAGGTAGTAATAAAAGAGAGATAGAGTGCACGTCGCGCCATCACGCCTTGCCCTTGCCCTTGGGCTCGGATGTACCTGAAACACATCCACAAACGGTAAGCTTGAAAGCTTAGTGAGTTCCCCAGGGCACACCCACACATAAGCACAAAGTATATCATACATGCTAATCAGCTATACAATCATATAAACCATGCAAGCCAACACATAGGGAAGCCCTGGAAACCCTCCAGGGTCTTACTCCGGGTGTCATAGGAACCCCCTCATGGTCTTAGCCCAATTCCTCAGGAACCCCCCAAGGTCTTCGACCTAGGATGCCATAGAAACCCTCCCAGGTCTTATACCTAAGTGCCCCGGGAACCCCCCGAGGCCTTCCATACCAACATAATCACAAAGCACATAGTTTCACATAATAGCTAACACATATCACATCTCATATAATGGGTCGGCCTTGGTGCCTTAGACCCATGGGTATGGTGAGGAGACTCACCTCCGTTTGCTGAAAACCAAAGCTGCTCTCCTAATAATCCGGAATCTCGCGGGCTGGATAATAGTATTAAATAATACTAGATCCTTAAATTAATTAGGAGGGAAAGACCCAATCCCCAACCCTATTCATGCGGCCCAATCTTCCTTTGATAATGGGCCCAAAGTCCAAGTCCAAAATTACTAATGGGCCTCTTGGCCCAATAAGGCCCTGATAGAAGTCCATGACCCAAATCCAAAGATATAGCCCATATTTCACAGAATGTAGTCAGCCCAATAACCAAGATGAGGCCCAAAAGTCGCCAGCCCCAAAACAGAAATGGCCCGATCTGCCTTGCGTACGCTCAGCGTACCTCTTTCGTACGCGTTGCGTACTGGGCTCTCAAAGGCTACGCGTAGCGTACACTGAGTACGCTCGACGTTCGCCCGAGTTAAGCACTTTCCCCATTAAGTGCTTAATATCCCATTCTTTTACGTCCAAAAGCTAGATCTGAGTTCTTTAACACGTCCTAAGGCATAAAGTTGCTAACTTTATGTCTTTGCATGTTCCTTATACCTCTAAAACCATCATCAAGACCCTCCCAAGGTCTTTAACTCATGATCAAGGTCAAGACTACCACCAAGATCCTATTTTTATGCTTCTAGATGGCTTAAGGACCCTAGATCTGACTTTCTAATCAAATGGGGATGACCAATCCAACAAATGAGGTCCAAGGCTCATCAAAGGGACCAACTACAAAAACCCTAGCAAGATCTAAAGAAATAAGAGGAAAGATGCAAGCTTTTTACATCCAAAAGCTCTGAAAGGTGATTATGATGCAAGATCTAGAAGCACCCACTTGATCCAAACTTTCTTCGCCAACTCCTCCTCTTGAAATGGGCACTAAAGACCACACATACACACTTATAAGGCTCAAATGTGCTCTTTCAAGGTTTCCATAGGTGTAATAATGTTTAAGGGTAGTAGAGGCTCTCTAGGGTTCACTCCAAGGAGCTTAAAGTCGTTTATATAGGCCTCAAGTCCGAGAATTAGGGTTTTGCTTCTCTGGCGTGTACGCCCCGCGTACCCCCAAACACCTGCGACCAGAAAGGGACGTAGTACGCTAAACGTACACTTAAGTACGCGCAACGTACTAAGGGACCATTTATGCCAAAAATTCTTATTCAAAGGTTCCAAGACATACCTCTTTTTTTTTCTCGGATGTAACACTTATTTTCAATGGTCACAGTTTTTGGTTCATATCCTTTGAAATATATGTCATTGAAACTTAGTAAGTTTCTATTAGACTTTGGAGAAAATAAGACATTTTCAATACAAAAACTTTTGCCATTGGGTAATATAAAATGGGCTTTCCCAGTTCCTTCTAATAAGTCTGCAGGACCTGATATTGTATGTATGATTGTTTTTGTTGGTACTAATTTTGAAAAATATTTCTTTGATTTCATAATAGTATAGGTACTACCACTATCTACTATACAAAAATCTCCAACCTTCTCTTGGTGTTGTGCTCCAGTTGGAATCATCATAAACTTTACATATGAAATAATTATTATAAAGAAAGTTCATTTATTGTAGGAAAGACATTACATGAAAAACAAAGGAAGGAAAAACAGGTTTACTAGAACAATAATAGAAATTTTTAGTTTATGTCTTCCATGTCATTGCAAAAATCAGCAATAGTTAGCGGAGTGCATTCAACATTATCAATGAGGTTTGCTTCTTTTCGTTTTCCTTTTATGCACTCTTGATAAAGTTGACAAAGATATGCAGGTGTGCTACAGGTCGTTGGCCAATGGCATGTGCTACCACATCTATAATATGAACCATCATATTTTTGTGATGTCCCAACATCATGCCTTGCCACTTTGGCCCTGTATTGTGTATGAACATTATTTCTTTGTGAAGATTGGTAATTATTCCTTTTTTGTCTATGATCATGATTATTATCTTATTTACGACAATAATTATGTTATGATTATGGCTTTGGTTTCAATTTAAAATAGCCACGACCTCGTCCTCGACCACAACCACGACCTCGTCCACGTGTATTGTTTCGATGACCATCAATATTTGTAGGATTTGCTTCAGGAAGTGTTATTGATCTCGTTGGACGAGATTCATGGTTTTTCATCAAGAGCTCATTGTTTTGCTTTGCAACAAGCATATATGCATTTACTTCAGAATATTTTGTGAACTTTTGTAATCAATATTGTTGCATCAAGGTAATGTTTGTTGCATGAAACGTGGAGTAAGTTTTCTCCAACATATCTTCATCAGTAACTTCTTTTCCTTAATACTTGAGTTGTGAACATATATTGAACAAAACTGAGTTGTATTCATTTACTTTCTAGAAGTCTTGAAACCTTAGTGTTCTCCATTCATCTCTAGCATTTTTGGAAGCATAACTTCCTTTAGATGATTAAATCTTTCTTTCAAGAGATTCCAGAGAATACTTAGATCAGTAATATCAAGATATTCAAATCTCAACATTTAATCAATATGCTTACGAAGGAAAACTTGTGCTTTGGCCTTGTCTTGTGTCAAATAATTATTGAATTCATATATAACATTTGAGATTCCTATGGACTCAAGATGCATTTTTACAACTATCATCCATGACACATAGTTTTTCCCACTAATTTCAAGTGCTGCAAACTCGAACTTTGAAATGTTGAACATATTGTAACTATAAATTTAAACAAAATAACAAGATGAAAATTAAAATCCATTTATTTTAATATGTATTGCACAAAACATAAGCGGGAGAAAAATCATCTCATACAAGACTAAGTAAGGATAAAATAGATTAGGATGAAATACATTTGATGTGAGATTGAAAAATAAGAAGATAAGTGTTATGATCATTATAGTTGCGAGAATCACAACTGGGTGAATCGTTTTGATCTTGATAATCTTGAAAAGTGAAAGAATTTACTCCTTTTGTGGTAGAAAGAAATATGATAGTAATGTTATTTATAGTAGAAAAATAGTCGTTGTTTTTGCCGTTTAATTTAGGGGTGAACAAAAACCGCACCGCAACTAAAATTAACCGCAAAACCGTATAAACCGCAACCGCAATAAAAACCGATGGTGAGACTTTCTGTTTTTCAAAAACCGCGAATTTGCGGTGCGGTGTGGTTATTAGTTTTCAAAAACCGCACCGCACCGCATATATTACATACAATTTTTTTTTATTAATTGTTATCATATTAAATATTAAAAATAAGACAAGTTTCATGGATGAAAGATAGATAAAATACTAGAAGACAAAAGTGTTGGTTTTTTGTTATGTTTAACTTTGAAAAATGGTGAAATTAAACAATTTTAAGATATATATTGTTAATTACTATTGATTTGACGTTTTTAAGATATTAATTGTTTGTGATTTAAGTTAATTGTCCTACACCTGATGATTTTTTTATCATTAAAAGTAATATGTTTGAACTCTTAAAACCGTTTAAGCTTTAAACTATCGTTAAAAACTACACAAAATTATCGCACCAAATCCATGTGGTTAATAACCGCAACACAAAAAAAATAAGCCGCACCACAAGACTGCCTAACCACACCGCAAAAATAATCACACCAAGCGGTTTTGAAAATGGATTAACCGTATTTGCGGTTAGTGGTAAGGTTTTGACTAATAACCGCACCGAACCGCACCGCGCTCACCCCTATCGTTTATAACCTCTCTCTCTCTCTCTCTCTCTCTCTTTATATATATATATATATATATATATATATATATATATATATATATATATATATATATTAAATCATTTAATAAGACTTTTAATTGGTACATATATTTTACTTGGTGTAATTTTACTAATTAGAAACATAAATAAATATTAGTAAATGTTTAAATAAATTTATGAAGAATATCTAAAATATAAATATGGATATGTATAACAAACGTTAGTATACATAAAAATTAATTGCATAATTTAAATGTTATTATACATAAATAAAAATTAGTTGCATAATATAAATCCATAAATAAAAATTAGAATACATAAATAAATAATGATTTAGCAAAAAATAAATAAATATTATTAGTCGTTAATAACGAATAATTTTTCATAATTCATTATTTGTTTTAAATGATTGTTTTATAAGAAATACTTTATTATTATTATTATTATTAAGTAATACATACATTGAGTATGACAGATGTGATTTCGACTTAATTAGTGATTTCGTGCTGATAAAATGTTATAAATTCGACATAATTAAAACTTAAACTAACAAAATTAAACTAAAACATTATAAAATAAAAGGAAATTTGCAAGAATTCTTAAACACTTAGAAGATTATATTAAAGATGATGTGCTTTTCTCTTTATATTTGATGGATATTTAGACTAGATAACATCATATTATACATCATAAAAATAGTAAATTAATAGGTAAAAGAAATTATTTAAGGGGAGAAAATTGTTTATCCACATATATTATCTAATTCAATAATTTAATGTAATTTTTATAACAATATATATATATATATATATATATATATATATATATATATATATATATATATATATATATATATATATATATATATATATATATATAATCCCTGGATCAACACACTCCAATAATGTAAAGAAATTAAAACCCCTAGTTACATCACTTTCTATTTTGTCTGTCCAATGTACATACTAATTATACTTTTTTTAATATAATACTCGATTGAGAAGATGTGAGTGGGGAGAGATAAATCAATATAATATGTTTTTTTATAAATATGGATCTAAATTTGGTTTTCACTTTCATTTCATGTCATTTAGAATTATTTAAAAGAATATTATATTTTTGATTTCTACATATTATTACGTTTTTTTTCATCCATATTATATTTTCAACTTGTTAAATACATAATTAGTTATTATGACTAATTATTTCAGGTAAATCGAAAAAATAACTTAACAAGGTAAATATGTTTTTCACTTTATACACATTTAGTCTTTAATATTTTGTGTATATTTAGTCATTAATATTTTTGTGGCAAAATAAGTCTTTGTTGTTTTTATACATATTCTGTATTTATGACTGGTTTCTTTTGGTTTTCCCACGATTTCCTACGTGAAACAATAATTAACAAGGTGGTCGAAGTTATTGATGCTTATGGCCACCGCAGCGTCGGCTGCTTGGTTGCTTAAGTCTTATGATTTGACTTAGGTCTTATTTTCTGAACGTCATAACTTTTTCGTATGATGTCGCATTTTAACGATCTTTATATATGTGTGTTTGAATTTAAGTCTACTATAATTTCGTTTAGATTACTCCCGTTAAAAAGTAATATAGTTTTAGTTACGATCTTTATATTCATGCATTCTTTATGAATGTATGCATGAATGTTTTTTTTTCTTAAAATCGTAAGTAAAAATATATTACTTTTTAATGAGATTAATTTAAATGACAATTGAAGTAAACTTAAATACAAACGCTTGGATGTAAAGATCGTTAAAATCCGATATCATATGAATAAGTTATGACGTTTAGAACACAATATCTAACCCAAACCATAAGACCTAAGCAACCAAGCAGTTGAGGCTGCAGTGGCCATAACCATCAACAACTCTGAACATCTTATTCATGATTGTCCCATGTTGGATGTCCTACAAAAAACCTAAATGAATCAGTCAAAACTAATGTATGTGTACAATAACAACAAGAACTTATTTTGCAACAAAAAAAAATTAAGGACTAAATATGCAAAAAATATTTAAGACTAAATATGCAAAAAAATATTTAGGACTAAATGTGTACAAAGTGAGAAATATATCACGTTATTAAGATATTTTTTTCCAGCTTACATAGAATAACCGGTCATAAGGATTGCATGTGTATAACTTAACTAGTTGAAGGGTTACATATGGACGAAAAAAACTCGGGGGTAAATACGCTTTGATAATTAAATATAATTTGTCATGCCTATAGGCAAGGTTGTAGAACTCGATACTCGGTACCTATTCAGCCGACTACCGCATAGCGAGTACTTGGGAGTACTCGGGGAGTACTCGGATTTGGAAATTTGTGTAGAAATATTTGTAGGGAAATTATATATGTCAAAATCATAAGATAAAATCATAAGTTGATTGAAATATATAACAAAATTGGATACATGTGAATACACAAAAAATAAAAAACACATAATGGTCTCACTTCGTGAATAATTACTAAAAATTTACGATATATATATGTAGCGAAAATCGCATATGTGTGTATGTTAAATAATAAATTATTAAGTATATTATATATATTAATCACCGAGTTGACCGAATTTCACAACATTACTCAGTTCAGTAAGGGGCTGATCGGGGAGTACTCGGGATTATGTAACTCGCCTCGACAAGGGGAGATTAGCGAGTACTCGGAGGAGTAATCGGCCAACTCGGCGAGTTTTACAACATTGCCTATAGGTGTATGCCTTAAAACTAATTATATTTGATTTAGTTAGGCTCCTTGGCCCTAACCGCACATTGTAGTGGTTAAGGTAGCATTGTGGTGGTGCACACAACAACGACCCCAGTTTGTTTTTGTGGTAAGCTCACCGCAACTATTGACTTCACTGCATGCAATTTAGACCGTTGAATCGTGTGACTGCTAGCAAACGCTTACATTTTGTTTTTTTCTTAATAATTCAACTATAAATACGACCCATACCTCACACATATATCCCATACAACACTCTCAATTTTATAACTTTTTTAAATCTTTTTTTATTTAAAAAATGATTCCAAATAATCCTCAATTTACCGCTCAGAGCAGATTGCGTCCAAATGTTCAATAGTTGGATATGTCGGTTTACCGACCTCAACTTGATTCATCTATTATTTCTCCCCGGTCCCAACCTCATCTCTGACACGTTTACTACCAACACTACCCTGATGGAACCTCTTAGCTTAGAAACACAACCCAATCCCGAACAGGTTACCGAAACCCAACCCGACGTTGTTTGCGAAGCACAAGCCGAACCATCCAACGTCGAACGATGTAGGAAAAAAAGCATCGGTTCTAAGAAAAAAGAAGGCGGTGGTTTAACTATAGAAACTAGATAAAGAGATGAAGTTAGACGAATCATGGGTCGACATTCCTAAGGATTCACAAACCGGAAGTACGCAAAAAGATGAGCATTTTTGACAACACATTATGGAGCGATTTCTTAGTGTCATGGGTTGTGGGCTTTACCGTACAAAACACCAATGCAATAGCAAGTTTCGAGAGATGAAGAAATCGGTTACCAAATTCCACGACATTTACAACGACTTGCTTAAACAACGGAAAAGCATGGAAAGTGATCAAGAAATTTTCGAGACAATGCTTAAAATAATTTTTTTTGACACTAAGAAGTCTTTCAAATTTATTGATCTTTGGAGATTTTTATCCGCATCACCGAAATGGGCAAAAGAGTACATGGAAGAAGAAGAAGGTGTTGAGAAAAGTACAAAAAGTTCCGGAGACTAGTTACACTACTTTATCATATGCGAATTTTGGGATTGATTTGAAAGACGTGGATGAGCTCAAAATAGAAGAGGTAGTTCAACCAATGGGGCAAGATATAGAGAAAAAGAAAGGGTCTTCTGAATACATCGGGTGTCGGAAGAGGAGCTAACATTTCAAGATCGCTCCTAGTTTCAAAATTTATAATTTGAATTTCGAAACTCGTTTAAATTTTGAGAAAGAAAAGTGGAAGGAGAAAAAAAGCGCGAGAGACAAAACAAAGAACTCGTGAGGAGAAACGAAGAGCACATGATTTAGAATTTATAACAAAACCATTCGATCATCTCACCAACAACAAGCTCGATATGGTTTTGAAGGCTAGAGCGGAAATTAAGAAAAAAATATTATAATTAGTCGTTTTATTTTAATCGTCAAGATATGTAATCGTTTTATTTGAATTATCGTTTTTTCATTGTAATCATTTTAATTAAAGTAATGAAGTATTTTCCTTTTATTCATTTTTAAAAATTACATTTTTATTAAATTACATTTATGTAACTTCCCAAAAATAAGATCCGTAAATTTCACTTTTATTAAATAAAAACCAGTAGTTCCAAAACATCATCGATACAAGCCAAACAAAACTACCAAGTCAAACACCATAACAATCAGAGTTAAAACAAAAAGCGGAACGAGGTGGTGTATGCTCTGGAATCATCCTGAGCCCTTCCCCTTGGGACTGGAATTACCTGAAACATAAACTGAAAACCACAAGCACAAAACTTAGTGAGTTCCTCAAGATACCGCATACCAAACATATAACACATAAGGGGTTGTGCCCAAAGAGTATAACGGGCCCTACCCTAACTCGCATACTGGGCCCCGCCTAATGAGTATAACAGGCCTCGCCCTAACTCGTATAACAAGACCCACCCAATAGGTATAACGGGCCCCGCCCTAACTTGCATAATGGGCCCCGCCCATATATAGTTCATACTACATAACAAGTAATAGCATGCAGAACAATCATCAGGCCCCACCCAACAAGCATAAAAGCACACACACGAATACTAATGTCACACAGACAACACGTAATCTAACATAACAAATCATGGGTCGGCATTAGTGCCTTTGACCCGCTAAACATGGTGAGGAAACTCACCTCGCACTGCTGAATCACACTGATAATCCTTGGCTACTGGTCCGATTAATCGACGAGTTATCAATAACAAATAACACCTAATTAACAATTGGAGTCCAATCTATATCCTTCAATCCATACCTAGGGTAAAATGACCATTTTACCCCTTACCTAGTTTGGTCCAAGACTGAGGCCCAAACTTTCAATCTAAAAAGCTGAAAAGCCAATTAACCATCCAAGGCCCACATATGGCCTAATTTTCCAAATTGGGCCCAAATCCCTACATTGGCCTTACCCTAAGGCCCAATATTTTTTCCCTACTCCAAACTCTTATATTCAGGTGGCCTAACAAGGCCCCAAGCCACTAAGACCAGAGAAAAGCCAAATTCTGAAGCCCAAACATGTGAAGTCCACTTGACTGAGTACGCGGGGCGTACCCATCACGTACACACAATGTACTCGCTTGAGGGCTTGTATGTTAATCGTACCTTCTTGTACGCCCATCCTACTTACCTATTCAACGAAAACTCGATTTTAGTCCTTAATCCTTTAAGACATAGCCCTAAAAAATAGATTTGACTTCCTTGAGCTGGAATATCACATAAAGTTGCTCACTTTACGTTCATGCATGGCTAAATGAAGTTCTTAAGCTTAAAAGGGACTTAATAAGTGACTTAATGCATGCATGAAACCAAAAATCTCATAAAAATTGCACCATTATGCTCAAGGAGACCAATAAAAACTAAAATCTAAAAGAACTACCCTTAAAACGACTTAACTCTGTTGGGTTTTGAGCATTCTAACACTCCTATGGTGTACACGCAACCCTATAAACCTTGGATCTATGTTTTCTCTATTATACATGCAAACAAGAACTTTCCAAGGCTTTAATCCTAACTAGCATATTGTGAAGCTCTTATTCTACAAAGTACTAGTTAGATGACATACCTTTTAATGTAGCTTGATGTCTTCAAGCTTTAAGAGCTTAGCCCCAATAGTGTGGAAGCCTCAAGTGGAATCACAAATCACCAAAACACCTTAGAAGACTTTGAGAATAAAAATAGTTTTGGTTCTCTCTAGTGAAATCGGCTAGCCCGCTTAGTGTACCCACACTAGTACCAATTTCACCAACCAAGGACATCTTTATATAGTATGGAGACTAGGGTTAAACCCATGACCTTTCATTTCATATGATCCATGGGTTAAACACTCCATGGACTATCCATGAAAGCTTAGCCCAACCTAAATAAACTTGGCCCATTCCATATATATAAGAGTCCATATTTAATTAGTTCATTTTGATCACTTAATTAATTCTAAATTAAGTCTTGATCAATACTAATTAAATAATATGATTCCATATTAATATATTAGAACTTACAATATCTTAATATAAATCATAAATATACTATTCTCAAAAGATTATCCATATAAATTGTGTCGGTGAAGTGCAACCCAAATGTACCATGCCGGGTCGGGTCAAGTACATACCAAATATAGTTATGGACTTAGACATTAATTCAATAGTCTCCCATTTGGATAAGTCTAAAACTATTATTGAGTATGACTTCAAAACCTAACTGGCAATCGTAGCTCTTAAAGCCGCTGTCGAACTCTGACCTTTGTCGATAACTTATCCATT
The DNA here is from genome assembly GCF_051521515.1 of Lactuca serriola. Classification (NCBI taxonomy): domain Eukaryota; kingdom Viridiplantae; phylum Streptophyta; class Magnoliopsida; order Asterales; family Asteraceae; genus Lactuca; species Lactuca serriola. Next base: position 274,434,300 of record NC_136412.1, on the reverse strand, counting down.
AGATAAGGGATCATATATTCCTCTATTCTAGATATCAGATGGACTGAGACATGGATTATAATCATTCTCTCTGTCCATTTGTTGTTTCCCGATTTCCGATTCATGACGAATGACTGATTGAACAAATCAAATCAGTCATGGCATGGCCAAGCACTCACATGTGTCATCATTAAATCATCGAGGGGCCCACAAATATCGCTTTTATCCCGAAGTTAAAAGGAATGGATAAACTTTGACTCATATGGCTTGTTTTACTACTTGTTGAATCATACACAAAGGCACGTTTTATAACATCGAGTTACCAATGCGTTTTCGTGCAATCAATGTACTATCAACTCATAGTAACAACTCATATCTCTAGGTTTGAAGAATATAAGATATTACCGTCTCATGATCACTCGTGATAAAATCCATGAAGTGATTCAAATGAGCGTGGGTTGAATCCAATACTCAGAACTTATGAGCACTCATGAGTGTTGTAGCACAACTTTGTCCACCAACTTGGACCTCTACAAGCCAACCCATGACAGTCTTGATTCATATCTACTTCCAACATATGACCGACTGTGGATGGTTTGAATAACTTAGTCATTCTGAAAGAATAACCTAGTTATTATGGAAGTCAAAACATGCAAAGTGAAACACAGGAATAAATGAATCTAATATGGTATCACAACCTATGAATATAAATTAAACACTTTCTATTTATCACCATATTGATTACTCATTGTTTCGGTTTTATCAACTTTATACCTGAATTAAAACACTAGTTATCCCATGCTCCAAGCATGTACACTATGTTTTTCTAAACAATAGTTTTGCCATACACCAAGTATGCACTCTATGTTTGTCTATGATCTTTACTTTTGTGAAATAAACCAATTGACCAAAGTTTCAATGATTCTAATTTCACACTCCTAAATAGAAATATGTTAGATTTTAAACTTAAATGCACTACCCTTTTCCAATGAATGTGTACAAAGTCACAAAAACTTGTCAACAACCATTACAGGGTATTCCAATGAAGACCTACTCCATGGACACAAAGCCTTATGTTCAAAGTATGCATTGCTTTGAATATGCTTCTTGCACTAAGTTTTTTTCTAATCTTACACAAATTGCTTCCATCTATAGACAACTCTATATTTCCATTTTTACTACCACTTCTGAACAAGAGTTGCCTCTTTTCAGACTACGTCAATATGGTCCTTCCAATATTAACAGTATACTTCCAATTGTCCTTGAGCAACCAATCTTTGGTAAACCTTAGATTGTCCTCGACAATTGCTTAATCACTTTAGTCATATCCAATTCTCAACATTTTCCTCCTTAATGCCCCGGGGCATTTGGAAAATTCAGAAAGGATAAATATTATAGCACATGTAATTGATCTTGTACCCAAAGTAAATGTGACACGATTCATGATGTTTCACATAGAGACATGGTTCTAGACCATTCTTTTGCCATAATAATTTATGTTTGCCATATTCTCAAAATTTGACTATGAAAAGGGATGTCGTAATCATAATCGAAATTTGAGAACACAATATATAGAATTTTTCTTAAGTTGAACCAATCCAACATGAAATTCATATATATATTCTTGACTAAAGGTGATTAAAATCTCAATATAAGCTCTTTAGAATGATTATAAACTCAATCTAAGCTTTTCATAATTGAAATGAAGTATAATTTCCTCTCCCTTAATTATAGCAAACAACTTTTTCAACCCCTGCAACCTCACGAATTGAAATTTTTGTTTTCTATAATTAACATTGCTAACTTGCAATATTTACCATAATTATTATGCTCCCAGTAACATGATGATTATTAGCATAACACTTATGCTCCCGCTAGCTTTGACATGTACCCAGAAATCAACTGGACTTCTAGAAATCAATACTTTATTGACTTTCTTACCAAAGTTCAGATTTCTGATACTAGATTGCCTTGATAAGACTTTATCAATATCATACACCTCTCTTAGATAGCTCACAAGTGTGTCTAAACAATTATGAAGAGGGATGTCGTAATCATAATGTTTAGACCTTTTGTCATTCCCACAATTGCTATCTACTCAAAATCTACTTAGTGAAAGAGTTTTCTTACCATCATTTTCATGAATCGAAGAGAAAACTTATGACACTTAGATTTTACGGTGTAAGTGTTCCTATCCATGTGAATTTGTCAAAACCATAATCACAAGACTAGTTTAGTGACAAATCCTAACTCATATGGATTAAACTTGTGCAATCTTGCCTTCTTGCTACCTGGCAGCTCAAGGGCCTGCCAGTGCTTCCAAGTAGTTATGCAAACAATTGAGAACATGTAGAACTCAAATGTATAGCCAACATAACTGGAATGGGCGCAGAAATGTCAACACGATAGGTTATAAACCTCTAATTGTGTGCTAGTGATGAAATACAGGCTTTATTCTTGATTACCTCTTGAAACCCTTTCAGGATCTTTTAGACTTCCATTGTCCTCTTGACATATAAGACTATCTTGCCAAATATTCAAGAGATAGTGCAGATTCTTTATCAAGACAAACACTTAACACAATTAGCTTTAATTGGTCTTTGTTTTATCCAAAACATCACAACTTACCAATTTCAAATGTACAAGAGTAGAAAACTTTTACTCTTACATTTTACAAGTGTTTTAAACCTTCTTTAAGACATGTCACTCAAGTTACAATCTTAGAGTATAACTCTAAGAATTGTTTTTTTTGGAACAAAGTATGAATCATCTTCTTGATTTAACCACTTCAACAATTCATAACTCCTCTTTTTAACTATCAGATTGCACTTAGAGGATAAATTATGATAAGGTCTCAAAATCATTAAGATGGTCTTAAAACATGATACTAAAGTAATCTCCCATCTTTTCAGATTTGAGAAACTTTTATCCTTCTGCCTAATTTGATTCTTCTTATTCGTTCTGTCATACATTGAAACTTTTCCAATGTTTTAGAATTATACTTAATCTTGTAAGTATAATCATATTTACTAAACCTTAGTAAATCATAACGAATAGTCTTATCCATTTTTTTTGTGGTGAACTTTGGCTAGTGCACAAGAATGTGTACTTGATCCCTTAGTCCTTCTCTTAAGTCACATATACATGTGAACACAGAACTAGTCTTAATTTTCCAACGTTGAAAATTCTCATATATCACACTAAACGCCTTGTATGATTCCAAGTTTCGGTCCAATTGAAACTTGGGTGATGAGAATCTTTCCTTATTTGGTAAATTGACACTACCACAAATGAAAGAATCAAATTCATATTTCCAATATTGCTATAAACATACAAACATCAAGTTTTCATGAATGCCATTGTAAGGAGATAAAAATAAAGTAAAACAAACTTTTATTTATTTTAAAATGCGGAAAAACTTTTCCTTTACAATGCAACTTTAAATGAAAACAATGTTATTAAATGGTTCCTAGTAATCTATCATAACTCCTAAGAGTAGCTCAAGAATCCGATCTTCAATCAAACGATAGAAATCTATCTTCGCGATCAGATTCAACATACTCTATCTTTAAGTTTCGTTCACTTTTCCTTTGATTCTTAAAACATCAACATGTGACCCAGTCACATCATGTAATAAGAATCTCAGAATAGAAACTTAATCGAGTTAGATAGTGGACTTTACCTGAAGTAAAGTCAAACTTATTGACTTTACCAGCCTTATGATCTTTCAGGTAAATTTGGCAGCTTCGCAACCAATTCCCTTTCCTTTTTGGTAGAACCATATGGATCCTTTGGGAATGGTACATGGGATAATCTCAGACTTAGCCTTTCTCTGTACCATTTGGTCAACCGAGTTGACTATGGCCGATCCCTTTCCATTGGGAAGAGAATGCTTTTTCTGGATTTCCAGTGTCACCATTTTTAATGTACATAAAGTTTTGGGAAGTCGATCTTCTAATCAAATTTGCTTTACTAGCCTTCCAAAGCATTGCTGATTCAGCAACACCAAGCAAATAGATACAATCATTAAGGGTCTTGTCATAGTCTGTTTCATAGGAGTCCCAAAGGAACTCACTATGCGACTTAGAAAGTGATTGAACCACTAACTTTCTCAAGACTTTGACACCCAACTCTCCCGTCTTGTCAATATGTGACTTCATCTCCAAGATGTGATCACACCTAGACCTTGCCTTGCCAATAGGGCTTGAGTGACCTTGAACTTGTGGGTTAGGGAGAATAATTGGAGGTGGTGGAGGAAGAGAAGTTCCAAGAGATTTGGGAAGATCATAGATGTCTGAACCAGACCTCTTTTTGGGAGATATTCAAGATAGTTGATTTAAAGTCCTTAATATAACACCCAATATGAAATATTAAGGCTAGGACCCAACACAATATTTTATAACTTGGAAGAGGGATCGTAATCCAAGCTATAGAATATTTGAAGGTAGGTGAATGACGATTCACCAATTTCCACCATGAAAAACTAAATAAATTATTAGGTTTTTAATTGGATTTGAAACTCCTAGATCTTTGAGATTCATTAAACTTTTCAATGACATGTTTCAATCTTGAGTGTGCCCTTCAGGTTTTGTGACTGGGATGCCGAGGATCACAAAACAAGGTGTGAAGTAACTATGCAAATTACTTGGTACCCTTAAGTGTCTACCCCTCAATCGATGTGCCAGTTAACCACACACACTCCATCGATACTATGATAAACATTAAGTTACCCTTTGCCTACCTTGTTAAATACGAGTTAGTGTGCCGGTTAACCACACAGGCTACACTAACCGACTTAAACAAAGTGCAAAGTGTAATTTCATGGATTAGCACCTTATTCACATTTTCCTAAGTAACTAAGATTGGATATTTATAAAAGGTTTATTTACTTAGTATTTATAATTAATACTTTTAATGAAAGGAGAATTTATAGTCTTTGTCCTACCCGTTCGGCTAACGACCCTCCACCAGTCAAGGAAGCGGTGGGTGAGAGTGAACACCCATTAAACTGCCATTTTATAAGCAGTAACCTTATACCCCCCTTATATACCGGCTTCGTGAATGAGGCCTACTAACGGTAAGACTGACATTACTCTTATACATACATACATATATATATATATATATATATATATATATATATATATATATATTATTAACTTATAATATTATAAAGTATAAGGGTTGAATTTTAACTTTTAAAATTCTAAGGGTTAACTTGGAATTAAAGTATTCATAAGAGAAAACTTTTCAAATTCCAAGACTTGAGGGCAAGTTTTGTAACTTTCAAAACTTTTCTATTCCATAACTTATGTGTTTAAAACTAATTAAGAAAGTGACTCTTCATAATTCATAACTTATGGAAGCTTTATGAGATTAACTAAGGTTACACATATTTTATTTAATGAAGAGACTCTTGAACCTCCACAACTTGAGGACAAGTTATGGAGTCATAAAATCATTTAATGAGAACAAGACTCTTGATTTTTGTAACCTATTAAAATTTTTATGAGTTTTAAGAAACTTAAATGTGACTTTTCATGTAACTTGAGGACAAGTTACACAAACACATTTTAGAATCATCTCTTAGATTAAAATGGATAGAAAAACACTATTCAATTAACTTATCTATTAATCTAAGCAACTCATATGAACAAAGATAATACACATCAAAATTTTTCTTGTAATTAGCATAACTTTTAAACTAATACAAAACATGAATCTATTGACAATTATCTTTGAAATTGGATTAGCATGAACATTACCACATCAAAAACAAGTTTATAAGTTCAAAAACAACTTAGGGTAATGTTCCTAGTCCAATTCTAGCCAAAACAATCGAATATATGCTGTCTGGGGTCCAACTTGTCGAATGCATGAACCAACTCGGCGATTTGGATGCATTTTGTCTTGGACTCGGCGAGTCCATCAGTGGACTCGGCGAGTTTGCTGAGCAGACAACATAAAAACTTGATTTTTCAGCCAATTTTGCAAGTGTAACAAGAAAACAAGCCTAGGCTCTGATACCACTGTTGGGTTTTGAGCATTCTAACACTCCTATGGTGTACATGTAACCCTATAAACCTTGGATCTATGTTTTCTCTATTATACATGCAAACAAGAACTTTCCAAGGCTTTAATCCTAACTAGCATATTGTGAAGCTCTTATTCTACAAAGTACTAGTTAGATGACATACCTTTTAATGTAGCTTGATGTCTTCAAGCTTTAAGAGCTTAGCCCCAATAGTGTGGAAGCCTCAAGTGGAATCACAAATCACCAAAACACCTTAGAAGACTTTGAGAATAAAAATAGTTTTGGTTCTCTCTAGTGAAATCGGCTAGCCCGCTTAGTGTACCCACACTAGTACCAATTTCACCAACCAAGGACATCTTTATATAGTATGGAGACTAGGGTTAAACCCATGACCTTTCATTTCATATGATCCATGGGTTAAACACTCCATGGACTATCCATGAAAGCTTAGCCCAACCTAAATAAACTTGGCCCATTCCATATATATAAGAGTCCATATTTAATTAGTTCATTTTGATCACTTAATTAATTCTAAATTAAGTCTTGATCAATACTAATTAAATAATATGATTCCATATTAATATATTAGAACTTACAATATCTTAATATAAATCATAAATATACTATTCTCAAAAGATTATCCATATAAATTGTGTCGGTGAAGTGCAACCCAAATGTACCATGCCGGGTCGGGTCAAGTACATACCAAATATAGTTATGGACTTAGACATTAATTCAATAGTCTCCCATTTGGATAAGTCTAAAACTATTATTGAGTATGACTTCAAAACCTAACTGGCAATCGTAGCTCTTAAAGCCGCTGTCGAACTCTGACCTTTGTCGATAACTTGTCCATTAGATAAGGGATCATATATTCCTCTATTCTAGATATCAGATGGACTGAGACATGGATTATAATCATTCTCTCTGTCCATTTGTTGTTTCCCGATTTCCGATTCATGACGAATGACTGATTGAACAAATCAAATCAGTCATGGCATGGCCAAGCACTCACATGTGTCATCATTAAATCATCGAGGGGCCCACAAATATCGCTTTTATCCCGAAGTTAAAAGGAATGGATAAACTTCGACTCATATGGCTTGTTTTACTACTTGTTGAATCATACACAAAGGCACGTTTTATAACATCGAGTTACCAATGCGTTTTCGTGCAATCAATGTACTATCAACTCATAGTAACAACTCATATCTCTAGGTTTGAAGAATATAAGATATTACCGTCTCATGATCACTCGTGATAAAATCCATGAAGTGATTCAAATGAGCGCGGGTTGAATCCAATACTCAGAACTTATGAGCACTCATGAGTGTTGTAGCACAACTTTGTCCACCAACTTGGACCTCTACAAGCCAACCCATGACAGTCTTGATTCATATCTACTTCCAACATATGACCGACTGTGGATGGTTTGAATAACTTAGTCATTCTGAAAGAATAACCTAGTTATTATGGAAGTCAAAACATGCAAAGTGAAACACAGGAATAAATGAATCTAATATGGTATCACAACCTATGAATATAAATTAAACACTTTCTATTTATCACCATACTGATTACTCATTATTCATTGTTTCGGTTGTATCAACTTTATACCTGAAGGCATGGGGACGAAGAAAAAATAGAAAAGAGCAAAGAGATGGAACAACCCTCATATTTGGAGACGCCATGTGCAACTCAATAATTTGGCTTTTTGAATCGGAACTAACAATTTTCAAACCACGATCGATTTGAGTAGGAGCATGTCTGGTTCGTAGAGTTTGGAACCAATCATAACATGTCCTGGTTTTTGCTCTTAGATTCTGGAGTTCATACTCATCGGGTACCCGATGCATATTTGAAATGAATTTATATCGAAATTTATATGTTAAATACGTAAATACTAAACAACTAGATATTGGTGAATCGAAAAAAGATATAAATGGAAACTATATGTATTAATGTTTAAGAAAATTAGGAAATATATCATTGTTAGGATATTTAGATTTTTTGAATTGATTTTTGGGCATTGAATTTCTTTATTTCATGTTGTTTCTTATATTAGGCCAAGGTAAGTTAAAAATATTTATTTGTGTAACCAAGATATTTGGTATTTTTAACTTAGGATTTTAAATATTGCCTTTGATGTTGATACTTATATTCACAGATTTTAACCTACCATGTGTTAGATGAAATGTTAAAGAGAATTATTTCTTGATTAAAATACAAAAGTCGATCTAGATCTGATTCATTTCCCTTTCCTTTGATTTCCAAGTTTTTTTGTTCATTTTTATAAATTTTGTTTTCTGATTTAATTGGTTTGATTGTTCATCTATACATTGTCATGTTTTTATCTTGCATGTTTGATTCTTTCATCATTTTTCATTGTGCATAGATCCATGTAACAAGAAAATAGATCTTTTTTGCGTCTATTTATTCTGATTGATGTATTTGTTGTAAGAAATACAATAGAAATAGAATTTATGCTTCCTCATAGTGGTTTAAGGTATATGATTTGTTTATCGACTCTTTTCTTTGACTGAGTTAATGCATTTTTATATTTTTATTTTTTATGTAGGCTTTTCTTTTACTTTTCTCGAATTTAGGTTGTTTATTATATAAAAATGTGGCTTATTCGATCTAATTTGTATAGGAGTTCATCGCAACCTGATGTTTTGCTATTATAGGTGCATTCATGGTGCAAGGGTATATAATAAAAAAAGTTGAATCAAATTAAAGTTGTGCTTATTCTGTAAGTTAATGATATAACTTTAGGCTGACAGATATTTGATATTCGTTCTTCAACAAAACCAGGCCCTTAGAAAAAGGTTAATAAAAATATTGGTTTAGCATCTATTACTTTGAAGATAATCAAACCTTTATATTTTATATTAATTGGTCATCTAGGTGTTATAGGGAGATGTTAAGCCAACAAGATTTGTACGATACTCATGGAGTTTTTAATTTGTATCTCTTTGTGTATGGGAGAGATATCATTTAAAAAAATGGCACACCAGATTGGTCAAATGAGTGAGCATGAATTCGGTACACGGAATGAACAAATGATAAAATTTTCTCATACACAAAGAGATACAAATTAACAACTCCACGAGTTGTCTACACAGCTGTGGGATCTGTTAGACAAGAGGTTCATTCGACCGAGTAGTTCGCCATGGTGAGTGTCGATCTAGATTGTTAAGAAGAAGGATGGGTCGTATTGGATGTGTGTTGACCATAGGGAGCTGAATAAGATAACGATGAAGAACCATTATCCACTCGTGAGGATTGATGATTTGTTTGACCAGCTTCAGGATGCAACTTGATTTTCCAATATTGATCTTCGTTCAGGTTATCATCAGGTGAGGGTCAGAGAGGACGATGTGCAGAAAATGGCCTTCTGGACTCTTTATGATCATTACAAGTTTGTGGTGATGCCCTTTGGGCTCACCAATGCTCCAGCCGCATTCATAGACCTCATGAACTACGTGTGTCAACCGATGTTGGATCGGTTTGTGATTGTATTCATTAACGACATCCTAGTCTATTCACAGACCCAGGAGCTGCATGAGGAGCACTTGAGGGAGCTATTGGAGACTCTGAGGAGGGAGAGACTATATGCAAAGTTCTCTAAGTGTGAGTTCTAGTTGCGCAAGGTGCAGTTTCTGGGGCACCTTGTCAACCAGAATGGTATTCTGATCAATCCGGCCAAGGTCGAGGCCATGACGAGGTGGGAGGTTCCGAGGTATCCAAATGATATTTGGAGTGTCCTTGAGTTAGGAGGTTACTACCGAATATTCATTCAAGATTTCTCCAATATAGTGGTTCCTACGACTCGATTGACGAAGAAGACAGCCACTTTTCGCTAGGGGCCTCAGCAGCAGGCAACGTTTAAGACCCTGAGACAGAGATTGTCTGAGGCGCTGATTCTGACCCTGTCGGAGGGTGTTGAGGATTTCGTGGTTTATTGTGATGCTTTTGTCATGGGATTGGGTGCGGTTTTGATGCAACTGAAGCCTCATGAGGCAAATTATCCGACGCATGATTTGGAGCTGGGGTTATGGTTTTCGCCCTCAAGATTTGGCGACACTGTCTCTATGTGTTCCGTTGTACTATTTACACAGATCACAAGAGCTTGAGGTATTTGATGGATCATCTGAATCTGAACATGAGGCAGCATTGGTAGTTGGATATAGTGAAGGATTTTAATTGTGAGATCCTTTACCATTTGGGGAAGGCCAATGTGGTGGCCGATGCTCTCATCCACAAGGCGGTTGTAGCTCTGATCAGGGATATCTGTATGAGCATGGCAGTTATTACTCTGTTCTTGGAGCAGATTCGAGAGGTTCGGGTTAAGGCTATGAAGGAAGAGCATCGGAAGAGTGAGCACATAGTGAGTCAAGTGGCTTCCTTTGATTATGATAGCCGTGAATTATTGAATCTCCATCGGAGGGTGTGGGTTCCTTACTAGGGTGGTGTGCAACATGTTTTGATGGAGGAGGCACACAAATCGAGATTCTCCATTCATCCCAGGGCGACGAAGATGTATAGAGATATATGTCCTGATTATTGGTGGCCCTATATGAAGCGGTATGTAGCTTGGTATGTGGAGAGGTGCTTGACTTGCAAGAAATTCAAGATTGAATATCAGCGGCCTCACGACAAGATGCATCCGTTAGAAATTTCCGCTAGGAAATAGGAAGAGATACCATGGATTTCAGTATGAAGTTGCCTCGGACAGCGTGCAGAGTGGATTCGATTTGCATCATCTTGGAGCGACTGACCAAGAGCGTGCATTTTATTCTAATTCAGTAGAGTATCTCTACGGAGAATTTGGTTGACATTTATATAATGGAGGTTATGGCATGGCATGGGGTGTCGATTTTGATGGTTTCCGACAGGGATGTCCGGTTTAATTCCAGGTTTTGGAAGAGGTTCCACGAGGAGCTGGGTACTCATCTGCATTTCATCACGACCTTTTACCCGTAGACAGATCGTCTGAGGGAGCGTACCATCCAGACATTAGAGTATATGTTGCGGGCATGTGTTTTGGATTTTGGCGGGAGCTGGGATAGTATCTTCTCTTAGCGTAATTTTAGTATAACAATAGTTTCACACTAGCATCGATCGGCCTCCTTTTGAGATGCTTTATGGAAGGAAGTGTAGGACCCCTATATGTTAGGGAAAGGTTTGTCAGCGGGTCAAGGGGAGTACTGAGGTGGTATTCAAGACCATCGAGTTGATTCAACAGGATCAGAGTAGGCTCCATACGGAATAGATTCGGCAGAAGAGATATGCCGACAAGCGCCGATCAAACCTAGAGTTTTAGGTTGGGGTTATTGTAACGCCCGCAGATTCGGGCTAGTCAATTTAGAGACAATGAGCATCAAAAATAAGTTTTTGATGGAAGATTATTTAGAAGGAGTAATCTTAACCAAGTTGTAGAACGCCGAAATCCGAGTTATAACGAAGAAGTTATGACCTGTCGAAGTTTCACGACAAAACTGGCACGGCGTTGCGTGACGTAAATAGTGAATTCACGATGGAATTATTTTTGGCCTTAGCGATCTAAACTAAAGTTGTAGATTTCGTTAAACGGAGAGCATGCATCAAAAGAACGCCCAAATCTGACTTCGTATGAGGAAGTTATGATTTTTTTAAGTTTCTGATCGGAAGTGCGCAACCCAAAGTCCGAATATTAGATCGAGCGACTTTTGGCCGACATAACCTAAACGAGAATCGAATATCTCATTAATAGTAGTGTAACGGTAGAAAGACATACGAAAATGGACGTCGGATGAAGAAGTTGTGAATTTTTAATGGACTATTCCTGTCTCGGATTGTTAAAAATATAACTTTAAAAATAAACTCAAAATTAGCCGATGGAGTCTAAACAAAAGTTGTAGAGTATGATCTCACCTACGTGTGATATAAAGAATGTCAAAAACGGAGCTCGTATGTGAAAGTTATGAATTTTAGAAGTCGGGAAGCAAATTTGTGAAGTTGCGAGAATCGGTGACATGGCACAATCCCAGTCGTCGCTTAACGCCCACGACCTCGCTTCGGATGGAGACACCTGGCCTCGCATACGCGCCACGCAGAAGGGACGCCCCGCGTTCGGAATCGCTTAGTCTCAGAAGCTCCACATCGCACCAAGCTGGCTCGGACACGTCCTCGTACGAATGCCCAACATTGTCGAGAACGCCTAGCGTCCGAGGTACGCCTACCCTCGCATGAACGCGCAACGTTCCCAGAAGTTCTTGGCCTATAAATAGATGCGAGGTGCGGCGGAAAAAATCACACCTTTCTCCACTCCTTTCTCTCTCTACTCTATCTAGCCTTCCTAAACCCTCCCAAACACTAGGGAACCCCCTAGCACCCGAAGGAAGCCCCGGAGCTCCCGAAGGCTCCAAAAAAAGAGCTTTTCGGCTCAGAAACGTTACTCCAGCGAAGCCTGGTTTTTAATAAAAACCCGCTGTAAGTGAGATACGCCTATCATACTTTTAAATATTGCTTATATATAAGTATAATATCGTTATTATGAACCTATAAATATAATTTATTAGTGATTCAAAGTCGTTATATTGATTGATCTACTTACGGGGATGATGTCTAGGCTATGATTAAGTGAGGTGTTTAAAGTGGGATTTCCAAACAGTATACTTCGTATACCAAACGGACCCTACCTCCGACATGATCCTACATGGTTGTTCCTTACTTGATAGATCATGAAGTAGACTTTGAGTTAATAATGAATCTAAACTAATAATTAGTCCCAATGAATATTAGACTAAAATCTAGTGGTAATGATACTAGGTTTCGTCGAAGGAAATCATATTGTTAAGAAGCGAAGCACTGCTCGAATTTCGAGTAGTCACTTTAACAAGTGAGTGCATAGTTACTTTCATCTTACATATAGATATGAAGTATTTTATATAAATTACGTGATATGTGTACATATTATCTGTATACTTGTTATCTATGCTGGATGAACGATTTTATACATGTTTTAAATGATTTAAAATGTATATGTATTTTAAGTCTACTAAATATGTTGGGTAAAACATGGGTAGATGAGTGATGAGGCATGAAAGATGATATAGAGGAACATTGGCAGTATGGACATAGTGCCCTATAGGTGAACATTGGCAGCAATGGACTTAGTACCCTATAGATGAGCATTGGAAGCTGCGCCACAACCTATAGATGTTTTTGATCTACAATGTAATCTAAACATCCTTGCAGTTGCGCTCTAAGGATAGTATCGACAGCTGCGCCTAATAGAGAGCATCATAACCATGGCAGTTGCGCCTAAAGGACAATACCGACAGCTGCACCACACAAAGAATGTCATAATTCTGGCAGCTGCGCCTAAATAATAATATTAGCAGTTGTCCTTGACAACTATGTCATTGGCAATGATGGACTTCATGCCTATTCCTCAGGATATTCCTTAGGAATGAATGAACGAGGAATAGCTGATTCTTAGGGTAGATCCTTAAGAGTAAAGAAGATAAATAGGGATGGGTAATTGGGTTGATTGTTTGATGTTTAAACATAATAATTATATTATTGTGGTTTGAAGACCTTATGTACTCACCAGGTTTCCCAACCTAACCCACTCAAGTTTATCTATATCACAGGTGTCGATATGAAGCTACTTTATGTATTGACGATGACATCCCGATGTTTTGAAAATGAATAAAAATACATTTCTTCGAAAATGATTTGATAACGTATTTATCATGTTTTTCTAGGAACAAATTCCGCAACACTTTTCTTTAAAATGTTACTCTGATTTTTAAACAAGCATAAACAAAATTGGTCTTTTCTGTCCATGAGAATGGGGATGTCACGGATATGGTTCTCCTGAAGGTGTCACCTTGGAAATGTGCCATCCGATTCAGGAAACATGGCAGGTTGGGCCCTAGATATATATCGGTCCTTTCAGGGTTATAGCTCGGGTGGGCAGGGTAGTGTATTGTTTGGATCTTCCGGATGAATTCAGTCAGATTCACAGTACTTTTCACATCTCTTAGCTGCAGAAGTGTTTGGTTGATGATTCAATAATGGTTCCATTGGAGGATATTTACGTGGATGACAGCCTGAACTACATTGAGAGACCGGTAGCGATCATCGACACGAAGACAAAAACATTGAGGAACAAGGTTGTTGAGTTGGTAAAGGTGCAATGGCAACACTACAAGGGTTCAGAACGGACATGGGATCCAGAGGACGAGATGAGGGAGCATTACCCAAAGTTATTTCTGGTAGTGGACTTCGAGGACGAAGTCTGAATCAAGTGGGGGAGAATTGTAACGCCCGAGTCGCTAGGTATGAAAATTTATCCAATATTAAATTAAAAGTTGTGAAGGGTTCATGAGTACGTTGGCTGTACATTAGGTATGCATGTCATACTCCTTGCATGTGTGTCACACCCCAAACCGTAGAAATGGCGGAAACGTTCGGGGGTTGGGTGACTTCATCTTGTAATATCATCACAGTGAATATAATAGAAACAAGGCAAGCATCATCATCACAATTACAATAATACAAGAATACTGAGTTTAAATCATTGTAATTGTTTACAAAAGTTACATCCCAAAAATATAAGGTTTTAAAATAGCAACATAATGCAACAAATTCCACATTTTCTCGATGTCCACCTGCTTAACGATTTCCTGAGAATACAAGTTATTTTGAAAATGTCAACATATATAATGTTAGTGAGTTCATAAGCATGTTTGAATGAAAAGTTTTGTATCATTTAGTAACACCAGAAAAATCGATATTTTTTGTAAAATGGTTTGAAGGTTTTGTATCAAATCTTGTGTAAAGCATGTGTGTTTCTGTTTTGAACATGTATAAAAAGAGTATTCCAAAAATTCCTATATTTTCTGTTGTAAATAGAAGGTACATTATAATTGTATGTTTTCCGAGAAAATCCGATATTTTCTATTTATAAAAGTGTTGAGGTCTTAAAAACCCTAAGACCGGGTACCAGTGTATGTATGTATGTTTTTGTATCATCAAATTAGTATATGTAATCCGTAAATTTATAATGGAGTTATTCTCTATGTGAGTCGTTATAACAATACTTAATATAGACTGATATGCCTGTCATGACGTTTTTCAGACGCCGACTTGTTTAAGGTAAGGTTTGTCACCTTAGACTGACCTAGTCTAGCTGTAACGATCAGCTCAGGTGTGGGGTGTCAACCCCGTATAGATCTATACACAAACTCTCGCTCTCCCTTCATAGGACTCTGGTTATAACTACATGCTTATGGTTGTACACTAGATAGGTTCGAATGAATGAAATGTCTCACAAGAGCCTTAACTGAATTTACGCGAATATTGTATTACACTATGTAACGCAGTGAATAATGTTCCGTGTATGTTTTAAGTCTATTGGGCCCAACAAGCATGTAAATGGGCCACAAAGGCCAAAATAACATGTAATGTATATTACTGGCCCAATAAGCATGTAGTTGGACCACAATAGACATGTAGGGTGTATTCTAGGCCCACTTAAACATGCAAATGGGCCATTAAGGCCCAATAAGCATGTAAGGTATATGCCGACCCAATTAGAATATGTAAATGACGTATGTAGTCTGTTTATTATTAAGTTGGTTATTTAAACTCAATTGTTTACCAAAATGACTTAAAAGGCCCACTTTTTGTAATAATGACATTTTTGGTCCATAAAACCGAAAATTTACAGTCAAGGCATATTTTTGGTAAAAATGACACTTTAAGTCCCTTAAGGCCAAAAGTTTACATTTAGGGCTTGTTTCAAAATAAGATGACATTTTTAGCCCACTTTTATTAGAAATAACATTTTTGGCCTAATTTTATGAAAATTGACATTTTCGGCCCAAATGTGTATAAATTACCTTTTTCGGCCCAACTTTAGTAAAATTAGCATTACTAGCCTTTTTAACCGAAAATTAACATTTTTGGCTCATATTCGTTTAAAATGACAGTTAAATCCACAAAAGTAAAAAATTTACAAATTTACCCCGTGAAACCGTGAAGGCTCATTTTGTGAAAATTTACACTTTTGGCCATTTTAAAACTATGAAATTCATAATAATCCATTTTTATTTAAAAATAACCCATTTTGGTCCTCTTAAAACCGTGAGTTACATAAGTACCTCACCTTTTGTTTACTTTGTCAATTTTTGGCCCTTTACACAATTTTACTTTGTTTCAAATATCTTTAACATGTTTTTAATCCTTTCATCTTCATAATAAGTTGCATGGAGTGTTTTAGTTTACTAATATCACCATATTTTAGTAGATCTATCAAAATCTATGAAGTTCCAACACATAAGCACAACATATAACATGGAAAAACATACATAATCATGCTTAAACACATAGATCTACACAAAGCAACTTGTATCCTCCCCCAAAACATAGTAAAAATTGAAAATTGGGGATATGAACTCACTTTGGGTTGATGGATTTATTTTTGGTGCAGAAATGAGAGAGATTTCGGTCCTAGCAAGCTCCCTTGAGTAGATCTCGAACTTATGGGGTTTCTAAGGAACATGGATCATGAAATGGAGTGTTAAGAGAAGTAAGTTTATCATGAACATGAAGTTAAACACTTTGATGAGAAGTAGGTTACCAAAATGAATATATTTTTGATGGGGAGTCCTTGATCTCACACAAGCATACACACAAAATTTGAAGTGGATGGGTGGGATTTTCTTGAAGTTCTTGGAGAAATATGAGAGGGTTTATAGCATTTGTTTCAAATTGAAGTGAGAGTAGTGGTGAGGAGTGGTTCTCGGCCGAGATCAAGAAGAATAGAGAAGAGAGAAGTGTGAGAGGTAATGCATGGAGGCATGAGATCTTCTAGATACTTGTGTGGTAAAATGCATGGATACCCTCTAGTCCATAGTGAGGTGTCACGTTTTAATTCAACTAATTTTATTTATTTTTTTTTACAATAATTATATATATATATATATATATATATATATATATATATATATATAGCCAAGAATAAGAGGAAAAAAAAGATAGGAGAAAATTTTGGGCTATTAGTGAATATATTCGAAATTATAAGGCCCAAGATAGGAGTTTTCGACCCATTAGGTCCACATGTGTGTTTACGGTCCAAAATGATAAAAAGGAATGGGTTTAGGCCCTATAAGGTCCATGAAGAAAAGTGAGACATTTTAGGCCCAATAAGGCCCATAAAAGTCTTATGGCCCAAAATATTATAGTTTAATGAATGTGGATCCATTTAGGCCCCAAATAAGGATTCTTAGCCCAAAATAATTCAATCGAGACTTTATTCGCCCATTAGGCCCAACAAATGATTCCTGGCCTAATAAATGTTTTGAACCGGGAAGTTAGGGTTACAAACCCAAAGTTGAGTGAATGTAGTATATTGAATTAGATTTAGGGCTTCATGAATGAGTAATATGTATATCATCAAACTTTGAATTACAAGATACATTGAGAGTTGATCATCCATTGATACAATTTCCTTGGCAGAAATGCTAGTTGTGACAATGTGCGCAATCATGGTGATCCCTGCGTAGGCTGGGCGTACCCATGCGTACACTGAGCATACTCAAGCTATGGGAAAACCCTAATTTTTAGGGTTTGTACCCTATTTAAGATCATTAGGTCCTTCAAGTTCATCACCTTTTCAGTTACCATTGCCTTTTAGTGCTAATATCGAAACCCTATCCATCTTGAGAGCATTTAGATCTTACAAAGAGTTTTTCTGTGTTCTTTTATGAATTTGAAGAAGAAGGAAGCTTGAGGAGAAGCAAAGGAGAAGAAGTAGCTTGTAGATCCAGAATTTTTGCATCATTTCTAGCTTATTGGAGGTATAAAGGCTGAGACTTGTTCATTCTAAGCTTAGATCTAGATTTAAGGAAGAACTTAACAACTTTTGTATCCGGTTGAAATAGACTGATGGGGATTACAAGCACTCGGATATGCTTGACTATATTCGTTTGAAATAGACCGAAGGGGATTGCAAGCACCTAGATATGCTTGACTGTGTTTTTATGGTATGGGATATTATGGGGGAACTCACTAAGTTTTGTGCTTATGGTTTTAGTTTATGTTTCAGGTACTTTCAACACGAAGAGGAAAGGCCCGGCCTGATCGCACTTCATCACCCTATGATTTTCGCATTATGTGGTTTTGGGAATTTGTACTCTAATAAACTGTTGATATGATACTCTTTCGAATGTTTTGATATAATTATCACATGTTTTGAATGAATTTAAAAACAAAAATTTTGTATGTATTTTGTAGATGTTACAGTAAATGTGATTTGTGTTTGGATCAAGACATCGATATCCATTGTAAGAGGTGTTGCGCGGTAAGGAGCTAACTTGTAAGAAGTGTAGTCTCGCAAATAGAGAAAAAATGACATCCAAAAACCCAAAATCGATCATAATTTAGTGTTGTAGAGTGAAGTAACTCGAAATGACTTTTGTTTGCAATAATTTTGGATGGCAATCGGTTGATGATGAACACAGCTGGAGTTAAAGCATCTACCCAATACAAAGTGGGAACATGAGCCTTGAACAACATTGCTAGACTCGTCTCGGTAATATGACGATATTTGTGTTTTGCACACCCATTTTTTTAAGGCATGTAGGGACACGAAATTCTATAATGAGTGCCATTCGTAATAAAAATTTCCCATACACGATGATTGATAAATTTTGTGCCTCTATCGCTTTGGAAGGTTTTACCTTGCAAGAAAATTGCATTTAAACAAAGGTTAAGAAGTTTGTGAGAGTTATTGAGAAATCAGACTAGAGCTTGAGCAGGTAGAACCAGGTGAACCTGGAATACTCATCTACTAACACAACATAATACATATAGCCATATGTGGAAAGTATCGAGGCCGGACCCCATAGATCATAATTATTAAGATCTAAGACGTGCAGTGAACGTTTAATATTGTTTTCAAATGATAAAAGTTTAATTTTTGAAATTTGACAAGAAGAACAAATGTCATGTTTAGGTAGCAAAGATGTAATTGATAAAGATCCCATGTTTTTTAATAAAGAAACAATATCAAAAGCTACATGTCCTAGTCTATTATGCCAAAGTTCAAAGGAAGCACTAGTCCTTTTAGTCCGTAAAACTGGTAGAAATGCCCAGGTTCCTTGCTCAAATATGTAAAGCCCTTCCTCACATCTTCCTTTTGTTATGATTTCCTAGGTGATGTGATTTTGAATAACAAAGATGGTATTAGAGAAAATAACATCCACTGGTGACTCATGAGTCAATCTACTGATTAATATTAGATTTTTAGTGATGTGAGGAACCACTAAAACATTAGATAAGATAAGATTTTTAGTTATATGTGAGTTATCAACAACCAAAATGTTTAAAAAAATAGTCCTTTCCCATAACCACTTGGTCTTGGCCGGTATAAGAAATGGAGTGATCAAAATTTGTTGAGGAATTTATCATGTGTGCAGAAGCACCTGACTTAACATACAGTAACACCCGGTTCCTAGTATGTATTTAAATTCAAGTATTGTTGTAATTTACTCTGGGACTCGGTAAGTTGGAGGCCCAACTCGTCGAGTAGACTCAACATTATGCGGGAGTTTTTAATGATCTACTCAACAAGTCAGGAGACCGACTCGGCGAGTAGGAGTTGTCTGGACAAAACCCTAATGTTTAGGGTTTGCACCCTTTTTAAACACTTTATCTCGTCCCAAACCAGCCTCCATCACCCTCCCAAATCAGAGAAACCCTAGATTAAAACCCTCAACCCTTATTGAGTGTTCTTGAGCCTCTTGGTGCTTTTTGTGTATGTTTGAAGTTGAAGAAGAAGAAGAAAGCTTGGAAGTTCAAGTGGAAGCAAGGACATCCAGAAGTTTCACTTCATTCTCAACTCATTCAAGGTAAAAAGCTGGAAACTTAACCATCTATCTCTTAGATTTTGATTTGGGGCTATTTCTACCCTTTTTATGCATATAGAGAAGAAAAAAATCGGATTTTGTGGGTGTGCTTTGAGTTGCACTTCGGATATGAGGCTATTGGGGGTCTTTGTGGCATAAAGATGCCAACTTTGTCCCCATAAACACCTTATGCATCTTGTAGACCTCCTTTTATGGCTTTTTGAGCTAAAGGCCCCATGCATGTACATCAAGTTTATGGTTTTACATATAAAATGGACCCTAGGAGGCCACATCTATGGTTTGGATGCGTTAAGACCCATTATAATCGATTGTACATTTTTGGACAAAGAGGGACTCAGAGAGTCGGAGTGTATTTTCCACCAAACCCTTCCTGTTTATGGACAAGATGTTAAGATCGAAGGTTCCTTAGTTGCTTAGGCTCAATTGGGACTTGGAAATCATAGGACTCGCGAGTGGATGAACAGACTTGGCGAGTTCAAGGCAATGTCCCAACCACATGATGACGAATTTGGCGAGTTCAAGGGGAACTCGACGAGTCATAGACTGAACATCTTCATATGGATGAAGATGAACTCGATGAGTTCAAGGACGAACTAGGCGAGTCGGTTGAAGATAGTCTGATGTATTGTTGAAGGCGAACTCGTCGAGCTCTTGCTAGATTGGACGACTAAGGACGAGATTATGGCAGTAGGTGAACATAGGGACTCGGCGAGTTGGCAGACCAACTCGGCGAGTCGATTCAACCAGATGTTGACTTTGACCAGATGATTGACCATTGATCAAGGTGTTGACCTTGACCTTGTCTTGGACTTGAGTTGGCCCTTGTAAGGGCTACGAGTATGAATTGATAAGTTAGAAAGTTGTTGTGTAGAGATTGAGGATTCAAGGAGAGTTGGTTTTCATACCGAGACCAGTACAAACACCACAAAAATTTGAGGTGATTGTTCTCCTAGTAGGAGTGGGTCTACGTCCACAATGCCGGCCCACAAGTAATAGTGTTGGATAGATGATTGTCTTTGTGATAATTATCTAGGGTTGATATGAGATATGTTTATTGTGCCTGATATGATTATTGTGCTTGATATGTTTATTGTGCTTAATATATGTTAGCGGTAGTATGGGTGAAATAGTCCCCGGTTACCGGGTGAAAGGTACCGAAGGGGAGGGTAGCTCCCAGTTACCGGTTGAGAGATACCGAATGGGAGGTTAGTTCCCGATTACCGGTTGAAAGATACTGAGGAGGAGCCCAGCTCCTGGCTATGACTGACAGTTACCGGTTGAAAGATACCGAAGATTATGCATTATTTGTTATGGGTATGATGGGGGAACTCACTAAGCTTTATGCTTACGGTTGTTTGTTTTGGTTTCAGGTACCTCTTCATCTAAGGGGAAGGAGCTAACGGGTAGCAGCGCATCACACATTCACACATGATATTCCGCATTTCAGAAACATGGGATTGTACTATGTTATTACACTATTTGATCATATGGTTTCGAGACTTGTGATTTGTGACTTTATGTTAAAATGATATCAATGTTGTTTTCCGTTAACTGTTTTTACAAGTAATATACTCTAAAAATGAAAAAAATGGGTCTAAATTTTGGGATGTTACATGTTGGTATCAGAGCCTAGGTTTGGGGGATTCGGGCACACCTTCGGGTCCAGGTGAACGGTATTCCGGCCAGGTGTTGTTTGATTCGGGTGATACCCGATCATTTGTCTCTCTTGCGCTTAGCAAGAGGTTTCCATGAGTCTTCGGGCATGTTAGATTGCCCTCTAAAGGTCGAGATTGCGGACGACCGGTCATTGCGTGCGTCAGAGGTTTTCAGAGATTGTGTTCTAAAGTTGTACGAGGAGCGCTACTTGGTAGATTTGGTTTCCATACCATTGCGAGGGAACAAGGTCATCATATGGATGGATTGGTTGAGCCCCAATGGGGCAGTGATTGACTATGCACAACAGTTAGTTTTGATCAGGACCTCAGGTGGGGGAGAGCTGATGATTCAGGGCGAGAGGCCACAGCATAGACCAACTTTATGTTCATCAGTGAGGGATAGGCGCTACCTCCAGCAGGGTTGCGCGGGGTATTTCACCTATGTTTTGGATACCCGAGAGGCGGGTCAGGCGACAGTGAGTGATGTGCCAGTGGTACGAGAGTACGCGTATGTATTTCCAGAGGAGCTGCCTGGGATACCTCCAGAGAGGCAGGTGGAGTTCAGGATATACCTGGTCCCTGGTGTGGCTTCGATAGCCAAGGCACCGTATCGATTGGCTCCTCCTGAGATGCAAGAGTTGTCTACACAGCTGCATGAGCTTTTAGACAAGGGATTCATCAGACCGAGCAGTTCGCCCTGGGGAGCCCCGATACTATTCATGAAAAAGAAGGATGGCTCGCATCGGATGTGTATAGATTACCGGGACCTAAATAAGGTAACGGTGAAGAACCGTTATCCACTCCCAAGGATTGATGACCTATTTGACCAGCTTCAGGGAACATCTTGGTTCCCCAACATCGATCTGCGTTTGGGTTACCATCAGATGAGGGTCCGAGAGAAGGATGTGCAGAAGACTGTTTTTCGGACACGATATGGTCATTATGAGTTTATGGTGATGCCTTTTGGGCTCACCAATGCTCCTTCCGCATTCAAGGATCTCATGAACCGCGTGTGTAGATCGATGTGTTGGATATAGTGTCTAAGTCCGTAACTATATTTGGAATGTACTTGACCCGACCCGGCATGGTCCATTTGGGTTGCACTTCACCCGAACAATTTATGGATAATCTTTTGAGAATAGTATAAGTTATGATTTATTAATATATTATAAGTTCTAATATATTAATATAAGATCATATTATTTAATTAGTATTGATCTATAATTAATCTAGGATTAATTTAGAGATCAAAAGTATTACTAATTAAGTATGGGCTCTTATATTTATATAGTGTGGGCTAATGCTTATTTGGAATGGGCTTGGCTTGCATGGAAAGTCCATGGATACTCCATGGAGCTTTAACCCATGGATCTCATGGAAATGAAGAGATATGGGTATTAGAGTTTACATGGATGTAACCCTAATCGACCACACTATATAAAGGAGGCTTTGGTTCTTGTAATCACACTAGTTGTGTTGAGTATAGCAAGAGGGACAATTTCAAGATAGTTGTGACTATTCTCTCAAGGTTCCAAAGTTTGTGGTGATTTGTGATTCCATTTGAGGCATCCATACTATTGGTGCTAGGCTCTAAAACTCCAAGCAATCAACTACAACTACAAGGTAAGTAATTCTACTAGCTTATTTGATTATAGTTCCCCATGCCATGCTAGATAGGATAAGAACCTTGCAAAAATAATTATTTGCATGTATCTTAGTTAAACATAGATCCAAGGTTTCTAGGGTTGCATGTATACCATAGGAGTGTTAGAATGCTCAAAACCCATCAGTGGTATCAGAGCCTAGGCTTGTTTGTTTGATACTTGATGCAATATAGTGGAAAAAAAGTCGATTTTTTTGTTGTCTTCCAGATGAACTCACCGAGTCCATGGGGGGACTCGCCGAGTTCATGTGTATCTTCATCCTACTCGCCGAGTAGGTTCGTGCACTCGACGAGTAGGAGCCTCAGAATGCAGATTTTCGACTTTTGCTGCTGTAAATCGACTAGAAACATTACCCTAAACTGTTTTGGTGTTATAAAACTTGTTTTAGATGGTGTAATGTTTATGATAATCCATTCACAATGGCTATAATACAAAATTACAAGTTTTATGAGTAATTTATGATTCTTGAAATGTTCATATTCATGTTCTTGAACTTATGAAGATTAGATGATCATAGGAATTGTTTGTAACCTACTTGGTAGTTTAATTCTTGATCATAATGTGTTTTAATGGAGTCCAAAAGTTGTCCTCAAGTTATGGAAAACCAAGAGTCACACTTGAATTAAAACCAGTAAAAGAACACAAGAGTTAGAAAAATGAAAAGTCTTCATTTTAATACTCAATTAACTTCATAAGTTATAAGAAATGAAAAGTTTTGACAGTTTACAAAACTTGCCCTCAAGTTTTGGAACAAGTAAATTCATGATTAAAACTTTAGTTCCAACCCTTAGAATTTTAAAATTTAAAATTCAACCCTTATACTTTATAATATTATAAGTTAATTATATATATATATATATATATATATATATATATATATATATGTATGTATAAGATCAATTCGTCTTACCGCTAGTACGCCTCATTCACGAAGCCGGTCTATAAGGGGGGGGGGGGGGGTATAAGGTTGTTGCCTATAAAATGGAAACTTAATGGGTGTCCACTCTCACCCACCGCTACCTTGATCGGTGGAGGGTCGTTAGCCGAACGGGTAGGACAAGGACTTATAAATTCTCATTAAAAGTATAATGATAATACTAAAGTAACTAAACTTTATAGAATTCCCAAGCTTAGTTATTTTAGGAAAAATGTGAATAAGGTGCTAATCCATGAAATTACACTTTACACTTTGTTTAAGTTGTTAGTGGAGCATGTGTGGTTAACCAGCACACTAACTTGAATTTAAAAAGGTAGGTAAAGGGTGACTTAATGTTTATCATAGTATCGATGGAGCGTGTATGGTTAACCGGCACATCGATTGAGGGGTAATACATTAAGGGTACCAAGTAATTTGCATGGTTACTTCACACCTTGTTTTGTGATCCTCGGCATCCCAGTCACAAAACTTGAAGAGCACACTCGAGATTGAAACATGCCATTGAAGAAAGTTAAAGAATCTCAAAGAATCTAGGAGTTTCTAAACCAATTAAAACCTAATTAAAAATTTCGTTTTTCATGGTGGAAATCGGTGAATCGTCATTCACCTACCTTCAAATATCTTATAGCTTAGATTACGGCATCCCTCTTCTAAGTTATAAAATATTGTGTTGGGTCCTAGCCTTAATACTACATTTGGGTGTTTTATTAAGGACTATCTCTAAATCTAATCTAATCTATTCCCTCTTCTTTTCAGATGTTTTCCAATAACAATGTTTCTGGATCTAACCCTGCTAGCTCTTTCTCTCTCATGAATCTTTGTGGGAGAGTCATCTTCGATGGATCCAACTTTACTAATTGGATCTGAAACATCAGGATGGTCACTCGGTATGAGAACAAAGAATATGTTCTCGACAAGGAGCTAAAGGTACCCGAGCCAACTGCTACTCCTGAAGAGCTTGCTGAATATGAGGTACATGAAAGAGATGCTACAAAAGTAGCATGCATCATGATGGCCACCATGACAGCCGAGCTCCAATAGTCATATGAGGACTATTATCCTTTTGAGATGCACCAGGACTTGATGGACCGTTACCATCAAAGTGCTCGTCAAGAGCGATATGAAATAATCTCCTCCATGATAACAACCCGAATGAAGGATGGTGAACCCATCACAGGCCACATGCAGAAAATGCAAAGGTATGTGGATCGTTTACTGATGCTGAATGTGAACTTCCCCGAGGAGTTAGAAATAGACATCATTTTGCACTCCTTACCATCGTGTTATGATCAATTCCGCATGACATATCACATGAACAAGGAAGAAGTCACCCTCAGCAAACTTCAAGGACTCTTAAAGACCATCGAAAGTGGTCTAAAGGATAATTCGGTTGTTACTACTCCTACTCATACTCCAACTGCGACCAATGTCTTGGCAATCGGGCATGGCAAAGGGAAGAGGAGAAAGAACCCTTCTAAGGGTACCAAGGGTAAGACCCTTGAAGGCTCCTCTTCAAGCAAAACCAAAAAAGGTTTTTTCACTCCTTTTGCTAACTCTAATGAGGCTGAATGCTTCTATTGTCATTAAAGTCGCACTGGAAGTGAAACTGCCCAAAGTACCAGCAAGATGTGAAGGATGGGAAAGTAAAACCCAACCATGCAGGTATATACACTATATTGTCTAATAACTCACCTCATTTTAAGTCTTGGGTCCTTGACACAGGTTGTGGTATTCACATATGTTGTGATTTGCAGGGACTAAGAAGAAGTGAAAATGTGGAGCAGGGAAAGATAAACTTGATCATGGGAAACAAGAAAGCTTCACCTGTCAACAAGATAGGAGTTTATTCCTTAGTGTTAAATAGTGGGTTTACATTAGATTTGAATAAGTGTTATTATTCGCCAGAAATGGCAAGAAATGTTATTTCCTTGCATGCATTGTATAAACAAGGTTTTACCTTTTATTTTGATAATAATAATGGTAGTATTGATGCTTTCTTTAATAATGTTCTTTATTTTAAAGCATTACCTTGTGATGGCGTGTATGAAACTATATCTGTTGTAGATAATCTAGGAAATAATGTATTGTATATTGACTCTTGCACTAGCTTAGATAAAGCATCTTTATGGCATTGTCGTCTTGGACATGTAAGCAAGAAACACATAGGCCAACTCCAAAAGGATGGAGTCTTGGATTCATTTGACCTAAAGTCAGATGATAGTTGTGAATCTTGTTTGCTTGGTAAAATAACAAAGTCACCTTTTACGGGCACTTGTGCTAGGGATGAAGGTTTGTTGGACCTCATACACATGGATGTGTGTGTACCCTTCAGAACCGCCACAAGAGATGCTAATCGGTTCTATGTGACTTTCATTGATGATTTTAGTAGATATGGATATGTCTACTTAATCAAGCATAAGTCAGAAACCTTTGAGAAATTCAAAGAGTTTAAGAAAGAAGCGGAGAATCAGTTGGGCAGGAACATTAAGATGCTTCGATCCGATCATGGTGGTGAGTATCTTAGTACTGAGTTCCTTGACTATTTTAAGGAATGTGGGATTATCTCACAATTGTCACCTCCTAGGACGCCACAGTTGAAGGGTATAGCTGAGAGGCGCAATTGGACCTTGTTGGACATGGTTCGTTCCATGATGAGTCGAGCTTCGCTACCAATATCATTTTGGGGGTATGCCTTAGGGACTGCCGCCCATACCCTTAATCTAGTCCCTACAAAGAAGGTTGCCAAAACACCTCACGAGATGTGGACTGGAAAAGTTCCCAATCTAGACCACATAAAGGTTTGGGGTTGTGAGGCTTTCGTGAGACACGAGACTCACGATAAGCTCGAACCCCAAAGCGAAATGTGTATTTTCATCGGCTATCCACAGAAATCCTTTGGCTACATCTTCTACAGACCTAGTGATAATGTGGTCTTTGTAGCAAGAAGAGGATTCTTTCGAGAGAGAGAATTCATGAGCCAAGGAGACAGTGGGAGGCAAATTGACCTTGAGTAAATTCAAGATTCAAGTGATGAAGGAACCTCAAACGCTAGCCCTCAACCTGAAGAGGAAACTCCTGTTGAGCCGACTGAAGAATCTATACCTCTGAGGCGTTCCACCAAAGTTAGGAATGCACCTGAGCATTATTATGGTTTCCATATTACTGCAGAAGGTGAGACACTTATTAGTGATAACACAGTGGTAAATCCGGATGAGCCTAACAGCTACACGGAAGCCATGGCAGGTCCTGAGGCTGCTAAATGGAAAGAGGCTATGGATAGCGAGATACAGTCTATGTATGACAATCAAGTTTGGAACTTGGTTGACAATGTACCTGATCGTAAGATAGTTGGATGCAAATGGATCTTCAAGAAGAAGACCGACATGGATGGTAATGTACACACTTATAAGGCACGACTGGTTGCAAAGGGTTATTCTCAAACTCCGGGAGTTGATTATGATGAGACATGGTTTTGTTAGTCATTGCTGCATTTCATGACTATGAAATATGGCAAATGAATGTCAAAACCGCTTTCCTTAATGGAAAGTTGGCTGAAGATGTTTACATGGTTCAGCCAGAGGGTTTTGTCAGTACAGAGTACCGCAATAGAGTGTGTAAACTCGAGAAATCCATTTATGGATTGAAACAAGCACCTCGCAGATGGAATCTTTGCTTTGATAAGAAAGTCAAAGAATTTGGCTTTTCAAGGAGTGAAGATGAATCTTGTGTCTATATCAAGGCTAGTGGGAGCATAGTAAGCTTTCTGGTACTGTATGTGGATGACATACTACTCATAGGAAATGACATCCCAACCCTGCAGGAAGTAAAGTCCTGGCTTGGGAAGTGTTTCGCTATGAAGGACCTTGGTGAAGCTGCCTATATCCTAGGGATAAGAATTGTGAGAAACAGGAGTAAAAGACTAATTGGACTTAGTCAAAGCACCTATGTGGACAAAGTGTTGAAAAGATTCAACATGCATAACTCCAAGAAAGGTCAGTTACCCATTTAGAGTAATGCTAGATTGAGTAAGACACAAAGCCCTAGTTCAAAGGCTGAGATAGCAGAAATGAGTCGAATACCTTATGCTTCAGCTGTAGGATTGATCATGTATGCTATGGCGTGTACTCGACTTGATGTAGCCTTTGCTTTGAGCATGGTTAGCAGGTATCAGGGGAACCCTGGCAAGGCACACTCGTCTGCAGTAAAGAATATCCTCAAGTACCTGCGAAGGACTGAGGTCTGGGTCCTTACCCTTGGTTGGAGTGATGACTTGAGAGTTGTAGGGTACAGTGATGCTAGCTTTCAGACTGACACGGATAATTTCCGCTCTCAGTCGGGCTGGGTCTTTACCCTAAATGGAGGGGCAATTACTTGGAAATCTTCCAAGCAGGAGACAGTGGCTGATTCCACTTGTGAATCAGAGTATATAGCAGCAAGCGAGGCAACAAAGGAGGCTATATGGATAAAGAACTTCATCAGATACCTTTGAGTTGTACCAGCTATAAAGGAGCCAATGGAGATTTTCTGTGATAGCAATAGTGCGGTTGCCTTAGCCAAGGAACCAAGAGATCATGGGAGATCCAGACACATTGACAGAAAATATCACTTCATCAGGCATTAAATAGAAGAAGGAATCCCCGTGGCAAAGAGGGTATCATTGGATGAGAACCCAGCAGATCCCCTCACGAAGGGACTGACTCGGGCTAAGCATCTCCAGCATGCTCGGAGCATAGGGTTGAAGGATGATATCAGTTTTAGTAGTTAGATAATCTCGAAATTTGTAAAATGTAATTGACATTTGATGATTAATAAAAGATGTTATTTATGAGTAAAGTGTTGCTATCACTTGTCAATCGTTTACTATATTTCTTTTGCATGTTTTGACTTCTAGAATAATTATGTTTGGTATATCACATTATTCGAACCTCCGCAGTCGGTCATATATCGGAAGTAGGTATGAATCAGGACTGTCATGATTGGTTGCAGAGGTCTAAGATGTTGTACATGGCTACAACAATCATGAGTGCTCATAAGTTCTAAGCATTGGACTCAACCCACGCTCACTGGAATCACTTCATGGAATTTATCTCGAGTGATCGTGAGACGGAAATATCATATAAGTCTTCAAACCTAGATATATGATTTGTTACCTATGAGTTGGTTATGCATTGATTGTACGAAAACGCATTGGTAACTCGATGTTATAAAACGTACCTTTGTGTGTAATTCAACAAGTAGTAGAGCAAACATATGAGTCGAAGTTTATCTGTTCCTTTTAGGATTAGAAGCAATATCCGGGCCCCTCGATGATTTTGTTTTGACCTATGTACCAGGCCTGGTCAGAACTAAATTGATGTGTTCAGTTAAGTTCTATGTCAAACAAATCGGAAATCAGGAAACAAATGTTGGACAATAAGTAAGACCATGTTCCATGTATTTGTTCGGCTGATATCTAGAATAGAGGATTATATGATCACTTATCTAAAATGGCGTGTTCTAGTTCAACAGAGTTTAAAGAGCTACGATTGCTGATCGGTTCCTGAAGTCATACTTGCAACTATAGTTATTAGACTTATCCAAGTCAGAGACTGTTGGATATAGTGTCTAAGTCCATAACTATATTTGGTATGTACTTAACCCGACCCGGCATGGTCCATTTGAGTTGCACTTCACCCGAACAATTGATGGATAATCTTTTGAGAATAGTATAAGTTATGCTTTATTAATATATTATAAGTTCTAATATATTAATATAAGATCATATTATTTAATTAGTATTGATCTATAATTAATCTAGGATTAATTTACAGATCAAAAGTATTACTAATTAAATATGGGCTCTTATATTTATATAGTGTGGGATAATGCTTATTTGGAATGGGCTTGGCTTGCATGGAAAGTCCATGGATACTCCATGGAGCTTTAACCCATGGATCTCATGGAAATGAAGAGATATGGGTATTAGGGTTTACATGGATGTAACCCTAATCCACCATACTATATAAAGGAGGCTTTGGTTCTTGAAATCACACTAGTTGTGGTGAGTATAGCAAGAGGGTCGATTTCAAGATAGTTGTGACTATTCTCTCAAGGTTCCAAAGTTTGTGGTGATTTGTGATTCCATTTGAGGCATCCACACTATTGGTGCTAGGCTCTAAAACTCCAAGCAATCAACTACAACTACAAGGTAAGTAATTCTACTAGCTTATTTGATTATAGTTCCCCATGCCATGCTAGATAGGATAAGAACCTTGGAAAAATAATTATTTGCATGTATCTTAGTCCAACATAGATCCAAGGTTTCTAGGGTTGCATGTACACCATAGGAGTGTTAGAATGCTCAAAACCCATCACGATGTTGGATCGGTCTGTGATAGTTTTCATTGATGACATCTTGGTCTATTCCAAGACTCGGGAGCAACATGAGGAGCACTTGCAGGAGGTATTGGATACTCTTAGGAGGGAGAGTTTGTATGCCAAGTTCTCCAAGTGTGAGTTCTGGTTGCATGAGGTGCAGTCTCTTGGGCACCTTGTCAATCAGGACGGGATTTCAGTCAATCCGGCCAAAGTGGAGGCCGTGATGAGGTGGGAGGTCCCGAAGTCTCCATCAAAAATCCGGAGCTTCCTGGGATTGGCAGGTTATTATTGGAGATTCATTCAGGACTTCTCCAAGATAGTCGTACCCTTGACCTGGTTGACAAGGAAAGTTGTGGTCTTTCGCTAGGGGTTAGAGCAGCAGGCTACATTCGAGACTCTGAGATAGAGATTGTGCGAGGCGCTTGTCACAACTACAAATTTTGGTGCCTTGTAACTACAACACTTAAGTCAAATTATGAATCAAAGACATAAGAGCATGTATGATGCATACTCTATGACAATAAAATTTCAATCAAACACCCCATGCAAGCATTTCAAGTAGTCAATAAGCAATTGGAAACCCTAGAAGTTCTTGTTTAAGTCCATTTTGGACTAGGATTTCCTTATTGGGCCCAATGGACCAATAAGCTTCCAATTTGACCATCTTGGGCTTAGAACTCTTAAATGGGCTCTAATTGGACCCACTTCCATTTATTTCAATATTTTGGGCCATCTTGGGCCTAGAATGAAATAAATTAATTATATGAACCATTTTGGGCCATAATTAACCTAATTTAGCCCTAATAGGTCATAAGACTCACATTTATGATTATTTGGACCAAACATCACTTAACATAACCATGAAAAAGGCTTAAGCATACAAGGCCCAAATTCTTTTCTCTTCCTCTCTAATTCTCGGCCCAAGCCCAAATAAAAGGGAGAGTTGACTTCTCATGGCCACCTCATTTTTACATTATGGTCTTCCATGCATTTTATCCCATGTCTCCATGCACACATCACCTCAAGACCTCTCTCTTCCCCTCTCTCTCTTGCTCTCGGCCGATTCCAAGCACACACACATTTCTCTCACAAATCTCTCAAGGAAACTCCCTCCACTCTTCATCAAGTTCTCGAAATTTAGAAGGTTTTTCAAGAAGATATTTCCAAAAATTCTTCATCTAAGGTAAGATCATGCTTGGATCTATGATCTAGATTCTTTGTTTTATCAAAAATCTCTTTCTAATCCATGAAAAATCATGATCACTCTCTTAGAAACCCTCTAAGTTCGAAATCAACAAAGGAAGGCTTGTTAGGGCCGAAAACAACATCAAACTCCTTCCAATCTTCTTTAAAACCGAAACAACAACTCAAGGTGAGTTTCATACCCCCTTTCTTTCAGTTTTTATGAGTTTTTATGGGGGATAATACAAGCAAATGTGTAGATCTATGAGTAAATGAATGTTTTGTGTGATTTTATGCTTGCATGTATGATTTTATGTGTTTGTGATGATTATGCTAGCCAAAAAGTACCTAAAAACCGAGATCTATAACATGAGGAATGAAATAAACATAACTTACACCATTTTACACTAATCAAGTCAAGAAAAATAGTTCATTTGGTTAGGAAGAACATATTTGGACATAAAACCCATTTTTGGGCTTAAATTGTCAAAAATACAAAACTAAGGGCCCAAAACGACAAATGATAATTTCTGGAGGTTGAAAAGGATCCAAACAGTTTCTAATGTAATTTTTCTGAATATCAACATTGTTGATAGGCTTAAAATGTAAATTTTGAACATAATGGGCTAAAATGGGCTTTTCGGCCCAATAAGCCCCAATTTGCGAGATTTTTGAAATTGAGGGGCTGGAAATGAAACTTTCTGTAAAACAGGGGATTTCAAGTGTATTAAAATCATTTCAAAGGTCAAAAATGCTTTTCAAATTCAAAAGGGATCAAAAATGCAAAAATTTTCCATTTTGGGCCAAAACTGTAAAGGTTGCGAAAATGGGGGTTGCAACCGAGGAAACTTCATTTTTGAAGGACTTAAGCTGTTTATCAAGTAAATTTGGGCTGAAAATGTCTTTTCAATAAGTTTTGATACTAAAGTGTCAAGAAAAATGGTTTAAGGACTAAAATGGAAATTCTTTTATATAAAGGACTAAAAGTGTAAATTTTATCCAAGAAGGGTCGTGAAAAGGTAAACTCTTACTTTTAAACAAATAAATCCCTTAAGATAAAATATGAGAACGACGACTACCGGCGAAACGTAATAACAAATACACTTTCAACACCAATATCGTTACCATACGAATTGATTCGGTCTCGAATCAATAACAAATCAAAAATCAATAAACAATAGTACTTCAATAAACACGCGAAATCTACGAGGAGTCAATATTCAATCTTTGGGCTTGAAAGTTTCAAATCGTGCTTGTTGGGCCTAGCTAGCCCAATAACATGATCTTTAGGTCCGAAGGGAACGCGCTTACATGTTAATGGGCCTTCTATGACCTAATTCCATGTAAAAGGACTTTCAATAGCTCTATTGTGTTGTTGGGCCCCAAGGGCCCATTGGTACTGCTATCGAAGTCGAGAAGTCAAATGCGAGTCGGGCCAAGTGCCTTTCGCATTCCCGATAGTCTTGAACAACTTATGGAACAAATGAGGGCTTCATACCCTCCTTTCTCCTCGGTTGTGGTGCTATGAGAAGTCAGGGTGGTTGGGTTAAGTGAGTAGTACGGACGACGCCTAAGGGATCGTTTGTAATTACTAGTTATAAACTAGTCATTTTCATTAATGCGTGATTATAACAACTCACAACCCATAATTAATCCAATGTCACCTGGGTAATCAAAAACAATCGTCGTTTCGGTATAATAATAAATAAGACACGTAATTTTATGTATTGGGAAAACATCGGGTTTTCCCGGGAAGTTCAACACTTTTACCTATGTGACGTATACAAAGTTTAACAATTATACATGTTTACAAAAATCGACAAGCATACTTACGGATCTTCACACTTTTTCTTATATACCATACTCTTTTCAGAAAATATCGGATTTTATGGGTTTTCAAGCTTCACAAAAATCATTTTTTTTCACAACATTACTTATGAACTCACCAACATTTCATATGTTGACGTTTTTCCAAAATACTTGTATTCTCAGGTAACAGGTAAACCGAAGAATATGTATCCAGTAATGTCATGGTGTTTTGCTTAAATTAGTATCGAACGGTTTATGTTATGGAAATGTAATGTTTAAAACAATGTACTGAATGTAAACAATATCGGTTGTAATATTTCAATGCATGGTGATGAATGATGTTATAATTCATGTATAATCATTGTGATGGTATTCAATTAAGTCACAATAGCACTCGGACGTTTCCGCCGTCTGGTTCGGGGGTGTGACAGCGCTAATCTTAGCCCTGCCAGAGGGCATGGATGATTTTGTGGTATATTACAATGCGTCCATCTCGGGTTTGGGCACGGTACTGATGCAGATGGGGCATGTTATCGCATACGCTTCGAGGTAGCTGAAGCCTCACGAGGCGAACTATCCAACACATGACTTGGAGTTGGGGGCAGTTGTTTTCGCCCTCAAGATTCGGCATCAATACTTATATGGAGTCCGCTGTACTATTTACATGGACCATAAGAGTTTAAGGTACCTTATGGATCAGCCGAATCTGAACATGAGGCAGCGTTGGTGGCTTGATGTGGTGAAGGATTACAATTATGAGATTCTCTTCCACCCGGGGAAGGCTAATGTCGTGGCCGATGCGCTTAGCCGCAAGGCAGCGCCGATTAGAGACATCCGCATGAGGATGACCGTGGTGACTCCGCTGTTGGAGCGGATTTGAGAGGCCCAGCAGGAGGCTATGAAGGAGGAACATCATAAGAGTGAACGTATCATGGGCCAGGTTTCCTCCTTCGATTATGACAGTCGGGGATTATTAACCCTACACCGTAGAGTGTGTGTCCCATATCATGGAAGTGTGCGCCAGGTATTGATGGAGGAGGCGCATAAATTCAGGTTTTCTATCAATCCCGGAGCGATGAAGATGTACATGAATCGTCGCCTTGATTATTAGTGGGCCTGCATGAAGAGGGATGTAGCTTGGTTCGTTGAGAGATGTCTGACCAGCAGGAAGGTCAAGGCCGAGCATCAGAGGCCTCACAGCATGACCCAGTCGTTAGATGTTCCGCTGTGGAAATGGGACGATATCACTATGGATTTCATCACAAAGCTTCCTAGGACTACGCGGGGAATGGATTCGATTTGGGTCATCGTGCATTGGTTGACCAAGAATGTTCATTTCATACTGATCCAGAAGAGCATCTTGGCCGAGAAGTTGGCCGATATCTACATCCGAGAGGTAGTAGCTCGACACGGAGTGCTAGTTTCAGTGATTTCGGACCAAGATGTGTGGTTTACTTCCAGATTCTGGAAGAAGTTTCACGACGAGTTGGGTACTCGTCTGCACTTCAACATTGCTTTTCACCCGCAGACGGATGGTTAGAGTGAGTGGATCATCCAGACTCTGGAGGATACTTACCTTCCTTTGGCTGAGTTTTCCTATAATAATATATATCGTGCGAGTATTGACCGTCCTCCCTTCGAGATGTTGTATGGGAGGAAGTGCAGGACCCTGATATGTTAGGGTGAGATTGGCCAGAGAGTCATGAGGAGTAACGAAGTGGTACTTAAGACTAGGGAGAGGATCCAACAGGTGCAGAGCAGGATTTAGACTACTTAGAGTCGGCAGAAACGTTATGCCGGCAAGCGTCCTTCGGACCTGGAATTCCAGGTCGGGAATATGGTGATCCTGAAGGTGTGTCACCTTGGAAAGGTGTCATCCGGTTTAGGAAGCGGGGCAAGTTGGGCCCTAGGTACATTGGACTTTTCAGGGTTGCAGCCCGGGTGGGCAAGGTGGCGTATAGGTTGGACCTGCCAGCCGAACTCAGTCAGATTCATAGTACTTTTCACGTCTCCCAGTTATGGAAGTGTTTCGTGGACGATTCAGCAGTGGTGCCTTTCGAGGACATTTAGGCGGATGACAGCCTAAATTACATCGAGCGACCAGTAGCTATCCTCGACAGGAAGTCGAAGGATCTAAAGAACAAGAGGGTCAAACTGGTGAAGGTACAATGGCAACACCGCAAAGGCTCAGAATTAACTTGGGAGCCGGAGGATGAGATGAGGGAGCACTACCCCGAGCTTTTTCAGGGCTTAGCAGCTGACTTTAAGGACGAAGTCTAAAATAAGTGGGGGAGATTTGTAACACCCAGCTCCTGGTACGTATTTAATTTCAAGTATTGTTGTAATTTACTCTAGGACTCGGCGAGTTGGAGGCCCAATCGTCGAGTAGAATCGACATTATGCGGGAGTTTTTAATGATCTACTCGACGAGTCGGGAGACCAACTCAGCTAGTACGAGTTGTCTGGACAAAACCCTGATGTTTAGGGTTTGCACCCTATTTAAACACTTTATCTCACCCAAACCAGCCTCCATCACCCTCCCAACTCAGAGAAACCCTAAATTGAAACCCTAAACCCTTATTGAGTGTTTTTTTTATCCTTTTTGGTGCTTTTTGTGTGTGTTTGAAGTTGAAGAAGAAGAAGAAGAAAGTTTGGAAGTTCAAGGAGAAGCAAGGAGATCCAGAAGTTTCACTTCATTCTCCGCTTATTCAAGGTAAAAAGCTAGAACCTTGACCATCTATCTCTTAGATTTTGATTTGGGACTATTTCTACCCTTTTTATGAGTATAGAGAAGCAAAAAATCGGATTTTGTGGGTGTGCTTTGAGTTGCACGTTGAATATGAGGCTATTGGGGGTCTTTGTGGCATAAAGATGCCAACTTTGTTGCCAAAAACACCCCATGCATCTTGTAGACCTCATTTTATGGCTTTTTGAGCCAAAGGCCCCATGTATGTACATCAAGTTTATGGCTTTACGTATAAAATGGACCCTAGAAGGCCATATCTATGGTTTGGATGCGTTAAGACCCATTATAATCAATTGTATAGTTTTGGACAAAGAGGGACTTGGCGAGTCGTTCATGGGACTCGGTGAGTTGGAGTGTATTTTCCACCAAAATCTTTCTGTTTATGAACCAGATGTTAAGATCAAAGGTTCCCCGGTTGCTTAGGTTCAGTAGGGACCTGGAAATCATAGGAATCGGCGAGTGGATGAACAGACTCAACGAGTTCAAGGACATGTCCTATCCACATGAAGATGAACTCGGCGAGTTCAAGGGGAACTCAACGAGTCATAGATTGAACATCTTCATATGGATGAAGATGAACTCGATGAGTTCAAGGACGAACTCAACGATTCAGTTGAAGATAGTCTGATGTGTTGTTGAAGGCGAACTCATCGAGCTCTTGCTAGACTGGACGAGTAAGGACAAGATTATGGCAGTAGGTGAACATAGGGACTCGGCAAGTTAGCAGACCAACTCGGTGAGTCGAGTCAACCAGATGTTGACTTTAACCAGAGGATTGACCATTAATCAAGGTGTTGACCTTGAGCTTGTGTTGGACTTGAGTTGGCCCTTGTAAGGGTTACGAGTATGAATTGATAAGTTAGAAAGTTGTTGTGTAGAGACTGCAGATTCGAGGAGAGTTGGTTTTCGTACCGAGATCAGTACAAACACCACACAAATTTCAGGTGAGTTTTCTCCTAGTAGGAGTGGGTCTACGTCCACAATGCCGACCCACAATTAAGAGTGTTGGATAGATGATTGTGTTTGTGATAATTATCTAGGGTTGATATGAGATATGTTTATTGTACCTGATATGATTATTGTGCTTGATATATTTACTGTGCTTAATATATGTTAGCAATAGTTGTTGGATAAGGTGTCTAAGTCCATAACTTATTTGGTATATACTTGACCCGACCCGGCATGGTCCATTTGGGTTGCACTTCACCCGAACAATTTATGGATAATTTTATGAGAGTTATACACATATGTTTATTAATATATTATAAGTTATAATATATTAATATGAAGTTATGTTATTTAATTAGTCTTAGTCTTAAATTAATTATGAATTAATTTAGAGATTAAAAGGAAGACTAATTAGATTATGGGCTATTGGTTTTATATGGTGTGGGCTAACACTCATTTGTTAATGGGCTAGGCTTGGATGGAAGTCCATGGATGATCCATGGAGCTTTTAACCCATGGGTCCTTGGAAAAGGAAAGGTCATGGGTTATTAGGGTTTCACCTTAACCATGTACACTATATAAGCATGCTTATGGTGCATGAAATGGCAACTAGTGAACTAGTGTGTGTGCTTGTGTGTGGCCGAAAATATAAGTGTGTGTACACTCTCTCAAAGTTTTCCAAGTGTTTGTGATGATTTGTGATTCCATTTGAGGCATTCACATTATTGGTGCTTGGCTCTCAAACTCCAAAGAATCAATCTCATCAAAAAGGTATGTAATCTCATCTAACTCTTTTATGTTTAAATGTTCCCCATGCCATGTTAGATAGGTTATGAACCTTGGAAAATTATTATTTTGCATGTATTTAGACAAACATAGATCCAAGGTTTATTAGGGTTGCATGCACACTTAGGAAGTGTTAGATTGCTCAAAACCCAACAATAGTAAGGGGTGAAATAGTCCCCGGTTACCAGTTGAAAGATACCGAAGGGGAGGGTAGCTCCCAGTTACCGATTGAGAGATACCGATGGATATGTTAATTCCCGGTTACCAGTTAAAAGATACCAAGGAGGAACCTAGCTCCTGGCTATACCTGACAGTTACCGGTTGAAAGATACCGAAGATTATGCATTATTTGGTATGGGTATGATGGGGGAACTCACTAAGCTTTGTGCTTACGATTTTTAGTTTTGGTTTCAGGTAGCTCTTCATCTAAGGGGAAGGAGCCGGCAGGGTAGCAGCGCATCACACATTCACACATGATATTTCGCATTTGAGATACCTGGGATTGTACTCTGATATTACACTATTTGATCATATGGTTTTGAGACTTGTGATTCGTGACTTTATGTTAAAATGATATCAATGTTGTTTTTCGTTAACTGTTTTTACAAGTAATATACTCTAAAAATGAAAAAAAAAAATGGGTCTAAATTTTAGGATGTTACACATACCAATCGAGGGTCATGGTGTTGCATTGGGTTTGAGAAGCATGGGTTAGATTAGCATCAACTGTGGTGGTTCCATGGGGGCTATGCCCCCCCCCCCCCCCCACACACACATACATCAAAACTTCAAGCTCCGCCACTTAGTTATTCGCTAGAGTGTGGCTAAATCTGGGCAAACGAAGGCATAGTGGCCGTTTTTACGACATAGTTGGAAGTGAGGAGGACATCTTCCACGTCCCCTACCGCCAGAAAACAACCACGATACTGAGTACCACGACCCTTGGTAGCATAATAATTTATTGATGTGGATTGAGTGTTGACAGTAAATACAGGTGGAGTGGTAGACACGTAGATGTGAATGGAATTCATGAAGAGCTCGTGGCTCTCTGCTTGAGAGAGGAGAGTGCGAAAGGGTGTACAGGGCTTGACAGCCTAATGAGTTGTGGAGAAAGACTCAAAAGCGGAGCCTAATCCACATAAAAACTAATGAGCCTTCCTGATTACTTTAATCAGAGTTGTAGCCAACTGATCACACACAGACTTGAATTTTCTGCCAAAATCTGAGACAAAAGAGGTACCTTTGTTCAATTGCCGAAGATTGTCATAGAGAGTTTGGACATGTTCCATGGAATTATGGCTATAAGCCTTTTCCACAGATTTCCAAATCGCATGAGAAGAATATGGGTTTGAGAGTCTTGGCAATTGCTTCCTCAGATAATGATTAATAATGATCATTGGTTGGCATTGCACCATGTTTGATAGGTCGGATTAGGGCTGGAAGCACCTTCAACAAGAATCGTGGCAGATGGAGCTGGAACAAAACCATCGAAATGGCCTAACAGATTCTGATAAGATAGGAGAGTGCAAATTTGGTTCGTCCATAAAAGATAGTTGGAAAATGTTAGCTTGATGGTTAAAAGATGAAGTATAGTTTGCAGAAAAATATTGGATTCGACAAAAGTCATGGTGATTGAGAAGGAGAAAGATCGAGAATTGAAGGGGGTGCGACTAGGTCAAGTGATCTGTCGCTCTATACCGTATAAGGATTATTTCCCTTGAATCCTTTGTGTATTTCATTAACTAATATATACTAGGTGTAAAACATGTGTATTATACGAGTTGATTAAAAAAATTAAATATTAAAATGTAAACATGAAGTATTTTTTTTAAATAAAATTTTGAAATAAAGAAAGAAAAAATGTATTAATTACAATTACTATAATATTTATTATATTTAATACTTTGCATATATAAATATATAAGTATTATGTGACTTTTTAATTTTAAAATTTAGAAAACCTATAAATTGACATATGATTATTATTTATTTTAAAAATACCATAAAATGACAAGTATGAAAACTAATGAGATATTAATATATGGCAAAATAGATTTTTATTTAGTTGATAATACATGATACAACAAACTAGACTAAGAAACAGAAATATATATATATATATATATATATATATATATATATATATATATATATATATATATATATATATATATATATATATATATATATATATAAAAGAGTTATCTAATCTTGTTTTTATCTAGAATATTATAGCCAATAGTTGTATTATGGATAAACCCCATAGCTCTTTTGACGACCGTTAAGTTCATATTAATATAAGCATTATAGAAACAAAAAACTAAATAAATAAGTTTATATTTGAATAACCAATTTGTATCACTGAAAGTTTAATTTTATATTTGATATTAACTAATAATATAAAACTATATTTAGTTTTGAAGTATTCACCAATACCAAATTTTATCTAAACTCTGAGTTTTAGTATCGGATTAAAGATGATCATTTTAATGAATATAGTAAAATAAATACAACTAATTAAATACCCCTTTAGATACTATTTTATGTCAACATATTAACCTTGTAGGGATTGATACAATTCCTGTCGGATGTTTAAAGTACTGATTTTGAAGAATAAAATTTAGATATTGAACTTAAAGTTACACGGTTCATGATTTAAAATAAAACAATATTTCATTTAGGGACGACTTTTACAATAAGGAAGTATAGGAATAATATTTATATATTTGAAAAGTATTTGTAATTTTCTTTTAAAAAAAAATATGAAGAGGGGCAAAGGGAGCAGGGGGTTAACCAATGGTTCACGTCAGGGGAAAAATAATTCACCCAGGTCTGTGGTGTGGGCCGTAAAGCAGCTTGGCTAACGCTAATCAGCCGTAGCATAGCGGCGGAGATGATTTCAGGTTGCCGTCATCCTTATTTAACCCTACACCCGCTAATGTGATCTCTCGGCTTTTGTGCCTCTAAGGCTCTATCTAATCAAACAAAAACGATTTTGCAGCCTTTTTCTTTGCTTTTTTTTTTTTCCATTACATTTTCTCACTCAGGTAAATAAGTTAAGATAAACAGTAACATGTCGAAAGTACATTCAGGAGGCTTAAGTTAACTACGCTAATAGTGTAAAGAGCTTAATAGAAAACTGACGCTTGTAAAAGTTGAAACCGATACCAGGTTATAGTGGTTATAGTGAACAGAACACGGGATGAGTTTTTGGCACATTATTTTAAGATTGGTTGATAACCAAGGATAAAAGGGTGGATTTGAAGATGTGATGGTTCATGGTTTAGATTTAACCGCTAAAGTTTGCATATAAAAAATAAAAATAGGATCGTTTGATAGTTTGATAGTTTTTAATTGGGTTAGAAGTTGATTGGGTTAGAAACTAACAGAGTTAAACGTTCTGACCGAGTTAAATTATAACTAAAACTTGTTGTTCGCTTTTGCATCTGACTGGAGGTGCAAAATAACTATATTATTCTCAAACAACATTTTCTTTATAAAAATGCCTTAATAATTTACCATTTAACTTGTAACATATTTTTTTTTTATAAAAACATTCAATATGCATTAAAAAAAATTAAAGATTTAAACCATAAATCTTTCTATAAAACAACTTTGTTTTACAAGAATCAACCAAAATCTCAAATGATTGAAACTTATTAAAGAAACTGATCTTGAAATCTTACAAATAAGAGAACTACAAAATACTTGCATATTTCATAAGAGCTCCATGAATCACACTCTTAATTCATATGTATAAATATCTTAATTCATGTGTATAAAGATAGAAGAAGAGAAAATATGGGTAAAACTGAGCCACTTGAAACAAGATAATGTACACCTATACATAATTTCCCAATGAATAATAAGAACTATATGTTTCTTGAGTTTTCAATGTAAATTCAAGAATGGAATAACCATTGAATTATAAAAACCTTATATCCAGGGTTAGAATTGAAATCCCTAGTAGACAGTGTGCACTTAAATTATCCACATACCATTTTTTTTTTTAAATTTTGCTACTCTTGATAATAAATATTTGGCATGTGCAAGCTTGACATCTGCTCATTATGGATCCCTACAGAATTCAAAAATTCAGATAAAATAGCAACATCAAGATGTTTAAGAAGATCAAGAATTATTAGGGAACGAGCTTTCCACCTGTCATAACATTAAAATTAACAACAAAAAACCAAAATTTATGCAGATTAAAAAGTTAGAATTTAATTCACAAAAAAAAGCCTTTGAAGCATTTTTCTCATAGCAGATTCGTTAATATTCATTCCAATAAACAAAAACTTGTTTATTCACTTCTCATCTCATTTGACCCCATGGTTTGTGGGGAACCCATCTAATTTCCAACGAATCAATCCAAGGAAAATCACCGAAGACGGGATCCTTAGTAACAAATTAAAAAGTTAGCAGATGAATGGATATCTATGAATTGGAATCCCAATCATGTTTGTGAGGCACCCATCTGTCGATTCGCTTTCTAAAAGGGCAATAAGTATACAATAATCATAACTAATCGATTGTGTCTCTGCCATTGGTGGTGGTATTGGTGTGTGTAGCAGCGTCGTTGGTGGGTTGATGGAGAAGAATCAAAATTTGAGGGAAATTGAGGGACGTGAAAAAAAAAATACCGAGTTCGCACCTTTTTTTTTCCGAGGACCGAATCAGGAGAAAACTTCCGATTGAATCTAATTTTTTCGACCGAGTCCGATGAAATGCACCAAATCAAACATACGAACTGAAGGTTGCGGACCGAGTCCAAGCTTCTGACCCAATTAGAAGGCTTATCAAACAGGCCCTATGTATATTTGTTTATGTATGCATATATCATCAGGAGTTCATACGCTGCTTTCTCTATGATAGTTTTTGGTTAATAGAAATGTTGTTTTAATCTTTACACTAGCAGGTCATGAGTCATTTATTATGTATACAAGTAGAATCTTATGTTATAAGACAACTAAAGTTTAGTTATTTTCTTATAGTTATATGCTTTTGACAGATGCTCATACACTTAAGATAATACATCGTGGAATTTTGCACCAGTCAAACCTGGATCAACTTAAACCATCCCTAATCTAGAGTAACATTATGATTCATGTTACAACACACACACACACACACACACACACACATATATATATATATATATATATATGATCATCCCAAGTATCAGATAACACATTTGTAACATCCCAAATTTCAAGTCTAAAAAATTCGTTTTTAAGATAGTAATTCATAAAACAATTTATAATAAAAATCATCAAGTGATTTATTTCATAAAAACCATAAATTACGTGTCTCAAAACCATATCATCAACTAGTAACAATGTCAGAGTACAAATCCCAAGAATCTCATGTGCGTAACATCATGTGTGTGATGCACTGCTACCACGTCGGCTCCTTCCCCTTCGATGAAGAGGTACCTGAAAACAAAACTGAAAACTGTAAGCACGAAGCTTAGTGTGTTCCCCCATCATACCACATACCACATAACAAACATACTGTCGGCAATTCTGGGGTCCTGACCTACCCTATCAGGCGTTTCTGGGGTGCCAACCTACCCTGTCAGCTGTTTCTGGGGTGTTGACCTATCATGTCAGGCATTTCTAGGGTGCCGACCTACCCTTCGCTTTATCCCAACCAGCTACGGGGACTATTTCACCCCCTACCACTACCGTATAATAACATAACATACTGTCAGGCATATCTAGGGTCCCCGACCTACCCTTCGGTCCTTACGACCGTAATACGGGGACTATTCCCATACTACCTACTATCACATAACATCATATCATACTAGCACATAAAACATATCAGGTAGTAGCAAACCTAGATAATTATCACAAAGACAATCATCTATCAAACATCTCCTACTAGTGGGTCGACATTGTGGCCTTAGACCCACTTCTACTGGAAGGTAACTCACCTCAATGTCGTGTAGTATCCGAACTGTCTTCGGTGCTAGAATCAACTCCTCTCAAACTCCTCAAACTTCTACACATAACAACTTTCCTTAATTACCATTTCATACTCATAACCCTTTCAAGGGTCAACTCATGTCAAAATCAAAGTCTAGGTCAACACCCTGGTCAAAGTCAACATCTAGTTGACTCAACTTGTCGCGTTGGTACACCAACTCGTCGAGTTCAATAATCCTTAAAATACTTGAACTTTGATTGTAACGACCCAAAAACCAAGGGTAAAAATTTCATTTTTAGTATAGCTAAAAAATTAATACCATTTATCCAAAACATTTCAAATCATCATTAAGTAAAAAAAAATTAACAACGTTCATCCCAAAATCATTCATTGCGGAATTCATAGGTGTGTGTACTGCGAGCAATCCGAGCCCTTCCTTTCCAAAACGATGATACCTGAAACCATAAACAAACATGTAAGCACGAAGCTTAGTGAGTTCCCCAGAGCATACCCCACACACGATCCACATAACACTTATCATATTAGCTATAAAAGCTACCTCTACCGCATACCACCTGTCATATTAGCTATACAAGCTTTCTCTACCACATAACATTAGCTATGAAAGCTACATATATCACATAAGCCATGCATACATAAACTTGTAAGGATGTCGTGGGCTCCCCCCAGGGTCTTACACC
This sequence comes from Lactuca serriola, assembly GCF_051521515.1. Taxonomy (NCBI): domain Eukaryota; kingdom Viridiplantae; phylum Streptophyta; class Magnoliopsida; order Asterales; family Asteraceae; genus Lactuca; species Lactuca serriola. Next base: position 274,389,646 of record NC_136412.1, on the reverse strand, counting down.
ATCGTGCCATGGGCTACTCCACATGGTCTCTACCTAGGAATGTCATGGGATACCCCACATGGTCTTTACCTAGGAATGCCATGAGATACCCCACATGGTCTTACATCCAATTGCCACGGGCTCCCCCGGGATCTTCCATGCAATAACACACAATCACATAGCATATCAAATCACATAAATGACTAACACATATACCATAATTATATAATGGACCGGCCTTGGTGCCTTAAACCCATGGGTATGGTGAGAAGACTCACCTCGCACTGTTGAAGTCCCGCGAATAAACTCTAGTTGCTGGTTGACAGGTTCCCGAACTGTCAATCATCAAAACAAAACCCAATTAATAATTGAGTTCCAACACAACCATAATCTACACTTGGAGTAAATAGACAATTTTACCCCTAACCTAGCTTGGTTCAAAACCAAGGCTCAAACTCACACCCTAACGACCCAAAATCCCAATGGTCACCCAAGGCCCAACATATGGCCCAATTTTCCAAATTGGGCCCAAATTTCTACATGGACTTATTTTCAGGCTCAACCAATTATTCTAGTCCAAACAATTGGCATTTTGATGGCCCGATAGCTAAAAATCCTCCAGGCCTAATTATGGCCCACTTATGGCCCAATTCTCCAAATTGGGCCCAAGCCTCTCTAATGGGTATTATCCTGAAGCCCTATAATTTCCCTTAGTCCGTAAATATGTTCCCAATTGGCCCACAAAGGCCCGCAATAGCTTAGTCCAATAAGTGGTCCAATAAGAACCCAAACCCAATTAGGGTATTTCACATAAAATGTGGATTAGGGTTAAGTGTTCCTATTTAACCCATTAAGGACTTATTCCATTAAATCCAACTACACAATGAAATCGGGCTTGAGTCATATCTTCACTCCAATAGTCCAAAATGTGGGTCCCAATAAGTCCAAACCAATAATTCCAAATTTTGGGTTTTCTAAACCCTAATTAGGGTTTCCAACCCAGTCATAACCCAATAGGCCCAATAGCTAGGTCTTTTGATCAATGAGGGTTCATTAGGCCCATTAGGGTTTCATTGGGCCCACTTTGTCCAAGTATCCCTAAATGAGCCAAAATGCAAACGAGGCACATCACCACCCAACACGGCGGTTGGTGGCGGCAGCCACCACCTCACGGTGGTGGTTATGGATTTTTCTATTATTATTCCGGGCACCATTTACAATTTACAACTCAATCCAAATAAAACACACACACACATATTAATAAACACACACACAGCCACCCTTGTGGTGGTACATGGAGGCAGCCACCACCTCACGGTGGTGGTAACGGGGTTTTTCTTCGAATCTCCGGCCAAGAAACGATCCTACAACCCTTACAAGTAAAAGACACGCACGCAACCACTATATCACACTCACAACCACCTATACACGGCCGTTAAGGGTGGCAAAAAAAAACTAGCGGCGGCAGCCACCATGGTTGGCAGCCATGGTCGTTTCCTCGAGTTTTACGGCCAACTTGCACACACCAAAAGTATTGAAACACGCACACACCCACAGACAGAACACCCACCAGACAGAAATACATCGAACATGGAGGAGGAAGACAATGATTGAGGATCTCTTTACAACGGCGATGCTTACGGTGGTAGAAGAGCATTCCCGCAAGATAGCAGAAAACCACCGTAGGGAACGATGGTGGCGGCGGACTCCAGCGAGCTGCGATCGAAGAAGAAAACGATGAAACAGCCCCTGATGTTGGTCTTCAGCGAAACCTGTTGTCGTCGGCAGTCATTGCGGTGGTATCGGGTTGGTTGTTTGCGTCCTCGACTTTTCCGGTGACCGGAGCAACGATGGTTCACGCTATGGCGTGGAGATGGCGACTGCGAAGGCTTGAAGAAGATGGTGGCGGCTGGGAAGGGAAGTGCTAGGTTTAGGGTTTTGAAAATGCCACTAGGGGAAGCGGGAATTGATGTCTTAAACCCAACTCCATAATGAACTTCTCTCCTTTTTACAAAATCGATCCCTCCTTCACAAACCTTTTACAACTTAAATCCAAAACTTACCTTACTACCCCTACACTCATAAATCTTTACAAAGTGGCTCCAAAATTTACTCTTTATACCCCTGTTACCTCAATTCATTCATTTTAAGTCCAAAGGTTACCGATTACACCCTTCCTTCTAAAATCCTTACGAAATAAGTCCCAAAATTACTCTTTTAACCCCCCGAATAATCCAATGTATAACATTTGGCTCCCAAAACCAACACCCCACTAAATGTTATTGATTTTAGGACCATTATAAAATAATATAAATTATAAATTTACATCTTGGGGTTCTGAGTTTATTATTTAATTACTCTATTTCAAACAGGGTGTTACATCAATCCTACTCGTCGATTCTTTCAAGAACTCATCGAGTTCTCCTTCATACATAATCGAGACCGTTGCTCATGACTCGCCGAGTTCATCCTTGAACTCGTCGAGTCCCGCTTCATATCAGTTGGGACGTTTGCCTTGAACTCGTCGAATCCTTTGATCTTCAAGACCATCTTCACGTCCATTTTGTTGAGTCCTCTTCTAGACTCAACCAGATTGCTTAGAAATAGAAAAGGTTGGGGAACCATGACCCGACTCGCCGAGTCCTATGAGAGACTCGTCGATTCCCCCAAAGTCCAAGTCCATACAGTCGATTTCAGCCGGGCTCATTGCATTCAAAGCATAGATCTGACCTCCTAGGGTCGATATAACACATAAAGATACAAACTTTACGTGCATGCATGGGTGTTAAGAAGCTAGAACACCAAAACTAAGCCATAAAGGAGTCCTAATGCATGGAATAGGGCCATAGTTGAATAAAGGTGGCAACTTTGAGCTTCCTGAGCTCAAATGTTCCCAGATCTGAAGTCGTCACTCTAATATACACTCAAATCCTGAGTGTGACTTAGAAATGTCCCAAAAATGACAAGAAGCAATCCTTAAAGAAGATCTAAGTGATGAAAAGCCAAGGTTTAAGCTTTTCACCTCAAACAAGCTGGAAATGCAACCAAAACTCTGGATCTACTGCCTTCTTCTTGGACCTCCAACCCTTTTCTTCCTTCTCCAAGCTTCAAATCACTAAAATGGCACAAAATAACTCAAGAACACTCACAACTGATTAGAGTTTCGAGAACAGGGTCTGAGTGTGATGGAGGTTGGATTGGAGGCCATATAAGTTGTTTAAATAGGTTGTAAACCCTAAAATTTAGGGTTTCGTTCATACAGATTTACTCATCGAGTCGGGGGCTTCCGACTCGTCGAGTAGACTCTTCCACCCACATACAAGATTCACCCCTACTCGGCGAGTTTGGGGCCTCAACTCGCCGAGTCCAAGTATGAAAATGCTAAAACTTATATTTAATATATGTACCGGGAACCGGGCATTACAAATCTCCCCCATTTATTTTAGACTTCGTCCTCTAAGTCTGCTGCTACATCTGGAAAAAGCTCGGGGTAGTGCTTCCTGAATCGGATGATACCCTTCCAAGGTGACACCTTCAGGAGGACCATATCCTCGACTTGGAACTCCAGGTCTAAACGGTGCTTATCGGCATAACTTTTCTGCCGACCTTCAGGAGGACCATATCCTCGACTTGGAACTCCAGGCCCAATTTGCCCTGCTTCCTGAATCGGATGATACCCTTCCAAGGTGACACCTTCAGGAGGACCATATCCTCGACTTGGAACTCCAAGGTGACACCTTCAGGAGGACCTTCGTCCTCTAAGTCTGCTGCTACATCTGGAAAAAGCTCGGGGTAGTGCTTCCTGAATCGGATGATACCCTTCCAAGGTGACACCTTCAGGAGGACCATATCCTCGACTTGGAACTCCAAGGTGACACCTTCAGGAGGACCATATCCTCGACTTGGAACTCCAGACCCAATTTGCCCCGCTTCCTGAATCGGATGATACCCTTCCAAGGTGACACCTTCAGGAGGACCATATCCTCGACTTGGAACTCCAGGTCTAAACGGTGCTTATCGGCATAACTTTTCTGCCGACCTTGAGTAGTCTGAAGCTTGCTCTGGACCTGCTGGATCCTCTCCATTGTCTTGAGTACCACTTAAGTACTCCCCATGACCCTCTGCCCAACCTCACCCCAGCATATCGGGGTCATGTACTTCCTCCCATATAACATCTTGAAGGGAGGACGGTCGATACTCGTGTGGTAGCTATTATTGTAGGAAAACTATGACAGGGGAAGGTAAGTATCCCAGCTACCACCGAAGTCTAAAGCGCATGCCCGCAACATATCCTCCAAGGTCTGGATGGTCCACTCACTCTGACCATCCTTCTATGGGTGAAAAATGGTCCTAAAGTGTAGATGAGTACCCACGTCTCTATCAGAATCTGGAAGTGAACCGCACGTCCCTATCAGAAATCACGGAGACTGGCACTCCGTGTCGTGCTACTACCTCTCTGATGTAGATATCGGCCAGCTTCTCAGCTGAGATGCATTCCTGGATCGGTATGAAAGGAGCACTCTTGGTCAACCGATCCACGATTACCCAAATTGAATCCACTCTCTGTGCGGTCCTGGGAAGCTTCGTGATAAAATCCATAATAATATCTTCCTAATTCCATATAGGGATATCTAAAGGTTGTGTCTTTCCGTGAGGCCGCTGGTGCTCGGCCTTGACCTTCCTGCAGGTCAGACGTCTCTCAACATACCAGGCTACATCCCGCTTCATGCAGGGCTACCAATAATCAGGACAAAGATCTTTGTACATCTTCGTCACCCCGGGCTGGATAGAAAACCTGGATTTGTGCCCCTCCTCCATCAAAACCTGGCGCACACCTCCATGATATGGAACCCAAACTCTACGATGTAGTGTCAACAACCCACGACTATCATAGTCGAAGGAGGAAACCTGACCCACAATACGCTCGCTCTTTCGATGTTCCTCCTTCATAGCCTCCTGTTGGGACTCTCGGATCTGCTCCAAGGGAAGACTCACTACTGTCATCCACAAGCAAATATCTCTGATCGAGGTTGCCTTGCGGCTAAGAGCATTAACCACAACATTGGCCTTCCTCGGGTGGTAGAGGATCTCACAATTGTAATCCTTCACCACATCTAGCCACCGACACTACCTCATGTTCAGGTTTGGCTGGTCCATGAGGTACCTCAAACTCTTGTGATGCATGTAAATGGTACACCGGACCCTATAGAGGCAATGACGCCAAATCTTGAGGGTGAAAACAACTACCCCCAACTCTAGATCGTGCGTTGGGTAGATCACCTCATGAGGCTTCAGCTACCTTGAGACGTAGGCGATAACGTGCCCTCTCTGCATCAATATTGCGCCTAAACCCAAAATAGACGCATTGAAGTATACTACAAAATCCTCCACGCCCTCTTGCTGGGCTAATATCGGCGCCTCGCATACCTCTGTCTCAATTCCTCAAACGTTGCTTGCTGCTTAGGCCCCTAGTGAAAGACAACGACCTTCTTCGCCAGTCGGGTCAAGGGTACGACTATCTTGGAGAAGTCCTGAATGAACCTCTGGTAATATCCTGCTAACCCAAGGAAACTCTGAATCTTGGATGGAGACTTCGGAACCTCCCATCTCATCATGGCCTCTACTTTGGCCAAGTCGACCAAAATCTCGTTCTGGTTGACAAAGTGCCCCAGAAACTGCAGCTCGTACAACTAGAACTCTCACTTGGAGAACTTGGCATACAAGCTCTCCCTCTTCAAGGTATTCAGCACCTCTCCCAAGTGCTCCTTGTACTGCTCCTGGGTCTTGGTGTAAACCAAGATGTCATCAATAAAAACTATCACAGACCGATCCAACATCGGTCTGCATACACGGTTCATGAGGTCCATGAACGCGGCAGGAGCATTGGTAAGCCCGAAGGGCATCACCACAAACTCATAGTGGTCATAGCGAGTCCGAAAAGTAGTCTTCTGTACATCCTTGTCTCTGACCCTCATCTGATGGTAACCTGAACGCAAATCTATCTTGGAAAACCAAGATGCCCCTTGTAGCTGGTCGAAGAGATCATCAATCCTCGGGAGTGGGTAACGGTTCTTCACCGTTACCTTATTCAGCTCCCGGTAATCTATACACATCTTATGCGACCCGTCCTTCTTCTTCACAAACAGAATCAGGGCTCCCCAAGGCGAACTGCTCGACCTGATAAATCCCTTGTCTAACAGCTCATGTATCTGTGTAGACAACTCCTGCATCTCGGGAGGAGCCAAACGATATGGTGCCTTGGCTATCGGAGCCGCACCGGGGACTAGGTCGATCCTGAACTTCATCCGTCTCTCTGGAGGTATCCCAGGAAACTCCTCTGGGAACACATATGGGTACTCTCGCACCACTGGCACATCACCCACAACCTTACCCACCTCTTGGATATCCATAACATAGGCGACATGCCCCACGCAACCCTGCTGAAAGTAGCGCTTATCCCTCGCTGCTGAGCATAAAGTTGGTCCTCGCTGTGGCCTTTCACCCTGAATCACCAGCTCTCCACCACTTGGGGTCCTGATACGCACCAGCTGAGTCGATCACTGCCCTATTAGGACTCAACCAGTCCATGCCTATGATAACTTTGTTCCCACATAACGGAATGGGAACCAAATCCACGAGATAACGCTCATCATATAAGCTCAACACGCAGTCTCTGAAAACCTATGATGCCCGTACTGATCGGTCGTCGATAATCTCAACCTCTAGAGGGCAATCCAACATGCCCGAAGACTTCGAAAACCTCTTGCTAGGTGCAAGAGATACAAATGATCGGGTAGCTCCTTAATCAAATAGCACTTGTACTGGGATACCTTTCACATGGAACGATCCCGTCACCACATCTGGTGCGACATGCGCCTCCTCGGTGGTCATCTGGAAGGTTCGACTCCTTACCACTGGAGCATCTGTCTTGCCTTGTCATCCATCTATGATCTGCAGGGTCGAGGGAGCTGGCGCAGCCACTTGCGCTGTTGGTGCTAGTCTCGAGCAATCGGCCTTTTTATGGCCCTTCTAATTGCAATGGAAGCAAATAAGGTATGTTGTCTGGAATGTGGGGGTAGGGGTAGTACAATCCTTGCTAAAGTTCCTGGTCTTGGTGCACTTGTAGCAGCCCGATGATCCCAATCTACAAGCTCCCTCATGCGACCTGCCGCATTTCCTGCATCGGCTCTAGCCCGGATGGCCCTTCATCCTAGTGTCGGATCCCTTGGGTTTCTTCCCTGAAACCCCAGTAACATGTCCATCCCCTGCCTTCCTCTTCCTGAGGTGCTCTATATCGATCTCCCTCTCTCCCTCGCCCTCACGATCATGTCATCCAATGTCATACATGCCGAGTAGCTTACATGTTTCCGAATGTCAGCCCTCAACATGTCGCGGTACCGATTCGTCCTCATCTCCTCATCTCCTGCATACTGTCGCACCGGTAAGGCCCTCTCCCTAAACTTTGCAGTAATCTCCGCCACTGAATCCGTCATCTGTCTCATATTAAGAAACTCCCTGGCCAGTTGTTGGATCTCCACAGTTGGCGCAAACTCGGCCCTAAACCTGGTCACAAAGTCTGACGAAGTCACAGCCACAATGGTTGGGGCTCCCAGTGAATCACCAACTGCTTCCCACCAATCTCTAGCTCTCTCCCTCAAACACCCTACAACATACCGAACCCTCGAACCCTCAGGGTATAAGCTCGTCAACTGAGCAGACTCCATGTCTGCAATCCACCTCCTAGAAAAAACGGGGTCCTTCACCCCATGGAAATCTGGCGCACCACATCCCTTTAAGTCCTTGAAGGAGAGTGTGCGTGTCTCTGCTTGGCCAGATGCCATGTCGCTCCTGAACGCCCTGAGGCGATCCTCCATCTGCTCGATAATCCTTTTCTTGATCGACCCGAAAATCACCGGGGTCGCCTCAAGGATGCCTCTTGTAAAACCCAAAAATTTCAAACCAATTTAAACTTTTAAAACATGTCAAGTTCATCAAAACATTACAACTTTGTTTTCAAAATATTATTTATCAGAGTATTCCCAGAAACATAAACATAATATGAGGAGCTGTACGATCATGCCTTCGCCTTGCCGCGATCCCCTGATGTACCTGAAACAATAAACTGAAACTGTAAGCCTGAAAGCTTAGTGAGTTACCCCCAAAATACCGATACACATACAGTCCACCTAACCATGTCAGCAATAACATATAATAACAAACTAAACAGAACAGCACATAACGGGTCCAAAACCCTACAGACTGTAATACCCACGAGCCCACAGTACGAGTCTCCCTTAGCCCGTAACTGGAATGCTCCTAGGGTTTTTTGGCTTCCGCACGAAGCAGTACAACCTCAACCCATCCCATATAACAAGCACATAACATAACCACTGAACATGCAATAACCACATAACATCACAGGTAGTCCTACAGATCACCTAACTGGCATAACCACTAGCATGTGACACTAACTCGTACTCAACCTCTAACACTGCTAGGATAGTATATCCAATGGGCCGGCCTTGGTGCCTTAGACCCCTTAGTATAGTGAGGATAACTCACTAAGCTTTCAGGCTTACAGTTTCAGTTTATTGTTTTAGGTACATCAGGGGATCGTGGCAAGGCGAAGGCATGATCGTACAACTCCTCATATTATGTTTATGTTTCTTGGAATACTCTGATAAATAATATTTTGAAAACAAAGTTGTAATGTTTTGAAAAACTTGACATGTTTTAAAAGTTTAAATTGGTTTGAAAATTTTGGGTGTTATAAGTTGGTATCAGAGCCTTGGTTTGAGTGAATTGGAGGAACAGTCGTGTAACTCCAGTCTCAAATCAAGGAAAGGATTTTCAAAATGATTTTTCAAAAAGGTTTTCAAATTAAATAAAGGAGGATGCAGGGTGTACGATCAACCAGAGCCAGTAAGTAGACCCCAAAATACCATACAAGTTATTTGATTATGTGATATGTTAGAACAGCATGTTAGTACTAGGCTAGGGATCTTCAAAAATTGCACGATAGAATTGTCTGATTTCATGATGCCTGCTAGCTTAGGGTTTCCTTTATATGAAATTGACATCATTACTGTAGTTGCTTAGTGTATGCATCATAGCTATATATAATTAAGATCTTATAGCATGAGAATGTTTGATTTGGCCCCATGTTCTGTTCTTGTTTGATTGGGAGCTTAGGGTAGGATTGGATATTCGAAAGTCTATAGGGTCCAACATTATGTATGGCTAGCGTACACTAGTGCTACAGGGTTGTGGAAGTTTCATGGATAGGTGGGTTGAGTGAGGACGGGAGGCCAGTTATGAGATGTTTATCATTCCTCTAGGGTTAGAATTGAGTGCTCGCAATGTTGTGTATTCAGTTAGGGCATTGTGATGATGCTTGAGACAAATATGGGTAGGTATGGAAGGTAGTATGGGCCCGTACTACTGAAAGCACATGACTCATACGCGTGTCAAGTAAGTCAGAATCCCTAGGGTTAGTAGGGAGTTGGCTCCCAGTTATTTATATGGATTATCTGATATCTTGTGGTATGTTTCTGAATGGTGATGACGAGGCGCTTTGTGGCTGAATCCGGTTCGGGATCAGGATCAGGGGACAGAGGCCAGGAGGGGCCGACAGCAGCTGAGCCGGTGGTGTAGATGGGTACAGAGGAGTTGGATGCCAGGATTTGAGAGATCATGCATGATGAGGTTGCTGCTGTATTTCGGGCTCAGTTACCGGAGATGTTCGGGTCGATTAAGACAACCATGGTGGAGTATTTTGATGAGCACTACGCAGCCCTTGCAGAGACAGCCGCCGCAGCAGCTGCATCAGTTGTATCAGTGGCAGGGGAGGAGTTGGTAGAGGTTTTCAGTACAGGGACTTCGATAACATGAAGTCCCCTACTTTTGATGGGACGCAGGATCCCATCAAGGCTATGAGATGGATTTCAGATGTGGAGGGGTGTTTCTTCACCTGCTCATGTCCTGCTGACCAGAAGGTCAGGTGTGCTCTGAACCTGCTTAGGTCTGGGGCCAATGACTGGTGGAGACTTGCGACTGGGTCGTACGCTGATTATCAGAGAGCTGCTGTTACTTGGGAGCAGTTTAGGAACATGTTCAACGCCCGTTACATTCCGCGGGTTGAGCGGTAGCGGTTAGCACAGGAGTTTCTAAGTTTGAGACAGGATGGGGAGTTGGTGACGGAGATCACCCATATGTTCACTGAGCGGGTGAAATTCTGCCCAGAGTTTGCTTCCGATCAGTCTCAGATGACCCGTTATCTGAGTCTGCTCAAGACTGATATCTGACAGTTTGTATCTACCCAGCGATGTGATACTCTTCTGGAGTTACAGGAGGCCGCCAGATGGTGAGAGTTAGAGATTGAGCTGCAGCTGAGGGAGCAGCGGCCGGCCCCGGCACAGTCGCAGCCAGCGCCGAAGCGGTCTAAGACCGCTGATTTGAGGTCTGGGAGTCAGCAAAGCCGCTCTTGTGGAAAGTGCGACAAGGTTCATTCCGGGATTTTTCGAGCCAGTAGTGGGTGCCACAAGTGTGGCAAGGAGGGGCACTATGCAAAGGATTGTCGCCAGGCCGCTCCGATATCAAGTATGAAGTTATGTTACCATTGTGATCAGGTTGGCCATTTGAAGGCCAACTGCCCGTTAATCGCCGCGAAACCGGCGCAGACTCCAACGCCGGCTACTTTGAGGATCACGGATGGGAGACCAATCAGGGTAGACCCTCCGAAGGCTCAGGGTCGTGGTTTCCAGCTTACAGCGGAGGAGGCCAGAGCAGCACCAAATGTGGTTGCCGGTATGTTTCTATCCTTTATCTCGTTTTCTATATTTGTTGTATGCTTATGTGTGGTACCTGTGATTAGGTACATTTTTAGTGAACTCTTTTCCTGCTTTGGTCTTATTTGACTCAGAGGCGAGTCAGTCCTTCGTATCTCAGTCATTTAGTAGGGAGTTCAGTGCACCAGTGGGCGAGTTAGAGTGTCCATTGTGAGTGTCTATCGCCAATGAACACACAAGGTTTCTGCTTCTTCAGTTTATCGAAGGTGTGACTTGGAGATTTTCGGGGTGTCCTTTCTGATAGATTTGATTCTGATGCCCATGGGGGAGGTGTGCTTGATTGTGGGCATGGATTGGCTCAGTCGGTTCGGTGCTATGATTGATTTCGAGGGCCAGCGAGTGGTAGTTCGAACCCCAAGTGGGGGAGAACTGATTGTATATGGCGAGGGCACCAAAGTAGGATCAGGGTTTTGTTCAGCTGCTGACGAGGAAGGGGGTGGATTTGTGTTGGGGCCCCGAGCAGCAGAGGGCGTTTGAGACCCTCCGTCAGCGTTTGTGTGAGACACCAGTCTTGACACTCCCGGAGGGAGTTGAGGATTTTGTGGTGTTCTGTGATGCATCTATCACAGGTTTAGGGGCAGTCCTCATGCAGAGAGGACGAGTGATAGCCTACGCATCGCGACAGCTGAAGCCGCATGAGACGGGATACCCTACGCATGACTTGGAGCTGGGGGCGGTGGTGTTCGCCCTTAATATATGGAGGCATTACCTCTATGGGGCCCGTTGTACCATTTACACGGATCACAAGAGCTTGAGACATATCATGGATCAGCCAAACTTGAACATGAGGCAGCGCAGGTGGCTGGATGTAGTCAAGGACTACGATTGCGAGATCCTTTACCATCCTAGTAAAGCGAATGTGGTTGTGGATGCCTTGATCCGCAAGTCAGCTGGGTCTTCCACCCCCGCGGTATGTATGAGGATAGCGGTGGATTCTCCGCTTGCGAGTTTGATCAGAGATGCCCAGGTATAGGAATGCGACTGAAGAATTGGAAGCTGGAGAGGATCAAGGGTAAGAATACCCGGTTCGTGCAGGATACTCGGGGACTATTGACCCGATGTGGTCGGGTTTGGTTTCCGATGTCTAGTAGAGTTAGGCAGACGGTTATGGAGAAGGCTCATAAGTCGCATTTCTCTATTCACCCAGGGGCCACCAAGATGTACCGGGATTTGAGTTTGAGCTATTGGTGGCTGTGCATGAAACGAGAGATCGCTTGGTACGTCGAGACGTGCTTGACCTGTAGGATGGTCAAGGCCGAGCATCAGAGGCCGCATGGAAAGTTGCAGCCTCTAGAGATTCCCATGTAGAAATGGAAACATATCACGATGGATTTTATTACCAAGTTTCCGAGGACGGCGAAGGGGGTTTGATGCTATATGGGTCATCGTGGATCGATTGACAAAGAGTGTCCATTTCTTGGCTATACGAGAGAGCTCATCGGCCGAGAAATTGGCCGAAGTGTACGTTTAGGGTTCTTAGTGTAAATAAGGAGGGTCAACTCGACGAGTCGATGGATAGACTCGACGAGTCGAGTCGCGATTATGGTCACGTGTTAAGTGACCAACTCGGCGAGTCGGAGGCTGGACTCGGCGAGTTGGTGCTGGAATGAGAAAAAACCTAATCCGGAGTTTGTGCCATATATAAAGAACATAATGCTCTTTCTTCAGCCTCTTTACATTCCCTTTGAGTCCCAGAAACCCTAATAGCCATGAGTGAGAGCTTGGAGAGTGTTTGGAGCTTTGAGAAGTGAATTTGTAATGACCCGTTTCCGGTATGTTAATTCCTTGGTAATTGTTGTAAGTTTTGCAAGAGGAACTCGGCGAGTTCATAGCCTGACTCGCCGAGTAGGGTCGCGGCTGCGAGCATGCGTGAGCCGGGGACTCGGCGAGTCCATATCCTGGACTCGGCGAGTCCATCCGTCTGGGTGAAACCCTAAATCCCCGGGTTGCCCACTATTTAAACCACCTTATAGCCCCATTCTCGCCTCCCTCACCCTGAGAACACAGTGAGAGAACCCTAATCCTCCCTTGAGAGCTTATAAGTGATTTGGTGCCATTTTGTGAAGGTGTGAAGAAGGAAAAGAAGAAAGAAGCAAGGAAACGAGTTGTAGTGCAAAGATCCAAGGGCAAATCTGAGTTTATTGAGGTATTTTCGGAGTTCCCTTCTTGTTATATGCTTTAAACTTCCATTAGAGCTCTTCTAAGAGCTATTTGATGTTTGTTCCAAGCCTTATGTTTGCATGAATATCTTAATAAGTCGAAATACCTTTGGATCTGGATGTTGGGGTGTTGTAGAGCCCAGATCTACTGTCTTTTTGGAGTTACTTTGCATATTAATCATAGATCTACCCATTTTATGCATCTTTTAGCCTTATTTCCCTTATTCATGAGGTTGTGCACGTAAAGTTGGAAACTTTACGTGGTAAATCAGCTTATTGGACTCAGATCTATCAATTGTATGTGTTGGATTCAAACAAAATCGAGTAAAAATCAGTTGCATGGCGGCAACTCGGCGAGTCGGGAAGAACGACTCGGCGAGTTGGGTCGCGAGTTCCCGAGTCCTTCATTTTGATCTGTGTCGAGTGAATCCAGTGAGTTAGAGAGTGGACTCAGCGAGTTGAGGGTAGACTCAGTGATGGAGGGACTCGACGAGCTGTTCATACAACTCGGCGAGTCCAAGGCAATCTCCTTGGGATCAAGAACAACTCGTCGAGTCTGTTCATCCGACTCGGCGAGTCGGATGAAGATTTTCTGAGTTCTTGGATCAAGAGGGTACTCGTCGAGTCGATGCCACACTCGACGAGTCGCGGTGAGTATGAGTTGGAAGTGAGAGTGAGACTCGGCGAGTTGGGCGGCCCGACTCGGCGAGTCAGCCCCAAAAGTAAGTTGACTTTGACCAAGGGTAAAAGAGTCATTTTACCCCAAGTGCAGTGTTTAGTATTTGATTGAGTGTGTTCATGGGCTTGTAGCCGAGGAGATTCAGGAGCAATAGCCGGTAGCTTTCAGAGACACACACTCAGCCGCCAGTTTACGAGGTGAGTTTCCTTCCAGTAGGGACGGGTCTAAGGCCACAATGCCGGCCCGTCCAGTTAGCAGTAGTTTCCGGACTTGATCCGATGCAGAAGTTAGTATGTTTGATGCCTTCGTGTCTCAGACAGGATTTGTGAGCTATGTTTTATGTGTTATGTATTATGTGTTCCGGGCTACGGCCCGATGTAGTATGTAGTATTGTGTTCATGCTAGTTGTTATGATATGCTATGCTATGTTCAGTCCCGGACTTTGGTTCGATGCAGCCAGTTCCGGACTTCGGTCCGATGCAGTTAGTTCCGGACTTTGGTCCGATGCAGGGGACAAGGTCCCAGTCAGTTCCGGACTTCGGTCCGATGCAGTTAGTTCCGGACCTTGGTCCGATGCAGGGGACAAGGTCCCAGTCAGTTCCGGACTTCGGTCCGATGCAGTTTCCGGGCTTCGTCCCGATGCAGTGGGCAAGGCCCGATATGTGTTTATATGATATTGCTATTGTATGGTATGTGGTATTTTGGGGGAGCTCACTAAGCTTCGTGCTTACAGTTTCAGTTTGGTTTCAGGTACTTCCGCAAGCAAAGGGAAGAGCTCGGGATGACGGCATCGCACACACCACCGCCTCAGCTTTAGCCTGGGATTGATTTAGTTGTTTGATTTGATGTAGTATGATACAGTTTTCCGCACAGTATTTTATTATGTTTTGGAATACATCACGCATGGTTTTATTATATGATGCTCTGATTACAGTTTTGATTATATTAAAAACAAAAATTTTTGGGTCGTATTTTTGGGTCGTTTCAAGTTGGTATCAGAGCCTTGGTTTGAGGGATTCGGATACACTTCCGGGCGTATCTGAACTCAAACTAAGGGAAATGAAAGGTTTTATTAAAATAAAAACGTTTTATAAAAAGAATTTTGAAAGTACTTAGAAAGGAAGAATTTTTTTAAACCAGATAGAGGTGTGTGCATGCGGTCAGCCGAGCTCAAGTAAGTACTCCCAAATTACCCATACAAGTTATTTGTTCAATTTCAGTTTTAGTAGAACAGCATGCTAGTATAGGACTAAGGATTTAGGAGAATGCCTTATGTGCCTGCTTATGTGTTACAGCTTTATGAGTATTGCATGCTAGTACTGAGTAGACAGCAGTAGGATAGCCTGATTAGGTTATGCCTGATAGCAGGAGCTTAGCATCTTATGCTAGATCAGTTTCTCGTTTTGAGAATAGTTTTGCCTAAGTATGTTCCCTTATTCCGAATGCTGCTTGCTTCGTGCTTTGTGGGAGTTCTGAGTGATGGAAGTTAACCATTAAGTGAACACGTTACACCATATGTGATCAGGGTTAAATAATCCCAGAGTGCTGGAACTGGCCCTATTGCGCAGCTCTTGTTTGAGTCCAACCGTTATAGGGACGGGTCTTTTACTTGAAGGATTATCTGATCTTCGTCACATGTGATGGTGTTCAGGTGATGGTTAATTAGCATTATAAGGAGACCTGCAGCAGCTGAGGACTAGTTGAGTTGAGTCTGAGGTTTCCCTGGGGCAAGCCTAGGATGAGAGTGGCAGAGATCAGTAGTAGTAGAAGTGACTTGGTGGAGTCAGGGCAGTTCTTGAAGAAAGTACGGATAGATGTGGAAGGTAGTATGGGCCCGTACTACTGGAAGCAGAGGATCCGTACTCGAATCAAGAAAGGCTGAGACAAGACCAGGAAGCTAATTGTAGTATCAATGATCCCTCAAGATATTTTGTTTTCTAATGTAGTTGTGATGTGTTTCAGAATGGTGGTTCTGCGTTCGAGACCAGCAGCCGGCAGCGGAGGTGCCGGGGAGGGATCAGGTTCAGGATCGGGGGATGAGCGCATGGATGAGCAGACCCGAGAGTTCCTTTCTTCGGAGATTACGCGCATCATTATAGAGCAGACTCCTGTGATCTTC
Source organism: Lactuca serriola (assembly GCF_051521515.1). NCBI lineage: Eukaryota > Viridiplantae > Streptophyta > Magnoliopsida > Asterales > Asteraceae > Lactuca > Lactuca serriola. The sequence continues at coordinate 274,373,863 of NC_136412.1, read as the reverse complement.
GGTTCGATCAAGGAGGGGATTCTAGAGCTGATGGATGAGAGATTGGGCACCTTCCGTGCCGAGGTGGCGGCCATGATGGGGTCGCGCACCCTTACTTTCAGGGAGTTCAGGGCATGTGGAGCTCCGGACTATCATGGGGCGCGAGACCCCATAGCGAGCAGCAGATGGTTGGCGGATGTGGCCAACGCCTTCCGCACTAGCAGATGTCCCGAGGGGGACAAGGTCAGATTGGCGTCCTGTCTTTTGAAGGACAGGGCACGAGATTGGTGGGAGGAGGTCGGGCATGCCGTTGGGGATGATGCAGCATTGGACGCCATGACCTGGGCTGACTTCTCTACCAGGTTCAGGGCGGAGTTTGCACCGGTCATTGAGGTGCAACAGCTAGCTAGGGAGTTTCAGGACCTCACCCAGACTACAGAGACAGTGGCGGAGATCACCGCCAAGTTCAGGGAGAGGGCTCTTCTCGTTCCTCAGTATGTAGCTGATGAGGAAATGAAGAAGGCCCGTTATCATGAGATGTTGCAGAGCGATATCCGCCAGTTTGTGAGCCGGTCCAGCTGTAAAACGCTGGAAGATATGATTGCTAGAGCTCGGGAGAGGGAGATTGATCTTGAGATGGAGAAGAAGAGGAAACCGGAGGCGGTTTCGGGTTCAGGCGGTTCGGGAAAAAAGCCCAAGGTTTCGGATCACAAATCTAGGAGTCAGCAGAGCCACGGTCGATGTGGCAAGTGTGGGAGATTGCACGAGGGAGCGTGCAAGGCAGGGAGTTCCGGCTGCTACAAGTGCGGTCGGATTGGGCATTTGAGTAGGGATTGTACGGCCCCTGCTACTGCCGTCGCAGCATCAGATCTGATTTGCTTTCAGTGCAATCAGAGGGGACATAAAAAGTCCCAGTGTCCGAGTTTAGCTTCAGCAGGGAAAGTGGCTGCACCTGCCCCTGCTACCTTGAGGATTACAGATGGCCGGCAGGGCCGAGCTGATGCGCCAGTGGCGAAGAGTAGGGCGTTTCAGATGACAGCAGAGGAGGCGCGAGCGACTCCTGATGTGGTGACGGGTATGTATCTTCCCTTTTACCTCTTTATCATTATTGATTAAATGTTGCTTATGATTGTATGTTTTATTCAGGGTCGTTCTCTGTGAACGGCATTTCTGCTTTGGTATTATTCGATTCGGGGGCTACCCGATCATTCGTATCTCTTGCGCTTAGCAAGAGGTTCAGTAGAGCTCCAGGGGAGCTGGATTGTCCATTAGAGGTTGAGATAGCGGATGATAGGACCGTGAGGGTCGGCAGAGTGCACAGAGGGTGTTCTCTTCAGTTATTTGATGAGCAGTTTTCAGTGGATCTGGTACCTATTCCCCTGCGAGGGAATAAGGTTATTGTGGGTATGGATTGGCTAAGCCCCAATGGGGCGGTGATTGATTGCGAGCTTCAGATAGTGAGGGTTCGCACTCCCAGTGGGGGAGAGTTGGTGATTCAGGGCGAGAGGCCACAGCGAGGACCGACCTTTTTTTCCGCCGCAAGGGCAAGGCGCTATGTTCAGCAGGGTTGCGCCGGTTTTGTAGCCTACGTTTTGGATGCCCGGGAGAAGGGCAAGTCGACAGTGGATGATGTTCCTATTATTCGAGACTACCCGGACGTGTTTCCTGAGGATTTGCCGGGGATACCTCCTGAGAGACAGGTTGAGTTCAGGATCGACCTCGTCCCTGGTGCGGCTCCGATAGCCAAGGCACCGTATCGACTAGCTCCCCCTGAGATGCAGGAGTTGTCTATACAGTTGCAGGAGCTGTTAGACAAGGGTTTCATTCGGCCGAGCAGTTCGCCTTGGGGAGCGCCGATCCTGTTTGTGAGAAAGAAGGATGGGTCGCATCGTATGTGTATTGATTATCGGGAGTTGAATAAGGTAACGGTGAAGAACCGTTACCCACTCCCGAGGATAGATGATTTGTTTGATCAGCTTCAGGGAGCGTCTTGGTTCTCCAAGATTGATCTACGCTCCGGATATCATCAGATGCGGGTTAGAGATGAGGATGTTCAGAAGACTGCTTTCAGGACCAGGTATGGTCATTACGAGTTTGTGGTGATGCCATTTGGGCTCACCAATGCTCCAGCCGCGTTCATGGATCTCATGAACCGCGTGTGTAGACCGATGCTGGATCGGTCAGTGATAGTGTTCATAGATGACATCTTGGTATATTCCAAGACGCAGGAGCAGCACGAGGAGCACCTGCGGGAGGTGCTGGAGGTTTTGAGGAGGGAGAGACTTTTCACAAAGTTCTCCAAATGTGAGTTTTGGTTGCGCGAGGTGCAGTTCCTTGGTCACCTCGTCAACCAGAAGGGTATTCTGGTAGATCCGGCCAAGATAGAGGCCGTCATGCAGTGGGAGGTCCCGAAGTCTCCATCTGAGATTCGGAGCTTCCTAGGGTTGGCAGGGTATTATCGGAGATTTATTCAGGATTTCTCCAAGATAGCAGTGCCGCTCACCCGACTGACCAAGAAGTCGGTGGTATTTCGTTGGGGTCCGGAGCAGCAGACAGCATTCGAGACCCTCAGGCAGAGATTGTGCGAGGCTCCGATCCTTACCTTGCCAGAGGGAGTAGAGGACCTTGTAGTCTATTGTGATGCCTCGATCACAGGTTTGGGAGCAGTTCTGATGCAACGAGGCCATGTGATAGCTTATGCCTCGAGACAGTTGAAGCCTCACGAGGCTAATTATCCTACCCATGATTTGGAGCTGGGGGCAGTTGTGTTTGCCCTCAAGATTTGGAGGCATTACCTTTATGGGGTCCGTTGTACTATATACACGGATCACAAGAGTTTGAGATATCTTATGGATCAGCCGAGTTTGAACATGAGGCAGAGGAGGTGGTTGGACGTGCTGAAGGACTATGACTGTGAGATCCTTTATCATCCAGGGAAGGCCAACGTGGTGGCCGACGCCCTAAGCCGCAAGGTGTCGGCGGCCCCTATCAGGGATCTGTGTATGAGGATGACAGTGATCACTCCACTGTTGGAGCGGATCAAGGAGGCTCAGATGGAGGGCCTCAAGGAGGAGAGGCAGAAGTGTGAGAGGATAGTAGGCCGAGTAGCTTCATTTGATTACGACAGTCGGGGTTTGTTGACACTTCATGGTAGGGTATGGGTACCGTACTGGGGTCGGGTACGGCAGGTATTGATGGACGAGGCTCATAAGTCTCGATTTTCTATCCACCCAGGAGCGACAAAGATTTACCGAGATCTTCGACCCGATTATTGGTGGCCCTGCATGAAGCGGGACGTCGCCTGGTACGTCGAGAGATGCCTGACCTGCCGGAAGGTCAAGGCGGAGCACCAGAGACCTCACGGCAGGATGCAGCCGTTAGACATTCCCGTGTGGAAATGGGAGGACATTACCATGGATTTTGTCACCAAGCTTCCCCGGACCGCACGTGGAGTGGACTCGATATGGGTAGTAGTGGATCGGTTGACGAAGAGTGCCCATTTTATCCCGATCCAGGAGAGTATATCGGCGGAGAAGTTAGCCGATATCTATGTGCGTGAGATCGTGGCACGTCATGGAGTGCCGGTATCAGTGGTGTCTGACCGAGATGTCCGTTTCACATCCAGATTTTGGAAGCGGTTCCACGACGAGATGGGTACTCGTCTCCATTTCAGCACCGCTTTCCACCCTCAGACAGATGGGCAGAGCGAGAGGACGATTCAGACTCTCGAGGACATGCTTAGGGCATGTGTCCTAGATTTCGGTGGCAGTTGGGATACGTATCTTCCGTTAGCGGAATTCTCGTATAACAACAGTTATCATGCGAGCATTGATCGACCTCCCTTTGAGATGTTGTATGGGAGGAAGTGTAGGACCCCGATTTGTTGGGGAGAGGTCGGTCAGCGAGTCATTGGGAGCACAGAGGTGGTGCTCAAGACGACCGAGTTGATCCAGCAGGTCCGTAGTAGACTGCAAACTGCTCAAAGTCGGCAGAAGAGCTACGCCGATAGGAGGCGTTCGGATTTGGAGTTCCAGGTGGGAGATATGGTCCTTCTGAAAGTCTCACCTTGGAAGGGTGTCATCAGGTTCCGGAAGAGGGGCAAGTTGGGCCCCAGATTTATTGGTCCTTTCAGGGTTTTGGCCCGGGTGGGTCGGGTTGCTTATCGGTTAGATCTTCCTGAGGAGCTTAGTCAGATCCACAGCACTTTCCATGTGTCTCAGTTGAGAAAGTGTCTGGTGGATGAGTCAGCAGTCGTTCCCCTAGAGGATATTCAGGTTGATAGCAGCCTGAATTATATTGAGAGACCGGTCGCAATTCTGGACCGGAAGACCAAGGCCTTGAGGAACAAGGAAATTCAGTTAGTAAAGGTGCAGTGGCAGCACCGGAAGGGGTCCGAGTGGACGTGGGAGGCTGAGGAGGAGATGAGAGAGCACTACCCAGAGTTATTTGCAGATCCAGCCGTAGCAGACTTCGAGGACGAAGTCTGAGACAAGTGGGGGAGAATTGTAACGACCCGTTTCCGGTATGTTAATTCCTTGGTAATTGTTGTAAGTTTTGCAAGAGGAACTCGGCGAGTTCATAGCCTGACTCGCCGAGTAGGGTCGCGGCTGTGAGCACGCGTGAGCCGGGGACTCGGCGAGTCCATATCCTGGACTCGGCGAGTCCATCCGTCTGGGTGAAACCCTAAATCCCCGGGTTGCCCACTATTTAAACCACCTTATAGCCCCATTCTCGCCTCCCTCACCCTGAGAACACAGTGAGAAAACCCTAATCCTCCCTTGAGAGCTTATAAGTGATTTGGTGCCATTTTGTGAAGGTGTGAAGAAGGAGAAGAAGAAAGAAGCAAGGAAACGAGTTGTAGTGCAAAGATCCAAGGGCAAATCTGAGTTTATTGAGGTATTTTCAGAGTTCCCTTCTTGTTATATGCTTTAAACTTCCATTAGAGCTCTTTTAAGAGCTATTTGATGTTTTTTCCAAGCCTTATGTTTGCATGAATGTCTTAATAAGTCGAAATACCTTTGGATCTGGATGTTGGGGTGTTGTAGAGCCCAGATCTACTGTCTTTTTGGAGTTACTTTGCATATTAATCATAGATCTACCCATTTTATGCATCTTTTAGCCTTATTTCCCTTATTCATGAGGTTGTGCACGTAAAGTTGGAAACTTTACGTGGTAAATCAGCTTATTGGACTCAGATCTATCAATTGTATGTGTTGGATTCAAACAAAATCGAGTAAAAATCAGTTGCATGGCGGCAACTCGGCGAGTCGGGAAGAACGACTCGGCGAGTTGGGTCGCGAGTTCCCGAGTCCTTCATTTTGATCTGTGTCGAGTGAATCCAGTGAGTTAGAGAGTGGACTCAGCGAGTTGAGGGTAGACTCAGTGATGGAGGGACTCGACGAGCTGTTCATACAACTCGGCGAGTCCAAGGCAATCTCCTTGGGATCAAGAACAACTCGTCGAGTCTGTTCATCCGACTCGGCGAGTCGGATGAAGATTTTCTGAGTTCTTGGATCAAGAGGGTACTCGTCGAGTCGATGCCACACTCGACGAGTCGCGGTGAGTATGAGTTGGAAGTGAGAGTGAGACTCGGCGAGTTGGGCGGCCCGACTCGGCGAGTCAGCCCCAAAAGTAAGTTGACTTTGACCAAGGGTAAAAGAGTCATTTTACCCCAAGTGCAGTGTTTAGTATTTGATTGAGTGTGTTCATGGGCTTATAGCCGAGGAGATTCAGGAGCAACAGCCGGTAGCTTTCAGAGACACACACTCAGCCGCCAGTTTACGAGGTGAGTTTCCTTCCAGTAGGGACGGGTCTAAGGCCACAATGCCGGCCCGTCCAGTTAGCAGTAGTTTCCGGACTTGATCCGATGCAGAAGTTAGTATGTTTGATGCCTTCGTGGCTTAGACAGGATTTGTGAGCTATGTTTTATGTGTTATGTATTATGTGTTCCGGGCTACGGCCCGATGTAGTATGTAGTATTGTGTTCATGCTAGTTGTTATGATATGCTATGCTATGTTCAGTCCCGGACTTTGGTTCGATGCAGCCAGTTCCGGACTTCGGTCCGATGCAGTTAGTTCCGGACTTTGGTCCGATGCAGGGGACAAGGTCCCAGTCAGTTCCGGACTTCGGTCCGATGCAGTTAGTTCCGGACCTTGGTCCGATGCAGGGGACAAGGTCCCAGTCAGTTCCGGACTTCGGTCCGATGCAGTTTCCGGGCTTCGTCCCGATGCAGTGGGCAAGGCCCGATATGTGTTTATATGATATTGCTATTGTATGGTATGTGGTATTTTGGGGGAGCTCACTAAGCTTCGTGCTTACAGTTTCAGTTTGGTTTCAGGTACTTCCGCAAGCAAAGGGAAGAGCTCGGGATGACGGCATCGCACACACCACCGCCTCAGCTTTAGCCTGGGATTGATTTAGTTGTTTGATTTGATGTAGTATGATACAGTTTTCCGCACAGTATTTTATTATGTTTTGGAATACATCACGCATGGTTTTATTATATGATGCTCTCATTACAGTTTTGATTATATTAAAAACAAAAATTTTTGGGTCGTATTTTTGAGTCGTTTCAGAATTTGGTGGAGGAGACTTGAAGATCAAGAGGCAACCATGAAGGTTTTCTTGTGGATCCTGAACCCACTCCAGTTTGGGGCACATTTGTGAGGTATTAAGTTGTTACCTTGACCTTTTCTTCTAGAATCATTCACATGTGGAGGCTAGGGTTTTCCTTGGTAAAGGGAATTGTTATAGAAGCTAGATCTGAAGCTGAAACTTCAGATCTGAACCTCTTTTGAGTCCTAAGTTCGATAAGTTTAAGTCCTTGGATAATTGGTGAAGCCCCTTTTGTCTAAAACCCAAGCCCTAGTGTGTTTTGAGTTTATATCTCCTTGATATCACGTAAAGTTTGCAACTTTACGTGAGGGCTAGCTTGTAGAAAGACAGATCTAAGGATTTGAGCCCCGACATGGCTTGGAAAGCCACTGCATGGGTTAAGAGCTTGAGATACTCGGCGAGTCGCATGGGTGGACTCGGCGAGTTGGATGAAGATAGGCAGGAACTCAGAGAGTTGGAAGAACAACTCGATGAGTCTGTTGAAGATTTCCTTGGACTTGGCGAGTCTATTCTTGAACTCAGCGAGTTTGGTCGTGGAGTCCTAACCTTTTATGGTTGAGCAGTGAATCGGTGAGTCGAAGGATGACTCGGTGAGTTGAGCAGGAAGGGACTCAGAGTTTGTTGGACTCGGCGAGTCTTGGGGAGACTCGGCGAGTTGAGTTGCGATGTGGGAGTTTTCAGAGCTTCGGGACTCGACGAGTCAGCGGGATGACTCGGCGAGTAGAGTCAGTCAGGAAGTTTGACTTTGACCAAAAGTTGACCAGTTGACTTCCAAGGGCATTTTTGGTAATTGTTGGCATTTATTGAGTTTAGTGATTTGGTGTTGACCAGTAGGGGAGTTCGTGTCCGTGATTGGAGCAGCGTGATCTTATTTCTTCAGCCGACAGTTGCAGGTGAGTTGCAGGTGAGTTATCCTCATTATATCAGCAGGGTCTACGGCACCAAGGCCGGCCCTTTATCGGATGGAAATCCGGGTATTGTTTGTTATGTTATTGCTTTGCTTGATCTGCATCCTGGTTCAGGATGGTGTTGTGTCAGTGACCTGGTTAAGGTCGGTACTCGGTATATAGGGTAATGTTATGCTAGTGACTGATTAGGTTAGAATCCTGGTTAGGATGTTGCAATGTTACTGATATGCTAGATTTCATCCTGGTTTAGGATGGTTGTCTTGTTATTGATATGCTAGATTTCATCCTGGTTTAGGATGGTTGCTATGTTACTGATATGCTAGATTTCATCCTGGTTTAGGACGGTTGTTATGTTATTGATATGCTAGATTTCATCCTAGTTTAGGATGGTTGCTATGTTATTGATATGCTAGATTTCATCCTGGTTTAGGATGGTTGCTATGTTACTAATATGCTAGGTTTCATCCTGGTTTATGATGGTTGCTATGTTATTGATATGCTAGATTTCATCCTGGTTTACGATGATTGCTATGTTATTGATATGCTAGATTTCATCCTGGTTTAGGATGGTTGCTATATTACTGATATGCTAGATACATCCTTGTTTAGGATGGTTGCTATGTGATCTGTTAGACTATTTGTCTGGTTAAGAATTGTTATGCGATTAATTGTTTATTGTGCATATGGTTGTTTGATGGGGGTTGGGTTGAGGCGGGTCCTGCTTTTTGCTGTAGGCCAACATACCCATGGCGGACCGGATATTCCGAAGGCCCAGCGAGAGGTCCGGATAGGCTGAAGGCCCCAAGAGGGCGGACCAAACGTGCTGAGGCTCGGGGAGTGGACCAAGTCGACTGAAGGCCCGGTGTGGGCGGACCAGTCATACTGTAGACTCAAAGAGTGGACCAGGTGGATTGAAGGCCCAGTGTGGGCGGACCAATCACACTGTAGACCCGATGTGCATGGCTGTTTTATTTTCGATATGTTATGAGTATGTTGTGTGTGGTTGGTATTTTGGGGGTAACTCACTAAGCTCTCGGGCTTACAGTTCAGTGTATTGTTTCAGGTACTTCAGGATATTGTGGCAAGGCGAAGGCGTGATCGTACCGCTCCTCATGTTTTATGATTCATGTGATATGGTTCTGGGGGATACTCTGATGTTTAAACTATTTTGAAAATAAGATGTCTGAACTTAATGGTTTTTGAATGAAATAAAATGTTTTAAATTGGCTCAAATTTTTTGGTCGTTACACGCGAGATCGTGTCTCGCCATGGGGTTCCCGTTTCCATTGTCTCTGATCGGGATGTCAGGTTTACTTCCCGCTTCTGGCAAAAGTTTCACGAGGAGCTGGGCACATGGTTACACTTCAGCACAACATTCCGCGCAGACAAACGATCAGAGTGAGCGGACTATTCAGACCCTTGAGGACATGTTGAGGGCGTGTGTCATTGATTTCGGTGGGAGTTGGGATTCTCACCTACCGCTTGCGGAGTTCGCCTACAACAACAGCTGTCTTTCTAGCCTTGGCGCCCCGCCATTCAAGCTGTTATATGGGCGGAGATGTCGCACCCCAGCTTGTTGGGGAGAGGTTGGCCACAGGGTGATGGGTAGGACGGAGGTGGTCTTGCAGAATACCAAGAAAATTCAGCAGATTAGGAAGCGGCTGCAGACCACTCAAAGTCGGCAGAAGAGTTACGCCGACTGGCGCCGCTCCGAGTTAGAGTTTCAGGTCGGTGACATGGTACACCTGAAGGTCTCGTCCTGGAAAGGCATGATCCACTTCAGGAAGAGGGGAAAATTGGGTCCCCGATATATTGGGCGTTCAGGATCATTATCAGGGTTTGCAAGGTAGCTTACAGGCTAGAGCTGTCAGAGGAGCTTAGTCGGATACACAACACTTTCCACATTTCGCAGCTGCAAAAGTGCATTATGGATCAAGAGGAGGTGGTGTCGCTGGATGATATTTAGGTTGATGAACGCCTGAATTACGTAGAGAGGCCAGTGGCCATACTGGAGAAGAAGATGAAGATTCTGAGGAATAAGGAGATACCTTTGGTGAAAGTTTAGTGGGAGCATCGGAGGGGGTCCGAGTGGACGTGGGAGGCAAAGGCTGAAATGCGGGAGCGTTACCCGGAGTTATTCGTTGCAGCATACTTTGAGGACAAAGTCTAGTTCAAGTGGGGGAGAATTGTAACACCCCGATTCTCAAGTATTGATTTAATGTGTGAGTTTCTTGATTTCAAGGGCTACTCGACGAGTTAATTGCCCTACTCGTCGAGTAACAACAGATTGGTCCACATATTTTAATGACCTACTCGCCGAGTCCAAGAAGGGACTCGACGAGTAGGAGCTGGCAGATGAAACCCTAAATCTCAGGGTTTTGCACCCTATTTAAAGGATCATTGGCCTCCCCCAGCCTCCCCTTTTACTGTTTCTTGTCCCTCTCAAACCCTAATCGAGTGTGTGTGTTCCATTTGTGTATTTTGAGCTTGGAAGAGGATTTTGTGGAGAAAGGAGCTTGGAGAGCAAGTATTCAGAAGCAAGGAGCTTGTGGGATCTGAAATCTACCTTATTGGGCATCTTCTGGAAGATATAATCGTTACCCTGACCTCATTTCATTCTAGATCCCCTCTCTGGATAATTCTAGGGTTTTCATGGTATGATTGGAAGCTATTCTTGTGTGCAAGCTAAGATTTGAAGTTGTAACTTCAGAACTGAGCTCCCTTGGACTTCTTAGTCCATAAAGTTTACAGCTTGTGTAAGAATGAGAATCTCCCAAGGTGCAAAGCTCCATTGGAAGCTTAGATTGGTCATTTAGGGCCTTTAGAGCCTTGCATGTGCGTAAAGTTTGCAACTTTACGTGATAAACATGCCTCAGAAACTTGGATCTGTAATCTAGAACCTTGCCATGGCTTATAAAGCGTCTGCATGGATGAAAGTCTGCAAGGACTCGGCGAGTTGGAGGAACAACTCGGCGAGCCCGTTGATGATGGCCATGAACTCGACGAGTTGGATGAACAACTCGACGAGTCCATTGAAGATTGCCTTGAACTCAAAGAGTCGCCGAGGGTTTCTCCCAAATTCTTGGACACGTATGAACTCGGCGAGTTAAATGGGAACTCGACAAGCCAATCAAGGATTTCACGACTTCTCGAGTTCAGGAAGGACTCGACGAGTCGGTGAACTGCACTCGACGAGTCGAGTCAACATGGACTGTTGACTTTGACTGTGGACTTTGACTTGGACCAAGGGTTGACCAGTTGACTTCTGAGGGTATTCTGGTAATTTAGAGATTTATGAAAAAGGGTATTATGGTAACTATAGGTGGTGGAGTTCATGTTGGTGATCCGGGAGTTGAGCTTTCTAGTTTCAGACGATAGTTGCGAGGTGAGTTATCCTCACTATACTAAGGGGTCTAAGGCATCAAGGCCGGCCCACTGGATATACTATCCTAGCAGTGTTAGAGGTTGAGTACGAGTTAGTGTTGCATGTTAGTGGTTATGCCAGTTAGGTGGATCTGTAGGACTACCTGTGATGTTATGTGGTTATTGCATGTTCAGTGGTTATGTTATGTGCTTGTTATATGGGATGGGTTGAGGTTGTACTACTTCGTGCAGTAGCCAACAAACCCTAGGAGCATTCCATTTACGAGCTAAGGGAGACTCATACTGTGGGCTCAGGAGCATTCCAGTTACGGGCTAAGGGAGACTCGTACTGTGGGCTCGTGGGTATTACAGTCTGTAGGGTTGTGGACCCGTTATGTGCTGTTCTGTTCAGTTTGTTATGATATGTTATTGCTGACATGGTTATGTGGACTGTATGTGTATCGGTATTTTGGGGGTAACTCACTAAGCTTTTGGGCTTACAGTTTCAGTTTATTGTTTCAGGTACATCAGGGGATCGTGGCAAGGCGAAGGCATGATCGTACAGCTCCTCATATTATGTTTATGTTTCTGGGAATACTCTGATAAATAATATTTTGAAAACAAATTTGTAATGTTTTGATGAACTTGACATGTTTTAAAAGTTTAAATTGGTTTGAAATTTTTGGGTGTTACACCTCTCGTAAACTCCGACGCGGTGAACTCGCGTAGTCCGTCATCAAATGGCTCGGATCCTGCACCCGAACCTGAACCTGATCCTGACCCAGAACTTGAACCTCCTGCTCTGTGACGTGTCACCACCATTCTGAAATAAAACATACAATTGTCAAGGTCATAAATAATCTCGAGAGGTCTCACACACTCTACAAGGTCCTTGGTTCTATCTCGGCCCTCCTTGACTCGAGTACGGATCCTCTGCTTCCAGTAGTACGGGCCCATACTACCTTCCACATCTATCCGTACTATCCTTAAGGATTGCTTCGACATCATTAAGTCCCTTCTACTACTTTTGCGCTCTATGCTAATCTCATCATAGGCTTACCCTACGGAAACTCTCCAACACACTCTTCGCCACCAGCTGCATAAGGAGTTCCTGCTACCTTAACCTAACTAGCTTGCGAATATCATTACATATCACTCAGACCAGATAATTCTTCGAATGAAGATCCTACTCTACAACGGTTGGACTTAAACAAGAGCTACGAAATACGGCTAGACCTAACCTTCTGAAATTATCCAGTCCTCGCAATATGTAACTTAATGTATTCGTTTAATAGTTAATTAAAGATAACTAGAACCCCTAATAGCAAAAATCAAGCAGCATTCGGGCATTGAGTAACCCAAACCAAGCATATCCTATCCAGGTTATCATATCACTGACTAGTCAGTACTATCATGCAGCTCAATAAGCACATACAACGGGCATATCAGGCATCTTCCTAGATCCTTAGCCCTAATCTAGCATGCAGTTCTCATAATCATATCATAACATAACATAAAATGTATGGGTATCTTGGGGAAAACTTACTTGAGCTCGGTCGGTTGCACACATCACACACCTTGTTCTTTCTCTAAACTCTTTACCTTAACTTTTAGAAAAGCTATTTTCTCTTAAAATCTTTCAAACCCTCGATTTGAGTTCAGACACTCCCGAAAGTGTGTCCGAATCTCTCAAACCAAGGATCTGATACCAACTTGTAACATCCAATATTTCAAGTCCAAAAATTTCGTTTTAATATAGTAATTCATAAAAGAATTTATAAAAAAACATCATCAAGTGATTTATTTCATAAAAACCATAAATTATGTGTCTCAAAACCATATTATCAACTAGTAACAATGTCAAAGTACAAATCCCAAGAATCTCATGTGCGGAACATCATGTGTGTGTGATGCACTGCTACCGCGCCGACTCCTTCCCCTTCGATGAAGAGGTACCCGAAAACAAAACTAAAAATTGTAAGCACGAAACTTAGTGAGTTCCCCCATCATACCACATGCCACATAACAAACATACTGTCTGCAATTCTGGGGTGCCGACCCACCTAGTCAGGCAATTTTGGGGTGCCGACCTACACTGTGAGGCGTTTCTGGGGTGCTGACCTACCCTGTCAGGCGTTTCTGGGGTGCCAACCTACCCTTCGCTTTATCCCAACCGGCTACGGGGACTATTTCACCCCCTACCACTACCGTATAATAACATAACATACTGTCAAATGTATCTAGGGTGCCCGACCTACCCTTCGGTCCTTACGACCGTAATACGGGGACTATTCCCCTACTACCTACTATCACATAACATCATATAATACTAGCACATAAAACATAGCAGGTAGTAGCAAACCTAGATAATTATCACAAAGACAATCATCTATCAAACATCTCCTACTAGCGGGTCGGCATTGTGGCCTTAGGCCCACTTCTTCTGGAAGGTAACTCACTCAATTTCGTGTAGTATCTGAATTGTCCACGGTGCTGGAATCAACTCCTCTCAAAATCCTACACATAAAAATTTTCTTAATTACCATTTCATACTCATAACCCTTTCAAGGGTCAACTCAGGTCAAAATCAAAGTCCAGGTCAACACCCTGGTCAAAGTCAACATCTGGTTGACTAAAATCGCTGAGTTGGTCCACCAACTCGTTGAGTTCCATAATCCTCAAAATACTTGAACTTCGATCCTACTCGTCGAGTCTTTCAAGAACTCGTCGAGTTCTCCTTCATACAGAATCGGGACCTTTGCTTATGACTCGCCGAGTTCATCCTTGAACTCGTCGAGTCCTGCTTCATATCAGTTGGGACGTTTGCCTTAAACTTGTTGAGTTCATCCTTGAACTCGTCGAATCCTTTGATCTTCAAGACCATATTCACGTCCATCTTGTTGAGTCCTCTTCTAGACTCAACCAGATTGCTCAGAAATAGAAAAGGTTGGGGAACGATGACCTGACTCGCTGAGTCCTATGAGCGACTCGTTGAGTCCCCCAAAGTCCAAGTCCATACAGTCGATTTCAGTCGGGCTCATTGCATTCAAAGCATAGATCTGACCTCCTAGGGTCGATATAACATGTAAAGTTACAAACTTTACGTGCATGAATGGGTGTTATGAAGCTAGAACACTAAAACTAAGCCATAAAAGAGCCCCAATGCATGGAATATGGCCATAGTTCAATAAAGGTGGCAACTTTGAGCTTCATAAGCTCAAATGTTCCCAAATCTGAAGTCATCACTCTAATATACACTCAAATCCCGAGTGTGACTTAGAAATGTCCCAAAAATGACAAGCAAGCCCTAAAGAATATCTAAGTGATGGAAAGCCAAGGTTTAAGCTTTTTGCCTCAAACAAGCTGGAAATGCAACCAAAACTCTAAATCTACTACCTTCTTCTTGGACCTCCAACCCTTTCCTTCCTTCTCCAAGCTTCAAATCACTAAAATGGCACAAAATAGCTCAAGAACACTCACAACTGATTAGGGTTTCGAGAATTGGGTTTGAGGGTGATGGAGGCTGGAGTGGATGCCATATAATTTGTTTAAATATGGTGTAAATCCTAAATTTAGGGTTTCATTCAGACAGATCTACTCATCGAGTCGGGGCTTCCGACTCGTCGAGTAGACTCTTCCACTCGCGTCCAAGATCCAACCCTACTCAACGAGTTTGGGGCCTCAACTCGCCGAGTCCCAATATGAAAATGCAAAAACTTATATTTAATATACATACTGGGAACCGGGTGATACAACATTTCTTAGATATAACCACTTCCACGAGATATTGATTCACGTATGTTATACTTCCAGGAGATAATGATTCATGTCGATGCAGAAATGTGTAGCAATAGGTGCATTTTTTTCCGATCAAATATAATAATATATAAAGTTAAAAATTACGAGTGCATTAACATTCTAGTGTAGACAAAATTCGTGAAGGGTGAATTGGTAATTTCATGGGCAACCTTTTTGATAAAAGTATGTTAATAACGAACCTACGTATTGTAACAATATGGATAGTGTTTTAGTAAACTATAACCTATAGTAACTAGTCTCACACATGTGCTAAACACTCGGTGGCAGAACTATGAATTTTGATATGGAGATACAATATGTAAGACCCGCAGATTCAGGTTAGTTAATAATAAGCATTAAAAATGATTTTTTTTATTATCTAGGGTAAATAATATTAACAAAAGTAATAGTTATGGTCAACAATTGTAATGTAACACCGTAAAATTTAAAACAATTTTTCATTTAATTTTTAATAAAACATTTCATTATTAAATCTTCCAAAAGTCAAATATCCAATGTTTCCACAAAATACATAACATAATCCTTAACCCAAGATCTCAAAAACATGACATCTGCAAGTGTGTACTGATCAAGCTTGCGCCTTCCCGCGATCCTCGCTAGTACCTGAAAAACATAACACATAACACTGTAAGCACGAACGCTTAGTGAGTTCCCCAAAATACCATATACTACACATACGCCTTTCCAGGCCATAGGATCTTCCGATCCAAGTGTCTCAGGGGATTTCCATCACAGACTCTGTTGACCTTCCAGTCCATATTATCTTGACCTTCCGGTCCGCATCATCATACTCATATCACATAACATATCACATATAACTTACATCACATATACATCATACACATAAGACCTTTCGGTCACACATAATTACCCCATCGGGTAAGGCATAGTGAGAAGACTCACCTCGCTGATGTCGGATAATCACTCATGCCCAATCTCCCGACCTATCGTCCTCCTGTATCATAAGTACAGCTCTCATTAATACTTTCCTGACTTTGTTTGACTAATACTATCAAGTCAACACTAGTCAACCCTGCTCAACACTGGTCAACGGTCAACCTTTGACCCGACTCGTCGAGTGCCTTCGGGCAACTCGGCGAGTTCTATCGCGTACTCACGTCCTCTAGATCCCTTCTGACTCACCGAGTCATTCCCCAACCCGGCGAATCACCAACTGTGTGATTTACGGGGAAACCCTAACCCTACTCGTCGAGTCTGTTCTTGGACTCGGCGAGTCCATCCCATGCACAAACCCAACTGACCTCCTGAGGTCAGATCTGTTCCATTAATCCATAGATCTGACCTTCCCAAGCATGATAATCACGTAAAGTCCATATCTTGATGCACAAACAACATCTATTTGATCCTATATGATGTTTTAGCCCCAAATATCATAACCCATGGTCAAAACCCCCATTGATCTTCATGAAGCTTGATGAGTAAGGCTCTCTGGACCTCTATGGATCCAGATCTACAGCCTCATCACAAATAGGGACTAATTGGACATCAAATCTAACCAATAAAGGGTCCAGGAAACCCTAAATCCATATGATCATCATAACAACAGAAGGAAAGCCAAATTATTACCTCAAATGTGATGCTCTGAGCTCCAAATCCACATAATGTCAACCTCCTTTGCTTCCTCTTGGCTAGAACCTCCTTCTCCTTGCAAAACAATACTTCAAAGGTCAACAATGGCTTCCTCTCTCTCCCAAAACGCACAAGCACTCTATGGTTTCTCTCAAGGGACTGATAATCGCAAATGACGGCCCTAAGGGCCTTTAAATAGGTCTCAAACCCGAGAGATTAGGGTTTCATTAAACAGCACGGACTCGCCGAGTCCACCCATGAACTCGCCGAGTCCGGTCATCAATCCGGATGAGAATTCGCGACCCTACTCGGCGAGTCTAAGCACCAACTCACCGAGTCCTTCCACAAACTCCAAAAAAAATGAATAAAATAATATACCTGGGAATCTGGATGTTACAATTCTCCCCCACTAGAATCAGACTTCGTCCTCAAAGTCTTACTCTGCAAACAACTCTGGATGTTGCTCACGCATCTCATGCTCCGGCTCCCAAGTCAACTCTGACCCCTTTCGATGCTACCATTGGACCTGCACCAGAGGCACTTCCTTGTTCCTCAGAACTTTGATCTTCCAATCCCTAATAGTCACCGGTCTCTCAACATAGTTCAGGCTCGCATCCACCTGAATATCCTCTAATGGTACCACTGCCGACTCGTCGGCTATACACTTGCTCAGCTGAGATACATAGAAGGTGCCATGAATCTGACTCAACTCTGCAGGTAGTTCCAACCGGTAGGCTACCCTGCCTACCCTCGCGATCACCCTGAAAGGACCAATAGATCGGGGCCCCAGCTTGCCCCTCTTCCTGAATCGGATCACTCCTTTCCAAGGAGAGACCTTTAGGAGCACAAAGTCGCCGACCTGAAATTCGAGCTCGGACCGGCGCCTGTCCGCATAACTCTTTTGGCGACTGTGAGCGGTCAGCAACCTCTGTCAAACCTGTTGTATCTACTCTGTTGTCTGAAGCACAATCTCTATACTACCCATCACACGTTAACCTACCTCTCCCCAACAGATAGGAGTCCAACACCTCCTCCCATACTACAACTCAAAGGGTGGCATACCAATGCTCGAATGATGGTTGTTGTTGTTGTAGGAAAACTCCGCCAAGGGCAAATACGTGTCCCAACTCCTGTCGAAATCCAACACACATGCTCGGAGCATGTCCTCGAGCGTTTGAATCGTCCGTTCACTCTGCCCGTCAGTCTGTGGGTGGTATGCGGTACTAAAATGTAGCCTCGTACCCAGTTCCTCATGAAATTTCTTCCAGAATCTGGAAGTGAAACGCACATCTCGATCTGAGACAATCGAGATTGGCACTCCATGCCACGATACCACCTCCCTCACGTACACCTCTGCCAATCTCTCAGCGGAAGAGCTCTCACTGATAGCAAGGAAGTGAGCGCTCTTCGTCAATCTGTCTACAATCACCCAAATTGCATCGACGCCCCTCGCAGTCCTCGGCAATTTGGTGATAAAATCCATAGTAATTTGTTCCCACTTCCACTCGGGAACCTTTAATGGCTGCAACTTACCATGCGGTCTCTGGTGCTTGGCCTTAACCCTACGACATGTTAGGCACCTCTCAACGAACCATGCGACGCCCTTCTTCATACAGGGCCACCAATACTCCCTCTTCAGGTCCAAATACATTTTAGTGGCCCCGGGATGGATCAAGAACCTCGATCTATGCGCCTCCTCCATCAAAATGGTACGCGTCCCGCCCACAAACGGTACCCAAATCCGACCCTAAAAAGTCATAAGCCCCCGTCTATCGGTAACGAACTCCGACACCTGCCCGATAACCCTCTCCCTCTTACGATTCTCCGGTCTCACTGCCTCAGCCTGGGCCCCTCAAATGGTGTCCAACACCGGAGTCATCACAGTCAATCTCATACAAATGCCTCGAACCGGGGCACTCTCTGCCCTACGACTCAGGGCGTCGGCCACCACATTAGCCTTGCTCGGGTGGTACAGGATCTCACAATCATAATCCTTTACCACATCCAACCACCTCCTCTGCCGCATGTTCAAGTTGGGCTGATCCATCAAGTACTTCAAACTCTTGTGGTCCGTGTATATGGTACACCGAACCCCATACAGATAGTGACACCAAATATTGAGGGCGAACACTACTGCCCCCAACTCCAGATCGTGAGTGGGATACCTCACCTCATGAGGCTTCAGCTGCCTCGATGCATACGCTATCACATGCCCCCTCTGCATGAGCACTACACCTTGCCCGGATATAGATGCGTCACAGTAAACCACAAAATCATCAACTCCCTCTGGGAGGGATAGCATCGGGGCTTCACACAACTTTTGGCGAAGAGTCTCAAACGAGGTCTACTGCTCTGGACCCCATGAGAAAGCAACACCCTTCCGGGTCAAACTAGTGAGTGGCACTGCAATCTTGGAGAAATCCTGGATGAATCTCCGATAATAACCGGCCAACCCCAGAAAACTCATGATCTCAAAGGCAGACTTCGGTACCTCCTAGCTCATCACCGCCTCAATCTTGGCCGGATCGACCAAAATCTCATTCTGGTTAACGATATGTCCCAAGAATTGGACCTCCCATAACCAGAAATCGCACTTGGAGAATTTGGCATAGAGCCTCTCCGATCTCAAAACCCCGAGGATCACCCTCAAATGCTCCTCATGCTACTCTCTAGACCTCGAATATACCAATATATCATCGATGAACACGATCACCGAGCAATCCAACATCGACCTGCATACTCTGTTCATGAGATCCATGAACGTTGCTGGTGCATTGGTGAGCCCGAAAGGCATCACGACGAACTCGTAGTGCCCGTATCGCGTCCGGAACGCCGTCTTCTGAATATCCTCATCACGCACCCTCATCTGGTGATATCTAGACCTCAAATCAATCTTGGAGAACCAAGATGCCCCCTGAAGCTGATCAAATAAGTCATCAATCCTCGGCAACGGATAACGGTTCTTAACCGTTAACTTGTTCAACTCCCGATAATCTATACACATCCGGTGTGAACCATCCTTCTTCTTAACGAAGAGAATCGGCGCTCCCCAAGGTGAGCTGCTCGGACGAATGAACCCCTTCCCCAACAGTTCCTGCAACTGTGAGGATAATTCCTGCATCTCTGGCGGTGCTAGGCGATATGGCGCCTTAGCGATAGCTGCAGCCCCAGGAATCAAATCGATGCGAAACTCCACCTGCCTCTCAGGAGGCACACCTGGCAACTCCTCGGGAAATACGTCCGGGAACTCACGCACTATCGGAAAATCACCAACTGAGCTCGGCCTCCCAACGGCCTCACGCGTATCCATCACATAGGCTACGAACCCCTTACAGCCATGCTGCAAACTCTGCCTCGCTCTGGCAGCCGAACAGAATGCTTACAAGTCCCCTCACCATAAACTGTTAGCATTCCCCCACTAGGATCTCAGATCGTCACCAGCTGCTGCTCGCAGTCTATCACCGCCCCAACATGGCTCAACCAATCCATGCCCACGATAACACATACGTCCCCCATCGCAATCGGGACCAGATCTATCGGAAACCCAACGCCGAAGATCTCAAGTACACATCCCCGAATCACCTTTGTGGCATACACTGCCCGCTTGTTGGCTATGGAAACACGCAAAGGTCGACCCATCACCTCTCGCTAAATACCGATGTGCCTACTGAAAGCTAATGATACAAAGGACCGACTCGCACCCGAGTCAAACAACACTAAAGCAAGTACAGAATTCACAAGGAAAGTACCTACGCATATCATGATATAAGCACAATATCTCAACATAAAAATAAATACGTGAAAGAGTACATACCAGCCACGACGTCAGGTACTGCACGGACCTCCTCCGCTGTCAGCTGGAACGCCCTCCCTCGCGCCTTTGGCGCCTCGGCCTTCACCGGCCGACCCTCACTAGCTCTCGCAGTAGCAGGGGCAGATCCCTGAGATGCTCCTTGTGTCGTCCCTCGCAACTATGGACACTCCGCCTTCTGGTGCCCGGTCTGGTTGCAATGGAAACAGACCATGAATCCCTTGGGGCAATCCTTGGCGATATGCCCCTCCTTGCCACACTTGTAGCAAGCGCCAGACCTACAAACTCCATCATGACCCTTGCCGCACTTTCCGCAAGTGTGGCCCTTCTGACCCCCAGACCTCGAATCGGCGGGCTTGGCCCGCTTGGCTGCCGGTTGAGACTGTTCCGGCTGCCGATCCATCCTCTGAGACTCGGCCTCCTCCCTGGCCTGCATCTCCAACTCAATCTCCCTCTTCCGGGCATTTGCTTGAAGCTCAGCAAATGTCCGGTATGATGAGTTTGCCACAAACTCACGAATGTCTTTCCTCAGAATGCTCAGATATCAGCTCATACGTGCCTGCTCGGTTGACACGTGCTCAGGGCAGAACATCGCCCTCTTGTGAAACATTTGGGTAATCACAGTAACTGACTCAGTGCCCTGCTTGAGGGTCAAGAACTCCTGAGCTAGACGCTCCCTTTCCACCGGGGGAACGTACTCGTCACGAAACATAGTGGTGAACCTCTCCCAGGTCACCGCAGCAAGCTCTGCTGAAGAATAGTGCGTTGTCACGAACTTCCACCAGTCCTTCGCCCCCAAGCGAAGCTGGTTCAGCGTGAACCGAACTCTTAGATGCTCCGGACATGAACATGTATAGAAGCACCCCTCTATGTCAGAGATCCACCTCATCACGGCTATCGGATCCTGAGTTCCGTCAAATTTTGTTGGCTTCGTGTTGCTGAACTCCCGGTACAACAACGAGTCACCCCCCTGCGGCCTGGCAGCAGCAACGGCCGCAGTGGCTGCTGCAACAGCAGCATCAGAAAGAGTAGCATGCCGCTCATCAAAAGTCTCAATCAAGGTGGTATTAATAGACCCGAACATCTCTGGAATCTCAGCCCTGATGGCCGCAACCACCTCCTCGTGGATGATCCTACGAATCTACTCATCACTCGTCCCGCTGATCTCTGGTGTGTGGCGTGTCCCAACCATGATCTACCTCTGAAATACAACATAAAGAAATACCAAGGACTCGCTCGAGTATACATACACTCGATAAACCCACCCTACTTGTTCCTTGGTACCCTAAGGATTCTTACTTGGACTGTGCACTGACCCGGTGTCTTCAGTAGTACGAGCCCAATACTACCGTCCACACCGCATCAGCATCCACCCCAAGTCCTCCTCCGAGGATCCCAAATCACAAGTACTCTATCTCTTCTCACACATAAACTACCCTTCGGTAGACTCTCATAGCACCTTACTGCTACCTACTTACTCTAAAGCATCTCATGGCAGCAAAAATCTTCCTAGACTAAGGCATCACAAATCAGGCCACTCTAGTCCTAATATGAATTCCTAGCCTACTCTAGCATGCATAACACATTTCAATATATCTCATAACACAAAATGTAAGGGTATTTTGGGAAATCACCGTTCGGGCGCTGGCTGATCGTACACACTTCTCACTTGCGTATCTTTTCAATTCTTTTATTTTTCAGAAAAATTGTTTATCTTATGAAAAATCTCTCAAATCCTCAGTTTGAGTTCAAATACACCCGAAGGTGAATCCGAATCCCTCAAACCAAGGCTCTGATACCAATTTGTAACACCGTAAAATTTAAAACAATTTTTCATTTAATTTTTAATAAAACATTTCATTATTAAATCTTCCAAAAGTCAAATATCCAATGTTTCCACAAAATACATAACATAATCCTTAACCCAAGATCTCAAAAACATGACATCTGCAAGTGTGTACCGATCAAGCTTGCGCCTTCCCGCGATCCTCGCTAGTACCTGAAACACATAACACATAACACTGTAAGCACGAACGCTTAGTGAGTTCCCCAAAATACCATATACTACACATACGCCTTTCCAGGCCATTGGATCTTCCGATCCAAGTGTCTCAGGGGATTTCCATCCCAGACTCTGTTGACCTTCCAGTCCATATCATCTTGACCTTCCGGTCCGCATCATCATACTCATATCACATAACATATCACATATAACTTACATCCCATATACATCATACACATAAGACCTTTCGGTCACACATAATTACCCCATCGGGTAAGGCATAGTGAGAATACTCACCTCGCTGATGTCGGATAATCACTCGTGCCCAATCTCCCGACCTATCGTCCTCCTGTATCATAAGTACAACTCTCATTAATACTTTCCTGACTTTGTTTGACTAATACTATCAAGTCAACACTAGTCAACCCTGCTCAACACTGGTCAACGGTCAACCTTTGACCCGACTCGTCGAGTGCCTTCGGGCAACTCGGCGAGTTCTATCGCGTACTCACGTCCTCTAGATCCCTTCTGACTCACCGAGTCATTCCCCAACCCGGCGAGTCACCAACTGTGTGATTTACGGGGAAACCCTAACCCTACTCGTCGAGTCTGTTCTTGGACTCGGCGAGTCCATCCCATGCACAAACCCAACTGACCTCCTGAGGTCAGATCTGTTCCATTAATCCATAGATCTGACCTTCCCAAGCATGATAATCACGTAAAGTCCATATCTTGATGCACAAACAACATCTATTTGATCCTATATGATGTTTTAGCCCCAAATATCATAACCCATGGTCAAAACCCCCATTGATCTTCATGAAGCTTGATGAGTAAGGCTCTCTGGACCTCTATGGATCCAGATCTACAGCCTCATCACAAATAGGGACTAATTGGACATCAAATCTAACCAATAAAGGGTCCAAGAAACCCTAAATCCATATGATCATCATAACAACAGAAGGAAAGCCAAATTATTACCTCAAATGTGATGCTCTGAGCTCCAAATCCACATAATGTCAACCTCCTGTGCTTCCTCTTGGCTAGAACCTCCTTCTCCTTGCTAAACAATACTTCAAAGGTCAACAATGGCTTCCTCTCTCTCCCAAAACGCACAAGCACTCTAGGGTTTCTCTCAAGGGACTGATAATCGCAAATGACGGCCCTAAGGGCCTTTAAATAGGTCCCAAACCCGAGAGATTAGGGTTTCATTAAACAGCGCGGACTCGCCGAGTCCACCCATGAACTCGCCGAGTCCGGTCATCAATCCGGATGAGAATTCGCGACCCTACTCGGCGAGTCTAAGCACCAACTCACCGAGTCCCTCCACAAACTCCAAAATAAATGAATAAAATAATATACATGGGAATCTGGATGTTACATGTAACCTACTTGATTTAATAAAGAAGAATTATGTGAATATTATATGTTTCATGATCATTATAATATAATAAAATAGGAAAAATTAGTTGAATCATCCGTAAATCGTAAAAATAAGTGCGCCAAAACACACACACACACACACACACACACACACACACATATATATATATATATATATATATATATATATATATATATATATATATAAAGTACACGTCTTCGCGATCCCGAAAATATAAATTTCGTAGAAATCCAACTCCGTATGAATTAGATATGATTTTTAGAAGATATAAAAGTCAGTAGCGTACAACGAATGTACGACGTAAAAAGCTACGAAAAGAATGGTTGACTTTTAGCTAATGCGACCAAAAAGAAAATCGTAGTACTCCTTAAAATAGGAATTTTGAGAAAACAATGTCAAAAACGGAGTCCGTACGAGAAAATTATGATTTTAGCAAAATCATTTAATTTTATAAAAATGTGGACAAAAATATAAATTCAAAATTAGCCGACGGAGTCTAAACGAAAGTTGTAGATCTCGTCGATAGCTATGCGTGAATATAAATAACGTCAAAAACAGAGTTCGTATGAACGAGTTATAATTTTTAATAGCATATTTACGTATTAAAATATAGTGTAAATCTTATCCCCCGAGCATTTCTGTCCCTCGTGAGTCATGATTCGACTTTTCTTTTTGTAGTTTTAGTATAGTAAGGTGAGCGCCGAAGCTGCAAGAATCTTTCTTAGAAATACATATACGGTATAAATCATATGAATTTATCTTTATAACATGTCATCTAACATATAACATCTTTGCACATAAGCACAACGCTCTGCCTAACACCTTGACTCTTCCCTTGATGTGACCTAGGTATGAATGTCACTAAGTCTTAGTCTTATGTTTATGGTGACTAATGATAGTCTAGATTCCTCACTAATATCACTGTCTACATCAAGATCTTTCAAGTAAAGAACTACCAGGTATGATCGTATTGAAGGTAGGGTTCGTTTTGTATACAAATTATATTGTTAAGAAATCTCACTTTAAACACCTCACTAAATACAGCCTAGACATTACTCTCGTAAGTAGATCAATCAATATAATGATTTGGTATCACTGATAAATCTTATTTATAAATTCATAACAACGAATATATATATATATATATATATATATATATATATATATATATATATATATATATATATATATATATATAAACCGAAAGCGATATAAGTGTAGCTTAACTTATATAGATTTTCTAGCGAAAATCGGGAGATTGTACTGGCAGGACTCCGACTCAAGAGCTTCTACTAGTCGAGCTTCTAGCTACCATAAAGTCTGGATAAAAAGGTTCAGATGTCTAGAAAATTTGGAGCTTAAGAACCAGAGAGTTTTCAGAGAGATAGGAGAGTTTGGGATTAGAAATGAAGAAATTTGAGGCGGTATTTATAGCTGGATAGACGCACGTCGCGAAGAGAAGAGGCGTGCCACGCAAGTTGAGCAACGTTGATCCTGCCATTTTCTTCCACATGTCAGGTCCATGCGTAGCTATCGAAGAGTTCTACAACTTCTGTTTAGACTCTGTCGGCTAATTCTAATTTTAATTTTAAAGGTATATTTTTAACAGGCTTAGAGTGTCAAAGTCCATGTGAAAATCATAACTCTTCTATACGACATCCGTTCTCGATTATCTTTATATCGACGGATAGGTATTGATGAGATATTCAACTCTCTTTTAGATTGTTTTTCCTAACAATTGACCGATCTTAATTTCGGTTTCTGTGTCGTATATTGTTGCGCTGAAACTTCAAAAAATCATAACTTCCTCACATGAAGTCGGATTTGGATGTCCTCTATATGCACGGTTTCGCTTTAACGACTACTATAACTTTCGTTTAGATTATTTATCGTAAATAATCTTCTATCAGCAATATCTGTTTATCACCGTGACAGATAATTATCTTATTATTCTTAAATCGTCTAACCCTATCTTGCGTGTGTTACATGTAAGGATATTAAAATGAATCTTTATTATTGTTTATTTATTAAAATTTTAAATTAATCACCACAAAAAAACCATTTGTATTACTTTAGTTTATAAACTCAATGTGTAAAATTAAAAATGTCAATTTTTTTAAATTTTAGTATTGATGTATGTTCTTTCATAATCACTACCAGATCATTATTTTTAACATATTATGAGATGATGCTAACAAATATTAATAATAACTATCATAATTGTTTAACAAAATCTTCTAAGTACTGATAGTTGAATGCTAAATAACTTTTAGTTGAAATTTTATGAGTTTTAATATTAAAATGCTATTCCGTTCAAATAAGTAACTTTTTTATATTTTTGAAAAAAAAATGACACAAACTTTATTACTTTTTGTAGTTTTTTAAGGATCATATTAGAAGATGAAAGACTTAATATATTCATACAAAAAAATAAATGTAATTAATCAACTTTTCACTTATATTCACACTTGTTTCAGATGTTAGACAATAGTGACGACCGTCTAAGGTTTATCTTTTAAATAAATCCACAGTTTTTATGGATTTTATTATATATATGTATCGATTATTTAGGGATCGTGTATGTATAAATTTTTTATAATAAAAAATGTTATATGTAGATGTTAGTACAAATATTTTTTTTTCCAATTATTGAGTTGTTATAAAAAATGATGAAATTTATATATTTTAAGGGCTTTTTATTTTCTTTTTTTTTCCGAACTCAAAATATGTTTGAAACCATCCTACTAGTATCTTTTGAGTTGTAGTTAGTTAAAATCTCTGTTTGAAAAATAAAATGTTTTAATGTTAAAACAATAATCGAAGTTCATTAGCAAAAAGTCTAAAATAGAAAATTTGCATATCTGTATCAGACAATGTTTCATTTTATTATATTTAACATTGTTGATGAAATTTTATTATTGTTTATTTTATTTTGATATTAAATTAATAAATTTTTTATTTATGGAAATATTTAAGATATTTATTAGCAATAAGCCTAAAAAGGAATATATTTTTTTTCACTATGGTTTATTTATTTATATATTAAGTTAATAACCACAAATTTCATTAATATTATTTTATTTTATTTAATGTTAAACCTATGTTATCTTATAACAATTCAAATAATATGATTATTTTTTACGACACTAGTTGAATTTTCTTATTTTTCAGCTCTCAAAAACTAATATACAACTATTTGATCATCTTTCTTATTTATTTCTAATATCAAATCAAAATAATAATATATTATGAGTTAAAAAAGTTGAAAGATCTAACTATAACTGTTGTCTATTTTATGTAGTACAAGATAATAACAATTTTTACACAACCTTTTGTTTTAAGATATAAAAGTTGTTATTGCATATAGCTAATGACAATTACTTAAATATTTTTAGCGAAATATATGAAATAGCTTCGTAGTAGGAGTGGGAGAGACGTATTGGATTGGTGATGCATTGTTGATATGTTAGGCTTATCATGTGACATGTGTGCTGACTCATGCGGGGTTTGATTTGTAGGATGAAACGTTATCCAATCCTTCCCAAGTGTCGTGGAGTTATCGTCAGTAAAATCGAACCGCTTTCTTTCTCTTTGGGTATATATTATTTTATATTTATATTTATATATACAACATGCAATGCAACGAGATGCATCATCGCTCACACATTTAATTTTTTGGAGTTTGAAAGCCAAATTGGTAATTCCTTCCCTTAATATTTCTATCGTAAGGTATGTTCCACTCTCTTAGTCTCTTCCCTTCTCTTCACCATAAACAAACATAAAACCGCTTAAATCAAGGTGTTTTCGTTTTAAAGGTTCTTCTATAAACAAAGTTTGCTTTTCTTTCCATGTAAATATAAAATTCACTTTTATAGAATTCGTAGATCGTTTACAGTTGGCTTCTATAAAGCGGATGTTTCAACTAACTCGTGCATAATCAAGTAAAGTAAGTTACCCTATTAATATTATTCTTAGCCATTGATTATTCTATATTTTGATGTTTAACTTGACATTAACCAGAATAGTTTAGTATTTTTCAGTTTAACCACGTGATGATATTTTTTATGATTTATAACCATAAAAACAATACCTATATTTATAACATGATATAAAGGTTTTCCCTATTTTATTGGAATGTCAATTTTGGAATAAAAAAAAAGGGGTTTTTTCAGTCTTTGCATAAGATACGAAGAGTCGTCACGTAAGTATCCTTGACCTCCTATAATTCATATTCGGTTTATGTGTCGAACATTTTTGAAAAATTAACTTGTAAAGCTGAAAAACTGGAAGATAAAAATTCTTAACGACTCATTGAAATAGTTTTTGGATTATAAATATTTTGTTTCAAATAAAATGTTCAAAAAGTGGAAAATAAAAGCTCCCAAAAAGCTCATTGAAGTAACTTTTAGTAAGGAGCATTTTGTTTCAAATAAAAATTAAAGCAAAAAACTTACAGCTCGTATTGATTTTTTTCCGAGTTTTTTCTTAAAGCTCCTAAGATCTATATGCCAAACATAATAAATTCCAGAAATTAAAATTAAAAAAAAAAATCTATGCTTTTTGTCTTTATTATGGTGGGTTCTTTTTAGAAAAATGAAGTTTTTGTGGTTAAACGATAGAAAATGTGTTACAATTATAAAACCAATAAACGCAAAACTGGAGTAGTTTTCTATATTTTACCTTAGAGAACCACGCATACCAGGTTACACTGATTTTTTTTAAATAAATGTTTTATGATTATATAAAAAAATCGGAGGGTTGAACCAAAAAAATTCTGAAACTACAATGATTTTTATATAGTTTGCTCTTTAAACAAACATAAAATTCTTAATTTAAACTTAATTAAAAACTTATAAAAGTAGAAAAACAGATGAAAAAAGTCGAAAAAATGTATCCATCTTTTTTTACATGTTTTCATTTGCTATTTAATGTAACTCTAGATGTTTGTATTTTTTTTGCATGAACTTTTCATTTTCTATGATACATACTACATACAATCATATGTGATTTATATAGTAGTCGATTTAAGTTCTCTTTATCAAAATAAAAAGAAGATAAAAAACAGATCAAAAATTGCCTAAAGTAATTGTAATTAATATATTACTTTAATTAAACAATAAAGAACTAATAAAAATTATAAAATTAAAAAAAAATTAAAAAAAAAAAAAAAAAAAAAATTAAGATATCAAATTACACCACGTAGCAATGTACTTATCTCGTAGTATCAACATAGTCAACACTCATCACACTTTTTTTTACCCAGTATAACACCCAAGTTACATCTTGTTACCTTGTATAGTAATTAGCATATATTGTTGCAAAGACAAGTATACCCCCATCAGTTTCAAGATGCAGACACCAACAAACATAACCATAAAGGGTATCCTGGGTATTTTAATGTCATGTCTTGATGAAAAGAACAAGAAGAGAGTAATCTCTTTAGGAATGGGAGACCCAACAGCCTATTCTTGCTTCACCACTACTCATCTTGTTCAAGATTCTGTAGTTCAAACTCTTGAATCCCACAAATTCAATGGCTATTCACCCACTATTGGCCTCCCACAAACGCGAAAGTAAGTTTTCTTTTTTTACTTTTTTTTAAAAAAAAAACTTAGTTTTGTTCTTTGTTTATGTTTATTTTCAGGGCAATATCGGAATATTTATCGAAAGATCTCCCGTATAAACTAACCCCTGATGATGTTTACATAACAGCTGGCTGCACACAAGCTATAGAAGTTGCTATATCGATTCTAGCTAAACCAAATGCAAATATTTTAGTTCCAAAACCAGGATTCCCAATTTATGAACTTTGCGCAGCTTTTAGAAACGTAGAAATTCGACATTTTAATCTTATTCCAGAAAAAGAATGGGAGGTTGACTTGGAAGAAGTCAATGCATTGGTCGATCACAATACGGTTGCAATTGTTATCATAAACCCCGGGAATCCTTGTGGCAACGTCTACACTTATCAACATTTAAAAAAGGTAATTACTAAATATAATATGCATATGTAATTCCATACCAAACAGACCCTCCTTAAAGATATTAATTTGAGGTTCATGTTAGATTGCAGAAACTGCAATGAAGCATAAAATTCTTGTTATAGCAGATGAAGTTTATGGGCATTTAGCTTTTGGGGAAAACCCTTTTGTGGCTATGGGTGTTTTTGGGTCAATGGTTCCTATTCTTACACTTGGTTCATTGTCAAAAAGATGGATAGTGCCAGGTTGGAGGCTAGGGTGGTTTGTTACAACTGATCCTAATGGCATCTTCAAGAATGCTAAGGTACTAAACACCTTTTCTTTTTTTTCTTTTTTTTTAAATTATAAATATTTTGAATTGTAAAATAATTTTTCTTGTTTTCTCAGAACATTGAGCGCCTAAAGAAGTACTTTGATATATGTGGTGGTCCAGCAACTTTTATTCAGGTGCTTCTTTTATACTATTTCTTTCTACATTTAATGCTTTGTGTAACTTCCACATGGTTCACCTTAAGTTGTCACCTAACTTCCATTTTCATAAGTTTTTTATATTTAATATTGATTAAGAAAACATTTTTTTAATGTTTCAGGCAGCTGTTCCTCGGATCCTTGAGGATACGAAAGAAGTGTTCTTTACAAGAACTCTTAGCATACTGAAGAACACTTCAGATATTTGTTTCAGGAAAATTCAAGAAATCCCTTGTTTGACATGCCCACAAAAACCACAGGGAGCTATGGCTGTTATGGTAAAGGTTTAGGTGTTTTGGTTTAAATTTAATGGTAAATACTTTATCATTTTGTTAAAAATGTTTCTTTTGTTTTGTGTAGGTTAAACTAAATGTTTCTTTACTAAAAGATATTAGTGATGATATTGACTTCTGTTTCAAGCTAGCCAAAGAAGAATCTGTGATTCTTCTTCCAGGTGATTACAATTCTTTAGTAACATTTTGTTGAATTTTAGAAATGAGCTAATAAATATGTTTCTTTTTGGGTTTTGCAGGTCTTACTGTAGGTTTGAAAAACTGGGTTCGTGTAACTTTTGCTGCAGATCCATCTTCTCTTGAAGAAGCTCTTGATAGAGTGAAGTCTTTTTGCCTAAAGCATTCTCATCAACAAAAGGTTCATATTGATTTGATATAACATAATTCGATCAATACATATTTTTTTACTGCATAGTCAGTCAATGTAATCCAATCATGTGTGTCTTTGACTTTAAATGTGTGTGTTTTTATGCGCACATAAGGTATAAAGAATTAGCCCATCACATGTTCATTGATCGTGCTTTTGTTAATCCAATCATGGTTTATATTTGTTTAATCACTCGAATATTGCATCAAGAGATATTGAAAGAAAACCTTGAGGTAAATTAACATGAGAGCAATGAAGATCTAATAGTTATATGATATTATATATAAACAGAATAGCCAAAACATTCCCCCAATCAAGATCCCACCATAGTAATATGTTTTTGATAATAAAGCGGAGAGATCCATGTTTCTATTCTGATCCATACCCGTAGTATATCAGGCTATCAGCATAATTAAGCATAAGAAAGATGGGTTACCTATTCGGCAACACTTACAAGCTCATACTCCACAAGAGAAAGATTGTTGTCCTCTTTAACTTCAAATGTGACAGGATCAGTTACCTCAATACGACCCCACCTGTCAACAGCAAGCCTCATCGACCCCTTGAACATGTCAATCTTTCCATTTCGAATGATGACACCAGCACCAGGTTTCATAAGATCAACTGTAAAACAGAATGAGCAAAGATTGTTATACAAAGTTGCTTCTTGTTTCTTATCCCCAAATGTTTTTCTCTAATAACTTCTATGTAGTTATCCGCAGACTTGAGAGTTAGGAAATGGCTCAATTGACCCTACAAAGTCAAAAGTTGACTACAAAATGTGGGAGTAAGTAGTAACACAGAGAAACAAACTCAAAACAACAACCATGTCATGGAAGTGATGTTTCGAATCACGGTTTGCTAAACATGAACGGTGAATCATGAAATCATGCCTAGGGTTTAAAAAGTCACATCATCACAAATGAAAGTAAAAACTTATAACGAAGGGTCGTAGCATTAACACAATATGATCCGATCGCTCTATTTTCTAGGGTTTTGCAACACAGAAATAATAATAAATAAAAAACACAACGCGACGTTACCTTGATCGTTGCGAGCAGTGAAGAGAATGGTTCCGGTTTCATCACCGACGAGACATTCAGCAATGCGAACATTACGGAGATTAGGAGACACAGCACGTCCCTTCTGCAACACAATTTCGGAGCTAAGCACCTTGGCAACGAGTGTCAGACCTGTAGTTCCCGGTTTAAGGTTGTCGACCTTAGTAAACACCGGCTTTCGAAGAGCTGGTTTAACCGGAGCCGACGATCCTTGAGCCTCTGAGTTGTTTGTAGCCATCGGAACAGTGGTGGATGTGAATTCAACAAGCGATCGTAATCGTATCTCCGACGGGGCTCTGATCGTTTCCCTTTCAAACTGCTGTTACTGCACTGCATATTTGACGAATCTTTACGCAACTACTATTTCGGGAACCTCTCCATTTCCCGACTCTTTTCGTATTCCAGTGCTATATTTAGATACATGGGCCTTTGACCCGTTATGGTATATGGGCCTATGGATCCATACGAACATGGTCGGGTTGAACCATTATTATTTTTCTAATATTTTTTGTATTATAGGTATCATTAATTAATAATTTATTTTATTTTAAATAAAAATGATTTAAAAGGTTGTAAATATTTAAAATAGAAAAGTTGGCAAAACAAATAATCCAGCAAATTAAATAAGTGACTGCAATATTCCCCAGGGATCAAAGATTGCAGAGGAGCTACTATAAATGCTACTATAAATAAAATGTTACAATTGGAGGTAATTTTTAAGTGTAAGTGAAAATAGTTATAGTTTGGTTGGACCATGTATATTTTTCTTTTTACTTAAGCTCTCAAACTTTGTTATATTTAGTTATTGATTTCTTTATATAAAGATTAGATGTGCTCATAAGTATAAGTTATAGTATTTTTGATAATCATATGTATGTATTTTCATATGAACCTTTTCTCTCTCTCTCTCTCTCTCTCTCTCTCTATATATATATATATATATATATATATATATATATATATATATATATATATATATATATATATATATATATATATATATATATATAATTCACTAAAATAAGTGTATTGTAACTTTTATAATTGGTTTTTTCTACATTACGAAATTACTTAAAAATTTATCATTCTAGCTTAAAATATCATTTATATAAATCTTCGTAAGTATTAAACATAATTATAAATTGTCTTTCCTAAAACTAAAAACTATGTGATTGATTCTATGTAATCGTAAAATATTGGTTTTGACAAATCATGGGGTACATACACATTATTCCACTTACAAGGTGTATACAAAGCAATTGAGAGAGTACGTACATAATTTCTCTATTTAGTATTTATTACAAGCCAGACTAACCATCATATTTTCATGTGAGAATATAATTAAAACTAAAGTATTGATTTTTCTGTACAGATCATTAAATTAAAATAATTATATGACAATTTATGAAATCAATCACAACTATATATAAAATAACTGCACAATGAATGGATAAATTTTGACATGCATGAAGGTTTATAGATAACTGAGTTCAATATAAGAAAAAATGTAAACAAAAACCCGTAAGAACCCAAAAAAATGAAAACCAAAAAACCTTTGCACCAAAACTAACAACTAACTTTGAAAGTTGTACCAAAATGGCAATGAAAAAATTGAGGGACAAATAGTAAAATAAAAAAAGCACGGAAATGCCACAAGATTTTAGAGCCAAAAGATGACCAATTCTAAAATATTTTATGATTAATTTATTAATCAATAATAAATTAATAAACTTATTTTCTCTTTGTATCTATTTCTTTCAATTTATCATTTGTGTTTCGAGGGCAACACAAAAGGACCTTGTTATTGTTTAAAAATATTACCAACTAGTTAATGATCTTAGATATTCTTTCCAACATAGCCTACATTCTCTCAGCTTGAAACCCTAACTCCATGTCCATGTGTTGTTGTTCTTGAATCTTTTGGGTGGGCTAAGAAGCTCTCAAGAGTTCAAGGCTCAAGAAACCATCTGCTTATCCTTACTTCTATATTGCACGTCTTCAAGATCTCAACTTTATCCAACTCGATGTTTAGATCTAAGAGTTGTTTGAGTTTTTGGTCACTTGTTGTCATTTTAACCTTATGTTCTTTGAGTTTGAGCAACTCTAGAACTTTGAATGGCAAATGTGTATTAATCTAGATTTTGGAAAGAAGAAAATTGCGTTTGCTTGTTTTCATATTTAACCATGCAACGAATTATGAGCTTTATTGGACTTAATCAAGTTAGGGTTGTAAATTAGGATAGATATAGCCTTTGGAATGGATAAAGTCGGAAACTTTATCCATTAGGTCACTCTGATGAATCATATATGAAGATATGAGCCTTTATATTGTAACACGCATAAAAATCATGCCGAATTTGAACTTTTAAAAACATTTCAAAACCATTAAATCATTACCAACTTGTTTTCAAAATGTATAATATCAAAGTTTTCCTAGAAACATAAACAAAACATTAGGAGTTGTACGATCACGCCTTTGCCTTGCCGCGATCCCCTGGTGTACCTGAAACAATAAATTGAAGCTGTAAGCCCGAAAGCTTAGTGAGTTTCCCCAAAATACACATACCCACAACATTACACATATAATCATAAACAACATACTATGGGTCCAGTCAACCATCGGGTTGGAATACCCCAAGCCCTCAACCATCCGGTTGGAATGCCAACATATTATGGGTCCAATCATCCTCGAGATGGAATACCCCAGGCCCACAACCAACATGTTGGAATGACCACATACTATGAGTCCAATCATCCTCAGGATGGAATACTCACGGCCCACAACCAATAGGTTGGAATGTCTAGGTCTATTGGCTTTCGCACAAAGCAGATAAGCCTCAACCGCCAAACAAATATGTGCATATATAACAGATAATCACATAACAGTCTATAGACAAACAAACCGATCTAACAAATCATAACAACATAGCAACATCCTATCAGCTAGGATACTGATATAACAAATCATAGCAGCATATAACATCCTATCTACTAGGATACTTATCTAACGGATCATAGCAACATATAACATCCTATCTACCAGGATACTGATCTAACGGATCATAGCAACATATAACATCCTATCTACGGGGATAATAATCTAATGGATCATACTAGCATAACATATCAGGATAACAATCCAAAAAGGGTCGGCCTTGGTGCCTTAGACCCTTGAGTATAATGAGGAAAACTCACCTCGCAAGTAGTGTCGAAATACTGTAAATCTCTGGCTGCTGTCTCACCGAGAATCTCGAACTATCACATAATAAATACTAAGTTAATACCCAAAATAACCTTCTTGACTAAGTGTCCACACCACTCATTAAGTCCATCCTCTTTATTGGGCCAAAGCCTAATACCAAGTCCTTAACTTGAAAGTCCACTTATAAAGCCCATTATTGGCCCAATTTACCAAATTGGGCCCAAATCCCTAATTGGTCCTAATCCCAAGATCTATTATAAAAAATTGGCCCAAAACATTATATTCATAAAGTCCAGCAAAGGCCCAAACCCAATTAGTCTATAAACAGTCCAAAACTCAAAACCTAAAAGTCAAAGGCCTAACAGAGGACATACGTAGGGCGTACTCACTCTGATGTTGACCACCATCGGGGTAGTTGACACAGTATGTTGGCGTATTGGATTTACGTTGGGCGTGCGCAGTGTTTTGCCAAAACCTTATTAAGTGCTTAATGACTTAAGCACTTAAGACCAAACTTCAGATCCAAAGACCTAACGTGCCTAGGACCCATAGAGTCGCAGACTTTATCACTTTGATGTCCAAAAAACTCTTAATACTTGGTCTTAATCCATTAAGACCTTCTTATTCCATGCATGGGACACATTCATCTATTAGGACCTTATTTTTATCACTTAGGACCCTTTCTAGGGTCTGGAAGGACAACTTAATATGACCAAGATGCATCATGCACCATATTGGGGTTTTTAGGACAAGAAATGTGCCAAGAACCAAAAATAATACAAGATCTACTCAAAATAGTTGCCAAGCTAGAAGCTTTTTACCTTTTGGAGTTCCTAAAGCATAAGAAAACTTCAGATCTACAAGCTGGCCTTCCTTCTCCAACTACTTGATGCAATGACTTCACCTTCAAAAGCTCAAAACACACACCAACTCACACTCACACAAAAAGTTAGGGTTTGGGACATTTCTGAAAATGGAGGCTGAGAATGATGAGAGAAAGTGAGCCATAAGGATGTTTATATAGCCCCAACCCGAAATATTAGGGTTTCAACCAGACATTAGTACGCCCAACGTACACAAGTTATGCCCAGCATACTAAGGTGGACCTTAGTACGCTTAGTGTACTCTTATGTACGTGAAGCGTACTCCTTCTTGGCCTAAGGTTGCAACTTTGGCCCTTAAACTTATCTTGGCTATACACTTACAACCCCAATGACTACAAATGACCATATAATGATAGAAGAGGGTTCGGAAATACCTGAAAAATCTCGGGATGTTACAATTCTCCCCCACTTGACCTAGACTTCGTCCTCGAAGTCGATTGTGGTAAATAGATCCGGGTAATGTTCCCGCATCTCAGACTCGGGCTCCCACATCCACTCGGATCCCCTCCGATGCTCCCACTGTACCTTTACCAAAGGTATATCCTTGTTCTATAGAACCTTCATCTTCCTCTTTAGTATAGCCACTGGCCTTTCCACGTAATTCAGACGCTCATCGACCTGAATATCATCCAACGACACCATTGCCTCTTGATCCACAATGCACTTTCACAATTGCGAAACGTGAAAGGTGTTGTGGATCCGACTGAGCTCCTCCAGTAGCTCTAACCTGTATGCCACCTTGCCAGCCCTGGAAACGATCATGAATGGCCCAATGTATCGGGGACCCAATTTATCCTCTTCCTAAAGCGGATCACACCCTTCCAGGGAGAGACCTTCAGGAGTACCACGTCACCAACCTGTAACTCTAACTCAGATCGGCGTCTGTCGGCGTAACTCTTCTGCCGACTCTGAGCGGTCTGCAATCCCTGCCTAACCTGATGAATCTTCTCGATAGTCTACAAGACTACCTCCGTCCGTCCCATCACCCTATGTCCGACCTCACCCCAACAAACTGGGGTGCGACATCTCCGCCCATACAACAGCTCGAAAGGCAGGGCGCCAATGCTGGAATGATAGATGTTGTTGTAGGCGAACTCTGCAAGGGGTAGGTGGGAATCCCAGTTCCCACCGAAGTCAATGACACACGCCCTCAACATATCCTCGAGGGTCTGAATGGTCCGCTCACTATGACTGTCGGTCTGCGGATGAAATGTTGTGCTAAAGTGCAGCCGCATGCCCAGTTCTTCGTGGAACTTCTGCCAGAAATGGGAGGTAAATCTAACATCCCGGTCGGAAACGATGGAGACCGGAACCCCGTGGCAAGCGACGATCTCGTGGACATACATGTCGGCCAACTTCTCGGCCAATGAACTCTCCTGTATAGCCAAGAAATGGGCACTCTTGGTCAACCAATCCACGATGACCCATATAGCATCAAACCCCTTCGTCGTCCTTGACAGCTTGGTAATGAAGTCCTTCGTAATTTGTTCCCATTTCCACATGGGAATCTCCAGGGACTGCAGCGTGCCATGCGGTCTCTGATGCTCGGCCTTGACCATCCTATAGGTCAAGCACCTCTCGACATACCAAGCGATTTCTCGCTTCATGCACAGCCACCAGTAACTCAAGCTCAAGTCCCGGTACATATTGGTGTCCCCCGGGTGAATAGAGAAGTGAGACTTATGAGCCTCCTCCATCACTGTCTGTCTGACCCCACCAGACATCGGAACCCATACCCGACCACATCGGGTCAATAATCCCCGACTATCCTGCAAAAACCAGGTATTCTCACCCTTAATCCTCTCCAGTTTCCAGTTCTCTGGTCGCATGCCCTCAACTTGAGCATCCCTGATCAAACTCACAAGCAGAGAATCCAACGCTATCCTCATACATACTGTTGGGGTGGAAGACCTAGCTGACTTCCGGCTCAAAGCGTTCGCCACCACATTCGCTTTACCGGGGTGGTAAAGGATCTCGTAGTCGTAGTCATTGACTACATCTAGCCACATGCGTTGTCTCATGTTCAGGTTCGGCTAATCCATGATGTGTCTCAGGCTCTTGTGATCCGTGTATATGGAGTGGGCCCCTTTGAGGTAATGTCTCCAAATCGTGAGAGCAAATACCACCGCTACCAACTCCAGATCATGCGTAGGGTATCTCGTATCATGCAGCTTCAGCTATCACGATGCGTAGGCTATGACCTATCCTCTCTACATGAGGATCGCCCCCAAACTTGTGATGGATGCATTACAGAACACCACAAAATCCTCAAATCCCTTTGGGAGAGTCAAAACTGGAGCCGCACACAAATGCTGTCAGAGGGTCTCAAATGCCCTCTGTTGCTTAGGGCCCCACTGGAAATCCATCCCCTTCCTCATCAGAAGAGTGAGGGGTACTGCAATCTTGGAGAAATCTAGTATGAGTCTCCGGTAGTACCCTGCTAACCCCATAAAACTCTTGATGTCTAAAGGAGATCTCGACACCTCCTACTACATGACTGCCTTGATTTTGGCTAGGTCGACCAAAATCCCCTCCTGGTTAATGATATGTCCGAGGAACTGGACCTCTCATAACCAAAACTCACACTTCAAGAACTTGGCATACAGCCGTTCCCATCTCATAACTCCCAACAACTCCCTGAGGAGCTCCTCATGTTGCTCTCAGGTCGTGGAATACACCAATATATCATCTATAAACATGATGACCGAGCGATCAAGCATCGGTCTGCAGACCCGATTCATCAGGTCCATAAATATTGTTGGTGTGTTGGTGAGCCCAAACAGCATCACCACAAACTCATAATCTCCATAACGAGTCTGGAACGCGGTCTTTTCCGTGTCCTCCTCTCTGACCCGGACCTTATGATATCGCGACCTCAAGTCTATCTTGGAAAACCAAGATGCACCCTGTAACTGATCAAATAGATCATCTATCCTCGGGAGTGGATATCAGTTCTTCACTGTCAACTTGTTCAATTCCCTATAATCTATGCACATCCGGTGCGAACCGTCCTTCTTCCTGATGAAGAGGATCAGTGTTCCCCATGGAGAACTGCTCGGTCGAATGAACTGCTTGCCCAGTAGTTCCTGCAGCTGTGATGACAACTCCTGCATCTCGGGTGGCGCCAATCGGTACGGTGCCTTGGCGATAAGGGCCGCACCCGGCACCAGGTTGATCCAGAACTTAACCTTCCTCTCCAGAGGTATCCCTAGTAACTCCTCCAGGAACACGTCAACAAACTCTCTAACCATAGGAACCTCTGAAACTGGAGTCTGATCCCTGACCCGCGTATCCACCACATATGCTGGCTAACTTGCACACCCGTGCTGAATATACTGCCGAGACATGGTAGCTGAACAAAACCCTGATCCCACTCTGGTGCCCTCGCCATATACAATCAGTTCTCCCCCACTTGGGGTTTGAACTACCACCCGCTGACCCTCGCAATCAATCATGGCACCGAATCAACTAAGCCAGTCCATACCCACAATCATGCACACCTCCCCCATGGGAATCAAAATCAAGTCTATTGGGAAGGATACCCTAAAGATCTCCAACTCACATCCTCGGTAGACTGAAGAAGCAGAAACCCCGTGTTCGTTGGCGATGGAGACTCGCAACGGACACTCTAGCTCGCCTACTGGCACACTGAACTCCTTACTAAATGTCTGCGATACAAACGACCGACTCGCCCCCGAGTCAAATAAAACCAATGCAGGAAAAGAGTTCACTAAAAACATACCTAATCACAAGTACAACATATAAGCATAAAACATATATAATAAAAGAAATAAAGGATAGAAACGTACCAGCAACCACGTCCAGTGTTGCCCTGGCCTCGTCGGCTGTAAGCTGGAAGGCACGCCCCTGAGCCTTTAGAGGCTCTGCCTTAACTAGCCTCCCATCCACAATCCTCAATGTAGTTGGCGCTGGAGCCTGTGCGAGCTTGGAGGCTAGTAGAGGACATTGGGCCATCATATGGCCCACCTGATCAAAAAGATAACAAAGTTTGACTCCAAGAGTCGGAGTCTGCTACTTGCAGTCCCTGACCAGATAGCCCTGCTTGCCACATCGGTCGCACCCACTCCCTGATCGTCACGTCCCTGAATGATCCTTTCCGCACTTCCCACAAGTGCGACATGGCTGTCCCCCAGTCCTAGTATCAGCGGTCTTAGACCGCTTTGGCGCTGGCTGCGACTGTGTTGGGGCATGCCACTGCTCGCTCAACTGCAACTCAATCTCCAACTCACGCCGCCTCGCGGCCTCTTGTAAATCCAGAAGATTATCACATCGCTAGGTAGACACAAATTGTCGAATGTCAGTCTTGAGCATGCTCAGATAACGTGTCATCTGAGCCTGCTCGGAAGCAAAATCTGTGCAGAACATCGCCCTCTCTGTGAACATGCGGGTGATCTCCGTCACCGACTCCCCATCCTGTCTCAAACTCAAAAACTCTTGAGCCAATTGTTCTCGCTCAACCCGTGGGATGTAACGAACATGGAACATATCCCTGAACTGCTCCCAAGTAACAGCAACTCTCTGGTCATCAATGTACAACCCAGTCGTCAAACTCCACCAGTCCTTAGCCCTGGACCTCAGCAGGTTCAGGGCACAACTAAACTTTTGGTCAGTAGGACACGAGCAAGTAAAGAAACACCCCTCCACATCAAAAACCTACCTCATGGCCTTGATAGGGTCCTGAGTCCCATAAAAAAGTAAGGGGCTTCGTGTTATCGAATTCCCTGTAATGGAAGCCCCGACTGGCTCCTAATCCTCCTCATGCCGTTGTTACAGCCGATGCAGCTACAACGACAACCGTCTCAGCAAGGGCTGTGTATCGCTCATCGAAGTACTCAACCATGGCGGTCTTAATAGACCCAAACATCTCTGATAGTTGTGCCCGGAACAAAGTGGCAATCTCATCATGCAGGATCTCTCGAATCCTGGCATCTAGCTCATCTGTCCCCATCTGCACCACAACCTCAGGTGTTGTTGGCTCCTCCTGGCCTCCGTCTCCTGATCCTGATCTTGACCCGGATCCAGTCAAAAAAGTGTCTCGTCATCACCATTCTAAAAACATAACAAAAGATATCAGATAATCCACATAATAACAGGGGACCCACATCCAACTAAACCCTAAGGGTTGTGACTTCCTTGCTACGCGTATAGGTCCTGTGCTTTCAGTAGTATGGGCCCATACTACCTTCCACACCTACCCATATTTGTCTCAAGTTTCACCACAACGCCCCTAACAATACACATGTACCTGGTGGTCGCTCAACCTCACTCCTAGAGGAAGGCTAACTGTCTCTCGACTGACATATTGGCCTCACACAACCCACCCATCCATGTAACTTCCACCAACCCTGCAACACTAGTGTATGCTATCCATACATAATGCTGGACCCTATAGACTTTCGAATATGTGATCCTACCCTAAGTCCCTAATCCACAAGAACAGAACATAAGGCCAAATCAAGCATTCTCAGGCTATAAGATCTTAATTATGTACAACCGTGATACATACACAAGCAACTACAATAACGATGTCAATCTCATATAAGGAAAACCCTAGGCTAGCAGGGATCATGTAATCAAGCAATTCTATCATGCAATTTCTGAAGATCCCTAGCATAGTAATAGCATGTTGTTCTAACATATCACAATATCAAATAACCGTATGGTATTTTAGGGTCTACTTACTGGCTTCGGCTGATCGTACACTGTGCATCCTCCTTTTCTAATTTTGAAAACCATTTTAAAATTATTTTGAAAATCCTTCTTTGGTTTGAGACTGGATTCACATGAGTGTTCAGTCAATTCACTCAAACCAAGGCTCTGATACCAACTTGTAACACCCATAAAAATCATGTCAAATTTGAACTTTTAAAACATTTAAAAACCATTAAATCATTACAAACTTGTTTTCAAAATGTATAATATCAGAGTTTTCCCAGAAACATAAACAAAACATGAGGAGCTGTACGATCAAGCCTTTGCCTTGTCGCGATCCCCTGATGTACCTGAAACAATAAATTGAAGTTGTAAGCCCGAAAGCTTAGTGGGTTCCCCCAAAATACACATACCCACAACAATACACATATAATCATAAACAACATACTATGGGTCTAGTCAACCATCGGGTTGGAATACCCCAGGCTCTCAACCATCCGGTTGGAATGCCAACATACTATAGGTCCAATCATCCTCGGGATGGAATACCCCAGGACCATAACCAATAGGTTGGAATGCCCACATACTATGAGTCCAATCATCCTCGAGATGGAATACTCACGGCCCACAACCAATAGGTTGGAATGCCAAGGTCTATTGGTGTAACGCCCTTAGATCCGGGCTAGTCAATTTAGAGACGATAAGCGTCAAAATGACTTTCTGATAAAAGAGTGTTTAGAATAAATAATCTTAACCAAGTTGTAGTATATGTCACAAGATTTCTGTGCATATAAAGAACGCAGAAATCTGAGTTATAACGAAGAAGTTATGACTTGTCGAAGTTTCGCTACAGAATCGGCACGACACAGCGCGACGTAAATAGTGAATTTATGATAGAGCAATATTTGGATGAAACAATCTAAACGAGAATCAAAGATCTCGTCGATAGTAGTCCAATGGTGAAAAGACAGACGAAAACGGACGTCAGATGAAGAAGTTATGAATTTCTAACAGAGTTTTCCTGTCCCGTCCTACTAAAAATAATATAATAAAAATAAAGTCAAAATTAGACAACGAAGTCTAAACAAAAGTTGAAGAGCATAGTCTCACCTACGCGTGGATATAAAGAACGTAAAAAACGAAGCTCGTATGAGGAAGATATGAATTTCTGAAGTTTTTAAATAATTAAAATATATTTATAAAAATTATAAATTTGGATAATATCCTAAGTGCTGATGAGTCCGATCTGATCCGAAAGGTACACCCAGCGTACAAGAAGGTATGCCTAGCTTACATGTCGACAGCGAGGTACGCTCCGCGTCGGAAAGAATTACGCCCAACGTACTTCGACCTTGTGTGGTCCGACAGAGGGTCGCATAGCACCACCGAGATTTTGCCACGTGGCTCTCCTATCCGAACTACGCCCAACGTAAGGGCCTCGGTACGCCCATCGTAGTCTGAGGATCAGACCCTATATAAAGGGTGCGAGGGCAGCAGGGGTTTTTTGCTCAATTTATATCTTCCACCCCTTATACTTCCTATTTCTTGACAAGATTTACCCCCGAAGCCCCGATATCAATCCCGACACCCGAAGCAAGTCCCGAACCCCGAAGATCCTGATAAATATTGTTTTTGAGCCGAAACTCTGTTCGCGAGAAGCCCAATTTTGGAGAAAACATCCCGGTTTCATCAGAAACGATTCTTTTAAGAGACGCGTTGATGTCCGGTAATCGTCTTATCAAGTGAGTGTGTAGTTACTTTCTTCTAACACATAAATATGAAGTATTTGCTATGAAATACGTGCTATGTGTTATATATTGTTTGTTTATTTAAGATGGGTGTGGAATGAATGTTTTATACAGGTTTTTAATGATTTAAACCTTATATGTATTTTATATCTACAAATATGTCGGGTAGAACATGGGTAGATGAAATACATGGTGACTATGAGACATAGTGCCTATTGTTTAAAACCTGGTGACTATGAGACGGAGTGCCTATTGTGTAAACTCTGGTGACTATGAGACGTAGTGTCTATTGTGTAAACCCTGGTGACTATGAGATGTAGTGCCTATTGTATAAACCTTGGTGACTATGAGACGTAGTGCCTATTGTGTAAACCCTGGTGACTATGTGACGTAGTGCCTATTATATAAACCCTGGCGACTATGTGACGTAGTGCCTGTTGTATAAAGCGTGGTAGCAAATGGACTTTGTGCCAATCCCTTAGGTCAATCCTTAGGAATGAATGAATGAAGGATAATTGACTCTTAGGGTAAAGCTTTAAGAAACAAAAGGAGATAATGGGGATGGGTAATTTCGGTTGATTGTCCGATGATTAAATATAATATAATATCTTACAGTGGGTCTATATGCTTACCAGGCTCCCAAGCCCAACCCACTCAGTTTTCTTTGCATTACAGGTAATGGCACAAGAGTATAAGTTGGTGGACTTGACGGGAGATTTTGGATTATAGATTAGTAGTTATAAATGACTGTTGTAAGGTCTATGTTATATTGATTTTGCTTTTGGTATGTATCGGAACATGACATCCCGAGATTTTGTTATTTAAAGAAAATACATTTCTTTAAAGAAATGCTTTGATAAATTCTTATCATATTTTGTTTTGGGAACAAATTCTGAAACTCTTTTAATCAAAGGATTACTCTGATTTTATAAAACAAAGCATAAACAAATCGGCATTTTCTGTCCGTGAAAATTGGGGATGTCACAATTGGTATCAGAACATTAGTTTAAGCGAACTAGGATTTTGTAGGATTTCTAGACTTAAACTTAGATTGCTAAGTGATGATTGTGAGATGAGTGTCTACTATATTTTAGACACAAGCACTAGTATATTTTAGGAAAGATGCCTAAAATGCTTTTATGTGCTAAATGCTATATGTTTGCCATATATGATATTGTTTGTTCGGATCTAAGGTCTG
The DNA here is from genome assembly GCF_051521515.1 of Lactuca serriola. NCBI lineage: Eukaryota > Viridiplantae > Streptophyta > Magnoliopsida > Asterales > Asteraceae > Lactuca > Lactuca serriola. The sequence goes on along the minus strand of NC_136412.1, from coordinate 274,329,495 downwards.
TTGCCGAACGGATCTGGAAACCTTATGTGTTTATGATTCTAATTTCGTATAGAAAGAAAATGAACCACTTCTCTTCTCGGAGCCCACGGAGCGGTATATGAAGAATGGATTTTTGGTCCCTTTCGTCCAGTGGTTAGGACATTGTCTTTTCATTAACAATGGTGAGAACGAGAAGTAGAGTTGGAAACACTGACGAACACAGTAATCAAGCACCTGTGATTGAACCAGTAGTTGTGGCAGCAGCAACACCTGAGCCAATGACAATGGTTGGCGTACAAATGATGATTCAAACAATGTTGGATCGTCAGATGGAAGAAACGAGACGTCTGCTTAGGCAGAATCGTTAAGAGCTGTCAATTCAAGTTGAGGAGCCCGAAGTGAATGGAGGGCAGTCAAAGGGAGGGAACTTTAGTGGGTTAATCAGTTAAGCTGACCCACCATTAGTTCGACAGAACAATCTGGATGGAGGAAATGATGGACGTGGATGCAAGTACAAGGATTTAATGGCATCCAAACCACTGTGTCTAGTTGGAAACCCGACACCAGTAGGAGTTATGGACTGGATCTCCGAGATGGAGACGATGTTTGAAAGTTTCAAGTGTAGCAACAGACAGAAGACCGCTCTTACGATTCCTCTATTAAAATCTGGAGTGCTGAGCTAGTGGAAGCTACTGACTGGTTATATGCCCAAGGGGGAAGCTAGCAAGATGTCGTGGGAAGATTTTGGGGTGCAGCTAAAGATGCAATACTGCTCCGAGCAGTATCTTTTGGAAATCAATAATGAGTTCCAGAATCTGAAAAAGGGAAGGTTGAGCGTCACCAAGTACGCTACTAGTTTTATGGAGAAAATGAAGCTTGTTCCCTACCTACTTCCAATGGAACTTTCCAAGGTCAACAAGCTTGCCCTCGGATTACCAGTGGACTTTGGTCCGATGGTCAAGCAAGCGACCACTCTAAAAGCCGCCATTTGGGCTGCTAGGAATGTCGAGACTTAGATAAGAGAGAAAGGTCTGGAGAGATCTGAAGTTGGAGAGAAAAGGAAGCATGAAGGATCTTCAGTGATCAACAAAGAAAGCAAATTCTCAAAATCTGGGGGAAGAGATGAAGCTAAGTGGTGCGAGAAGTGTAAAAAGAAACACTTCAGGAAGTGTAGCGAGGAGATGAATTGCTATAAATGTGGGAAGACAGGGCATTACGCCAACAAGTGTGCATCCAACAAAAAGGTGTGCTACGGGTGTAACGAAGAAGGGCATGTTTCTAGAGACTGCCCAAAGAAAAACACACCGCCACAGCCAAGGACATTCCACATGATCCTCGACAAAGCAGACAATCATGCGAGGAATCAAGGATGAGGATTTTATATCCAAAGACCAAGTTATGAAGTAGCAAGGCGAATAGTAACTTGTAGTTTATCCTATTAGAGGCAAAGTATAGAGTGAACTTGAACCTTTGTGTAATCGTTTCAAGGAATAATATAAACCATGGTTTTGATATCTACGTGATATTTATGGTTTTAATATCTGATGTGTTAAATGATTGTGTGATTTTTATGGTGACTTGGTTAGACTGAGAGACAATACTTGGGACGAGTATGAGTAGGTGTGAATAGTAGTAGAGATCTATACTACTGGAAGCACAAGACTCACGCTTAGATCAAGGAAAGTCACAAGGTTACCAAGAAGCTAGTAATTGATTCCGTTTTATTCAAGTATGTCATTACCATTGTTTCGGTAATGACTAGTAAGATGGTTGTTATTCCGACCCTAGTGGTCATATCGAATTAAGTCCGACTACAATGAATTTGTTACGTGGTTTGGAGAACCAAATTTGATGTAGCATCTGACTGAGGTTAGAATATTGAAATCAATGCGACCAATAACATCGCGCTCGTTAGTAGCTAGAGATGGTACATTTTAAAATGTGACTATATCACATTAGAATATGAAGGGAGGTATATTCCATTTTGGAGTTTGACCCTAAGAGACTTGAGTCAAAGCGTTGCATCATATGATGAGAGGTCATTAGAACATGACCCATCGATCTATTACAATAGATAAGGGGAAGTACTTATCCTAAGAAGAAGAAGAAGGAGTCCTCAGTAAGGATTTATTTTGTAACGTGTGGGTTACGATTGAAAGTCCAACATAGTACGAAGAACAGGTGCAAGATTTAGCATCGCGCTTATTACATAGGATGGAAAGGTAACGCATGGAATCATTATACAAGTGCTAATTTCGTTGATGATTCCGGGACGTAATCATCCTAAGGGAGAGATAATTGTAACGCCCGTAGATCCGGGCTAGTCAATTTAGAGACGATAAGCGTCAAAAATGACTTTCTGATAGAAGAGTGTTTAGAATAAACAATCTTAACCAAGTTTTAGTATATGTCACAAGGTTTCCGTGCATATAAAGAACGCCAAAATCTGAGTTATAACGAAGAAGTTATGACTTGTCGAAGTTTCGCGACAAAATCGGCACGACACAGCGCGACGTAAATAGTGAATTTACGATAGAACGATATTTGGCCGAAACAATCTAAACGAGAATCGAATATCTCATCAATAGTAGTCCAATGGTGAAAAGACAGACAAAAACGAACGTCAAATGAAGAAGTTATGAATTTCTAATGGAGTTTTCCTGTCCCGGCCTACTAAAAATAATATAATAAAAATAAAGTCAAAATTAGATGATGGAGTCTAAACGAAAGTTGTAGAGCATAGTCTCACCTACGCGTGGATATAAAGTACGTGAAAAACGGAGCTTGTATCAGGAAGATATGAATTTCTGAAGTTTTTAAATAATTAAAATATATTTATAAAAATTATAAATTCAGATAATATCCGAAGTGCTGACGAGTCCTGTAACGCCCATGTTTTTGGGCTTGCCATTTTTAGCAATGTAATAGTCTAGGTTAACCTTTGTAACCCATTTGAAATAATAAGAATGTATAATTTGCGAATTATGTGTTTTATACTTATATGCTTAATTATGTGATTTGATTTAATCAAGAATATAAAAAAAGTGTAAAAATGAAATGCTAGATAAGATTGATATCTATGGATAATGTTGTAGTAGTTGAAACGAGGTTTTCGATAGTATAAAGAATGCTGAAATCCGAGTTATAACGAAGAAGTTATGACCTGTCGAAGTTTCGCGACAAAACCGGTGTGGCATAGTGTGACGTAAATAGGGAATTTACGAAGGAGTGATATTTAGCCTTAGTGATCAACACGAAAGACATAGATAATGTTGAACCGAGAGCGTGCATAAAAAGAACGCCTTAATCTGACTTCGTATGAGGAAGTTATGATTTTTCGAAGTTTCAGCTTAGCAGTAGACAGCCCAAAAGTTTGAATTAAGATCGAGCGAGTTTTAGCCGAAACTTTCTAAACGAGAATCGAAGATCTCGTCGATGGTAGTGCAACGACAGAAAGAGGGACGAAAAAGGACGTCAGACGAAGAAGTTATGAATTTCTAACGAAGTTTTTCTGTCCCGACCTACTAAAAATAAATAATAAAAATAAAATCAGAATTAGCCGACGGAGTCTAAATGAAAGTTGTAGAGTATGGTCTAACCTACGCCTGGGTATAAAGAATGTCGAAAACGGATCTTGTATGCGAAAATTACGCAATTTAGAAGTTTGACGGGTCAAATTACGCCAAGCGTAATTTGAGTACGCCTAGCGTACTCGGACGAGTGCAAGTTGCCTGACCAATACTCGAGTGCTACTAAGTGACGCATGCAGTAACGTTGAGTATCCAACGTAAGGCTTGGTACACCCAGCGTAATCCCAGACCCAACACCCTATAAATAGAAACCGAGATCAGCCATTTTCCTTTCCATTTTTCTTTCTTTCTCTCTAGTTTTTGCCTTGGTTTGCGTGCCAATTATATCCCGAAGCGCCGATATCATTCCCGAGTCCCGAAGCATGTTCCGAAGTCCCGAAGATCCCGAGAAGTGTTATTTCCAAGCTGAAGCTCTGCCCGCGAGGAGCCCGGTTTTTGTAAAGATCTTCCAGATCTACCGAAGAATACTACTTCTACAAGTCGCAGTGCTGTCCGATCATCTTCTGATCAAGTGAGTGTGTAGTCACTTTCTTCTAATGCATAATTATGAAGTATTTTATACGAAATATGTGTTATGTGTATATTTTGTTGTTATATGTGTGAATGTATATTCACTTTCTTCTATTTTATAAATATGATTTATTCTCTATGAAATACGTGTTATGTGTATGTATCTCATCTGTTGGTTGGAATATGTATTGAATGAGAATGCTATGCAGGTTTTAAACTATGTATGAAAATATATATTTTTATCTACTAATATGTTGGGTAGAACATGGGTAGATAGTTGATGTGTGATAAACAGATGAGAGGCCTCGATGTTGTTGTTGTTGATCTAGTTATTCAGCGGAGTATGGATAACAACCACATACTCTTTCTAGACAGTCATGTGGAACGCTAGCAGGCTCATAACTTGTAGGTGTTGTGAACGATGTGTTCACCGGTGTACTCTATCCCCCTCATGGTTGCCTTTAGGACATCTACCGTTGAGGAAACCCCTTACAGTAATGTCCGTCCCGATGAAAATTTTAGATTAGGTCCCTTGAGATAGATGTTATTTTAGGGATGTAAAGTGAGGATAACGGGAATGGGTAATCAGGTTACTGTTGATTGTTGAAGTAAATATAATTATTTATTGTGGGTTGAAAACCCTATATGCTCACCAGGACCCCAAGCCTGACCCACTCAGTTTATTTGTATTACAGGAAGTGGCGCAAGGGCATAAGATGGATGAATCATCAAGTTGTTTTGTTTTCAAGTCTGTATATGTATATATTTTTTGAATGACTTGTAATGTTATCGTTTATGCTTTATGGTATGTATCGGAACATGACATCCCGATTTTTGATTATGAAATGAAATTATATTTCTTTATGAAATGTTTTGATAAAAATCTATTTTATCATGTTTTGTTTTGGGGAACAAATTCTGCAACTCTTTTAAATCAAAAGAATTTACTCTGAAATGTTTAAAAAGCATAAATGAAACCGGTCTTTTCTGGCCGAGATTTTGCGGATGTCACAAGTCCGATCTAATCCGAAAGGTACGCCCAGCGTACAAGGAGGTATGCCTAGCGTACATGTCGACAGCAAGGCACGCTCCGCGTCAGAAGGAGTTACGCCCAACGTACTTCGACCTTGTGTGGTCCGACAGAGGGTCGCGTAGCACCACCGAGATTTCGCCACTTGGCTCTCCTATCCGAACTACGCCCAACGTAAGGGCCTCGGTACGCCCATTGTAGTCCGAGGATCAGACTCTATATAAAGGGTGCGAGGGCAGCCGGGGTTTTTTGCTCAATTTCTATCTTCCACCCCTTATACTTCCTATTTCTTGACAAGATTTACCCCTGAAGCCCTGGTATCAATCCTGACACCCGAAGCAAGTCTCAAACCCCGAAGATCCCGATAAATATTGTTTTCGAGCCGAAACTTTGTTCGCGAGAAGCCCGATTTCGGAGAAAACATCCCGGTTTCATCAGAAACAATTCTTTTAAGAGACGCGGTAATGTCCGGTAATCGTCTTATCAAGTGAGTGTGTAGTTACTTTCTTCTAACACATAAATATGAAGTATTTGTTATGAATACGTGCTATGTGTTATATATTGTTTGTTTATTTGAGATGGGTTTGGAATGAATGTTTTATACATGTTTTTAATGATTTAAACCTTATATGTATTTTATATCTATAAATATGTTGGGTAGAACATGGGTAGATGAAATACCTGGTGACTATGAGACATAGTGCCTATTGTTTAAAACCTGGTGACTATGAGACATAATGCCTATTGTGTAAACCCTAGTGATTAGTAGACGTAGTGGCTATTGTGTAAACCCTGGTGACTATGAGACGTGGTGACTATTGTATAAACCATGGTGACTATGAGACATAGTGCCTATTGTGTAAATCCTGTTGACTATGTGACGTAGTGCCTATTGTATAGACCCTGGCGACTATGTGACGTAGTGCCTGTTGTATAAAGCGTGGTAGCAAATGGACTTTGTGCCAATCCCTTAGGTCAATACTTAGGAATGAATGAATGAAGGATAATTGACTCTTAGGGTAAAACTTTAAGAAACAAAAGGAGATAATGGGGATGGGTAATTTTGGTTGATTGTCTGATGATTAAATATAATATAATATCTTACTGTGGGTTGAAAACCCTATATGCTCACCAGGATCCCAAGCCTGACCCACTCAGTTTTCTTTACATTACAGGTAATGACACAAGAATATAAGTTGGTGGAGTTGACGAGAGATTTTGGATTATAGATCAGTAGTTACAAATGACTGTTGTAAGGTCTATTTTATATTGATTATGCTTTTGGTCTGTATCGGAACATGAGATCCCAAGATTTTTTTATTTAATGAAAATACATTTCTTTAAAGAAATGCTTTGATAAATTCTTATCGTATTTTGTTTTGGGAACAAATTCCGCAACTCTTTTAATCAAAGGATTACTCTGATTTTATAAAACAAAGCATAAACAAATCGGTCTTTTCTGGCCGTGAAAAGTGGGGATGTCACAATTGGCTTTCGCACAAAGCAGATAAGTCTCAACCAACATACAAACATGTGCACATATAACAGATAATCACATAACAGTCTATAGACAAACAAACCGATCTAACAAATCATAACAACATAGCAACATCCTATCTACCAGGATACTGATATAACAGGTCATAGCAGCATATAACATCCTTTCTACTAGGATAATGATCTAACGAATCATTGCAACATATAACATCCTATCTACCATGATATTGATCTAACGGATCATAGCAACATATAAGATCCTATCTACTAGGATACTGATCTAGCGGATCATACTAGCATAACATATCAGGATAACAATCCAAAAAGGGCCGACCTTGGTGCCTTAGACCCTTGAGTATAGTGAGGAAAACTCACCTCGCAAGTAGTGTCGAAATACTGTAAATCTCTGGCTGCTGTCTCACCGGGAATCCCGAACTATCACATAATAAATACTAATTTAATACCCAAAATAACCTTCTTAACTAAGTGTCCACACCACTCATTAAGTCCATCCTCTTTATTGGGCAAAAGCCCATTACCAAGTCCTTAACTCGAAAGTCCACTTATAAAGCCCATTATTTGCCCAATTTACCAAATTGGGCCCAACTCCCTAATTGGGCCTAATCCCAAGATCCATTATAAAACTTGGCCCAAATCATAATATTCATAAAGTCCTGCAAAGGCCTTAACCCAATTAGTCCATAAACAGTCCAAAACTCGAAGCCCAAAAGTCAAAGGCCGAACAGAGGACGTATGTGGGGCGTACTCCTTTGGTACGCGGGGTGTACTCGCTTAGATGTTGACCACCATCGGGGTGGTTGACCCAGTACGCTGGGCGTACTGGATTTACGTTGGGTGTACGTAGTGTTTTGAAAAAGCCTTATTAAGTGCTTAATAGCTTAAGCACTTAAGCCCAACCTGAAATATTAGGGTTTCAACTAGACATTAGTATGCCCAACATACACAAGTTACACCCAGCATACTAAGGCGGACCTTAGTATGCTTAGCGTACTCTTATGTACGCGCAACGTACTCCTTCTTGGCCCAAGGTTGCAACTTTAGCTCTTAAACTTATCTTGGCTCTACACTTCCAACCCCAGGGACTACAAATGACCAGATAATGATAGAAGAGGGTTCGAAAATACTTACAAAATCTCAAGATGTTACATATCTGTAGGGATTAAGTGCTTAATCAGTTCTTATTATGCCATAAGAATCGTGATGCGGTCAAGGACTGGCTATCATGTGGTAGTTAAGAGAGTAACACGTTTGTTTTTTCATGACTGGACAACGATGCGATCAAGGTCGGCCACAACACGGTTGGTCATTGGTCGTTGTCTTTTTGACCAATTTGAATTTTGGTCAGTTGTGGTGGGTTTGGATCTTTTAGTAGAAAGTGGTCTTTTACCCACAAAATAGCTTTTTACTGGACCTAGACTTGATAAGGAAATGTAGATTAATGTATTGCCTTAATTACTAAATTAGGGATATTTGTTGTGTTGTTATTTGAGGAAGACTCGATACCACTAATTTGGCTATTTGTATTTCTTCTTGTTGGTTGTTTAGGTGAGTTCTCATGAGCTTAATTATTACATAGACTATGTGTTGTGTATATGCTAACTAGAGACCAACCACCATATGGAATCTAGTTGTATTATAAGGATGTAAGACCATGATAAACCTCTCGGAGGGAAGTGGCAATATTAGGTTAATTAGAGACAAAACTCTCATAGGGAATCTAGTTGACTAGGGTTATGTGTGCTAGCATATGTTATATGATAGAAAGTGAGCAATATATGATTTTTACTTGATGTTGTGATTACCCACTAAGGCTTAGGATTATAATTGCTACTTTATGTTTTTAGTTGCAGATCCTTCTGTTTCGAAGGGCAATGAGCTGACATGATTGGGACATCTGGACCTTCTTGGAAGGGCATGGCATTTAGTTTATCCATTCTATGTTACGTTATGGTTCTCAAAACAAGACTTTGATTCCGTATTTTTATTGTGATCATGTTGATGTAATGTGAAAATATGATTTTATGATTCATTAATCATTATAAATTAAACCTTTTGGTAAACACTACACTTTGATTTTCAAAATTTTACGGTTGGAATTTGGGACATTACAAATTAATTTACTATCATATCATTCGCTTTCATTTTGTCACCTTTCATTTTGTTTTTTATAACCTTTCGCTTCAAATTAACTTTTGTATCCTCTAGCCTAGCAATTTTCGAATGCATCTTGTTGCATGCATATTTATTTATAAATAATCCTCATTGGTACCTAAACAACAAATAGTTCATTATAACGAAAAAGAAATTGTTTTATGAAACTAATACATATTCCATGCATCTAAATCATCTGCAACCAAAAAGATCCATGGATTGACCAACAAATTACATTGACATTCTATAAATCCATACTCAATCATACAAAAGGCAGATACATAAACGTAATCCATGTGTGATATTTCATATAACCTTAGTATATTAAAAGCCTAAGTAATACATTAATATGAAAGGGATCAAAAGGAGCCAACATGGTGAAGCATCAGGAAGTAAAATTGATATTAACATCCTCTTATAGCAATTAACACTCCCAATACGTAAATCAGAGATATGGCAAAACTCCTAACATCCAAAACACAACTTCTGGGTCATACAGACAGAATAAGGAGACACCCTCACTATAATTTTTCCTTGAAGTTCACATTTACATTGATGGTTAATAAAACCTGGTAAAGTTCAAGAGACAACCTATCCTTATTTCTTTCTAAACACTTGCAGACATATACTTACAAGATATTGTTAAGCCCATGTGAATAATTTCAAACACTCACAATAAAAACATCATTGCAAGAGTGTGAAATAGTCACAAAACATGTTGTCTTATGCTCGGGAGCATGTTCATCATTCAAATTAGTTAGTATTTTCTTAATAATACTTCAATTCCAGTGTGGGCAATGATAATCTAGGCTAAAACCACAATAACAATACCAATAATTAAAAAGGATAAAACCTATTTGTGAGTATGTGCATGAAACATTTACGTTTGCTAAATGTACTAAAATGAAGGATTATTGGTGTAACACCCAGATTTATAGATCAAGTCGATTTAGGGCTTCAAGGAGTTAAATGCATGGTTTTTGGGTAAAATCAGGGCTCACAACGTGACCATTGAAGGGTCATGACATGAGAAAGGATTTAATGAAGATTTTGATTTAACTTAGCTCACGACGTGAGGTATGCTGCAGCCCAAGCCCACAATCTTTTAGGGTTTCCATCATATTTAAACCCCATAAACTTCATTTTAGGGTTCCAAACCAACTTCCTTCGTCTCTAAACTCAGTATAACCCTAAACCTAGCCTCTCCTTGTGTTTCTTGAGCTTTGGGTGGAGTTTTGGAGGTTTAAAGAAGAAGAGATCACCATGGAAGAATAGTTGCAATTTGGAAGCTTCATTTGCAACCTTTAGCCACACTTCTGGACCAATGTGAGTAATCAAGATCCAAGTTTTATGTTTCCTTATTGCTAGATCTAATATTTTATGCATATTTATCCAAGATCTTAAGAGTTAGAGTGTTGGGACTCCATAAAGTTGGCAACTTTATGGGTCCTTATGGTCCCTAGATGCTTATATGTCATGGATTTAAAGTTTCAATGATGTTGGAGTTCATGCATGAGAAATTATCTTCCTTTTCTCAATGAATGACCTAGTTTGAGCCCAAGTCTTGTATTGAACATACAAGACCATAAAGCATCGATTTTTATGATCCTTGTAGTGTTAGGAAGCCTCCTAGAACAGATGGATTAATGGCTTAATATATTAAGAGGTTTTTGAGTTAATATGGTATTCGGACAGAGCTCACGACGTGAGGAGATGTATGTCACGATGTGAGGGTGGTCATACTCGAGTATTTTGTCTTGTAGTGGCTCACGACATGAGCCATAGATGGTCACATCGTGAGGGTCTGCTGACCATTGACTTTGAGGATTTTGGGCTATTGATTGAGATTCTATCTGGTTCTGGTGTTAGTGGATTTGTGGAGCAATCAATGCTGAAAAGGGGTCGTACCTCAGTGTTCAGAGTTCTTCGATTCGGGTGAGTTTCGCCTCATTGTACCATGGGTCGAAGGAACCAATGTCGTCCCACTATTTTTGGTTATCTATCAATAGAAGGATGCATTAGGGACCGTATATAGTCATGTAGGATACACTAAGGACTCTTGGTCTAGGTTTTCTTACCTGTTCCTTGTTTGGTTGTGGTTCTAGAGTAGGACCACCTGTACGGGTGGCTATCTCACCTCTGAATGTATACGGTCATGCATTCCTTGGATTGTTGATACTTGGGATGTTGCTATGTTGTAGTGATCTGTTAGATCGGTATCCTGTTACATATGATGTTGCTATGTTGTAGTGATTTGCTAGATCGGTGATGTGTAAATAATTATGCACTATTTAATCCTACAAATGTAACTAATTATTACTACCTAAGGCAGTGTACCTTGTTGAAAATAGTATAACACAATAGTTAGGTATCGAACACAGGGAACGAAATGTTTAGCTAATTTTATCTACTGACTACCTAATTTATTATTAAATTAAGGTAAAGGGGGTTTTCTTTAGTTTTGCAAGACTAGAAACTTAATTAACCAAACTAACTAACTATCAACTATTGAAGCAAATATTAAAACTAAAAGCAAGAAACACAAGAGACGATTTAAACCAAGGTAATTGAGAGGCTTCCGTTTAGCTTCGATATACTTACTATTATAGTTGATTTATGGAAGTGAAATGGATAAATTTTTTGCAGGTTACCGATTCCTAAGATGACCAAGTTAATGTTCACTAACTTAATCCTTTAGCAAACAAGTTCATTCATACATTGATCAGACGGATAAACTAACAAGTCTACTAGTATTCGGTTCGAGTTAAATTAGACTTATAATAAATTGATAAAATTGATTTATTAAATCAATAGAATATATGATTGGTCGTCATATATTAGCTCTTACAATTACTTACCCACTTTTCTATGCAACCCTAGGTTTTGGTCAAAACACTAGTCCTACAATTTTGTAATTCACAAATATTATAAGATTCAAGTTCAATAAAGAAAGATGGTTATGCAATCTTAATTAAACTCAACAATAAAAAAAATAGTTCTCGTAAGCATAGAAGGTTCTTTAATAAGCTAAAGTAACAAATAACCAACAAAACTTAACCCTAATTACAAATCAAGCCATAAAAAGTCAAGCAATCTAATCTAAACGAAAGTCATACGGTTTTATCCCATGATTTTAGCAAGTAAAAACATCAAAATGAAATTCATCTTAATAGACATGATTAAAGTTAAGTAGAAAATCGTAATATAAGGTTCTATTGCCTCAATGCTCTCGATTCCAAGCTATGATCGACTTTTGCAGCTCAAAGCTTCAAAGTGGGTACTTGGCCTTCAAAAGATGACAGTAGCTTCCAGCCAAAGTTTAATTTTCGGAGTATAATGGCTTCAATTTATAGTTTTCCTGAAAACAGACCACCATGACGTGGTAAGTCCACCAAGTCGTGGCCTTCGTGTTTATCCCGTATTCAACAAGTCTTCTTGACCCATCGGGGAAATCGAAAACACCACGTCGTGGGAATGTCACCACAACATGGTGAGTGTGTTTTCCTTAATTTTTTGTCTTAATCCAAATTCCTAGCTTCCAGCTTCCAGCTTCCAACTTCGTTTTCGCTCCGAGCATGTCTTTTACTGCTACAACACATCATACAATAGATTAAGTACCTTTTTTATATAAAGGTCATAAAAATAACTAGAAATACTAAGATATGATGTAAAATATATGTATATATATATGCACATATCAACCGGTATCCTGGTATGTAGGATGTTGCTATGTTGTAGTGATCTGCTAGATCGGTATCTTGGTATGTATGCTTTTCCTATGCTATAGTGCACCGATGGATCTGTATGTTATCTGTACTTGATGGTTATCATCTAGTGGAGTGACTTAGGGATTGTATGTGATCATGTAAGATAGCCTGAGAACTCTTGATCCAGGCTTTCTTGCCCGTTCCTTCTTTTGTTGTGGCTCTAGAGTAGGATCATCTGTTCGGGTGGCTATCTCACCTCTGGCTAGTTATGGTTACGCATTTCATGGAGGTTAGCTGGTAGTGGGACTGTGTGCTGTGAGAGGACTAGTAGACGGGAGTGAGTTATATGATTGTTGTTTGTCTGTATTATGTGCCTATTTGATCCTTGTTTGTTTATATGTAGACATATGGTAGTCTTGGGTTGAGGTGGTCCTGCTTTGTGTTGTAGGCCAAGATAATCGATGCGGGCCGGCTATAACCCAAAGGCACGGAGGCTCGGGAAGAGTGGTTGGGTTGAGTTGATAGGCCAACAAACCCCGGGTATTCCAGCTCGATGACTGACTGGACCCGTTGCATGTTGTCATTCCAATCTGAGGATTGATTGGGTCGGGGCATTCCAACCAGGAGGTTGTGGGAATTGGAGGAACACTTATGTGAATCCAATCTCAAACTAGGATCCGAGAGTTTTGAAAAATGTTTTCTTAAAAGAAATTATAATAAAAGAGCTGGGTTAGGGATAGGGGCTCGATATCTTGTCATGTTCTTTGTTGGTTTGGGATTGGGAATGTGGACCTTGACTTAACTTTGGTTTTACAGGAAAATACGTTGTGTACAGACAGCCAGAGCCCGAATCGAAGAGTGGTTTCCAAAATACCCATCCTTGTTATGTTTGATGAGTTTGATTTTTCTGATATATGGATTGTTAGAAAAGCATGCTAGTGGATAATATTCTTTAGAAACCGTTGTATAGAAATGTCAGATTTCTGTGATGCCTTATGATATTAGGAGTTGCTTGCCTGATATATATTACTTGTTTTGTGATTGTTGTGTGTATGTTGATTAGTTGTATATGGTCGGGATTAAATAACCTTAGAATGATTGACTTAGCCATACTTCTTGTTCCTTGTTTGGTTGTGGACGTGGGACGGAGTCGATTATTTGACAGTCTATCTGATCTCATATTGTGTACAACAAGCATGCACAAAAGCAACAGGTGGTACATGAGCGAGGGTAATCCTAGGAGGAGTACCTAAGGAGTTAATTATAGCTCGTATGATAAGTGGGTGTTGGCACACTTAGGGGTCATCTAGTGCAGTGACTTAGGACCTTGGGATGAATTCTGAATTGACTATGGATAGGTGTGGAAGGTAGTATGGGCATATACTACTGAAAGCACAGGATCCGTATGAGATTCAGGAGGAATTTCGAGGCTACTAAGGAACTAGTAGGAGTAGGGCATGGTGTGTCGAGCACTGTATTATGGAAGTATGGTCTTTCCTTGATGTATTTTCAGTATGGGGGCTATTGGGGGTTCGAGATTAGGAGTTGGCAGCACTAGGAGAGCAGGTATGAGTGAGGAGGAGGTTCGTGGGATAATTTCTGCAGAAGTGGCTGAGGCGATTAGGGAGGTGACTTCGGAGTTGTTTGGGATGATCAAGACCACCATGATTGAGCTTTTCGAGGATCACCATGTTGCATTTTTTGATGTTGTTGTTGTTGTAGCTACCGCTACCATTGGGATTCGAGGAAAAAGAGCTTTCTAGTACCGGTACTTCGAAAATACGAAGCCTCCAGAATTTGATGGGGTCAAAGACCCGATTATGGCGATGAGATAGTAGTCTGATGTGGATGGTTCTTTCTTCACATGTTCTTGTCCGGATGACCAGAAGTTCAAGTGCGCCCTTAACCCTCTCAGGTTGGGGGCGAAGGATTGGTGGAGATTGGTGACTGGTGCTTACACTCTTGAGCAGAGAGTTATGGTGTCTTGGGAGCAGTTCTCGGAGATGTTCCATGCGAGATATGTTCCCCTGGTCGAGAGGGATATGTTGGCTCAGGAGTATTTGGATTTGAGGCAGACGACCAATTCGGAGACGGAGATCACCAAGATGTTCACTTAGAGGGATTTGTTCGGTCCTGATTTTGTTGCTTCGGAGAAGGCTCAGATGACTCGGTATTTAGGGATGCTCAAGACAGATATTCGGAAGTTCTTGTCCATCCAACACTACAGTTCTCTCGTTGAGCTTCATGATGTCACAAGGAGGCGAGAGATTGAGATAGAGACCCATGAATGTAATTATTTTATTCAGCTTCGTTTAGCAATTGTGGTGGTATTGGCGTCCATCTATAATTTTTGTTGTGTTTCAAGTTCAGTTGTATTCTAAGATGATCAGTTGAATGGAATTATTTTATTCAGCTTTGTTTAAGTGATTTCTTGTTATGAATGGATTCATCAATTTAACCATGAATGTATGCGCATTGAAAGTTATTAATGTAGTATGGATTTAGTTCCTCTTATGTATCAGGACATAAGTGGTTGGGATCAAGTGGTGGAGTTCAAGTTATTCGGCATATCGAAGGATTGTGAAGTTGTTAGACTTTAGCATATCTCAAGTGGGGGAGAGTGGTACCTTTTAGAGGGAAAGCCTTGTGCTAAGGTTCAGTTCCTAGTTGAACTTATCTAAGTTCAAGACTTCCACACAGCTGCTGAATCTTTCGGTTTCGTGTTAAGATCATTGTCAACTGTTGGATTCCCTTCAAGTCGTATTGGTTTTATTTGTGGCAGCCTATGCAAGGCATGTTTTTCCTTTAGACTCTAGGGTGATAGGATCCTAGGTTGAGGGTTGTAATGAGGGCTTCCTTGTTTGTTCTTGTCTGATTGGGGCTTGGAGGTCCGAGTCATAACCCAAAAACCCGGTAGGATCAGTTAGGTCTTGTTGAGCCCAAGTGTTGCTGAATGGCTATTGGATCGGGGGTAGGCCCGAGTGTTGCTGTTGGTCAGTAGATCGGGAGTAGTCCCGAGTGTTGTTGTTGGTTAGTGGATTGGGGGTAGGCCCAGGTGTTGCTATTAGTCAGTGGATCGGGGGTAGGCCCGAGTGTTATTGTTGGTTAGTGGATTGGGGGTAGGCCCAAGTGCCGTTGTTGGTTAGTGGAGTGGTGGTAAGCCCAAGTGTTGTTGTCGATTAGTGGATCAAGGGTGAACCTGAGTATGGTCAGTAGATAGATGAGTAGGTTTGTTAGAGTCGAGTAGGAGCCCGATCTAGTTTTTTATGGGATTGTTGGGTTCCCTTATGTTGGTGCATTTCATGCGGGGTTAGTAGGGCAGTAGTTGGCCTAGTAGATTTAGGACCGATCAATCTGTGGTTGTCGGTCAGCATAATTTATAGGAACATGGGTTAGCCTTGTCTGCTGGGTTTTGTCTGGATTTCTCTCTGATGTGTTAGTATGTGTGGGTGGAAACTATGATGTAGGATGAAGTTCTTATTTCAGATATTGTTGAGTGATGCATGGCCAGGAGACCTTGGTCGAGTTAGTTTGGAAGTCTTGTGTAGCATGAGTGTCAGCGGGGAAGTTTAGTTGCTTGAGGGTTGTTCGTGATTTTAGGATCTGGAGGTCCCGCCCTGAAAAGTGAATCCTTCTCTTGCGAACTATTGACGATGTTTTGGGGAATCGCTTATCGTCAGGTTGCTTCTTCCTTGTAAGATCTGTAGATGTATCGGGTGGCGATCGATTGTGTTGAGGTGTTGCAGTAGTTGTGTCTCTGGCCACTGGAGTCTCAACTAAATTTAGCTTATGAACCCGACTTTGGATTTTGAATGTTATAGGTGCGAGTCTTGGCTCTCAGGCAATACGACAATACCAGACTATGTTGGAGAAGTCGAGTGGGCAGGACCCCACAGGGTAATATCTAGAATGGAACAAGAAGAGATTTCAAGGACGAAATCGAATTTAAGTGGGGGAGAATTGTAACACCCAGATTTCCGGATCGGGTTGATTTAAGGCTTCAAGGAGTCAAAGGCATGGTTTTTTAGGCTCACAACGTAACCATTGAAGAGTCACGACGTGATAAGGGATTTAATGAAGATTCTGATTTAGTTGAGCTCACAATGTGATCATTAAGAGCTCACGAAGTAAAGTACGCTGCAGCCTAAGCCCATGATCTTTTAGGGTTTCCATCGTATTTAAACCCCATAAACTTCATTTTAGGGTTCCAAACCAGCCTCCTTCATCCCTAAACTCAGTAAAACCCTAACCCTAGCCTCTCATTGTGTTTCTTGAGCTTTTGGTGGGGTTTCGGAGGTTTAAAGAACAAGAGATCGCCATGGAAGCATAGTTGCAGTTTGGAAGCTTCATTTGCAACATTTAGCCACACTTTTAGACCAATGTAAGCAATCAAGATCCAAGCTTTATGTTTCCTTATTTCTAGATGTAACATCCACAAAATTCATGAAAAATTCAAACTTTTAAAACCAATCCACAAATCATCATTGTTTACAATTTAGTTTTCAAAACATGTTTAATGTCAGAGTTTTCCCACACATCATAAATCAAAAACGAGGAGGTGAACGATCACGCATTCGCCTTCCCGTGATCATCTGAGGTACCTGAAACATAACCCAAAACTGTAAGCCTAAAGCTTATTGAGTTCCCCCAAAGTACCAACACACAAAAAATAACACATATACAATGCCAACATACTATAGGTCCAATCAACCATCGGGTTGGAATACCATAGGCCCTCAACCACCGGGTTGGAATACCCCAGGCCCTCAACCATCGGTTTGGAATGCCAACATACTATGGGTCCAATCATCCTTGGGATGGAATACCCTCAGGCCCATTCACCCATCGGGTTGGTATGCCCCGATCTGTTGGCTTACATACAAAGCAATGAAGCCTCAGCCACCGACCAAACTTGTGCACATATAACAGATAATCATATAACAGTCTATAGACAGTCAAACATATCTACAGATCACTAAGCATAGCATCATCCTATATACCAGGATACCGATCTAACAGATCACTACAGTACAATAGCATGCATAACAGGATGTCAATCCAATGGGCCGACATTGTTGCCTTCGACCTGCAAGTACAACAAGGAAAACTCACCTCACAAACTGAACATAACTGATGAGGTCCAACTCCGCATCTCAGCTCTCTAAACGATACCTATTTCCACCAAATAACCAATTCCATTAAAATCCCAAAATAACCAAAATGCCCTCAAGGTCAAACTTGGTAAAAGTCAACTGCTCAAACCCATTAAGTCAACCGATTCAACCCAACCGAGTCAACTCAACAAGGCTGACCCATGCAAGTATGCAGGGTATACTCCGAAGGCATGCTTAGCGTACGCGAAGCCTCGTATAAGACTACCATCGGGGTGGTTGACCGAGTACACATGGCGTACTCCCATGTACGCGGGGCATACCCTCGCAGTTTCCAGACTCCATTTAGTGCATAATGGCTTAAGCACTTAAGCCCATATTTCAAATCCATGACCAAAACACACCCTAGAGTCATAAAGTTTCCAACTTTATGACTTTACTAGTCTAACAAGAGCTTAACACAAGGTATTAATCAATTAAGACCTCCTACAGATGCATGGAGCAAAACTAACCAAAGGGACTTCATTTTATGGATAAGGACCCCTCCTAGGGTCTGAAAGGACTGATAGTTTCATTTTATTTACTTCTTTTTATAATTTATTTTAGCATATTTCATTCACAGTTTAGTTAATTTCCATGCATATTTTCCTTTTTGTTATTTTATGACCACTTTCGGGTTCTTTCGAATTTTGTGAGCGTAATTGTAGGTTTTATGGAGAGTAGCGGAGCGGGATCTTTGGGAAGCAATTGGGCTTAGAAGTCATTAAGAATTTTGGGCTTGATAACTATGGAGATGATGCATGGAGTGGGTTTGTCAATTACTCGAAGGCTTGGAAGAATTAAACTTTAAATTTGCAAGATACAGGAGAATTTTCTAGTGTGCTGAAGTTGATGATCAGGCGATTTCGAGAGCTTTGGAGGATTTGGAAAAGTCAAATTGGGCTCAAATTGAAGAGAACTTGAAGAAAAATGGGCTAGAAATTGATTAGACTCGAACTGGGCCAATGGATAAGCTATGGGGGCCCAAGACATGAAGGAGACCAAAAATCTGTCAAAGTCACACGGCTCGCGTGGATTCCTGAAAGGGGAAATTTCGGGATTTTGTCTAGAGCTCTATATTGGGAAGGTTGGTGTGCCTTTTCAGCCTGATCTTGGATGTCCGATTTTGACACTTTCTCTCTGGAGTTTGGAGCACTTTTGAAGGCCAAGAACACCTCAAGAACATCTTCTTTTCACATCTTGATTATTGTAAAATGTTTGGTATAATCTTCTCTAACTTTGCTTCTTTGAGTTTAGTCATGCTTGGCTAAACTAATCTTGGTTGACTTTTTGTTGAATCCTTTGAACTTTTGTTGAATGTTGAAGAATCCATGAACTTGTTCTTAAATCTTTATGGAAATGTTTGTGTTTTAACATATTATCACTACTAGTATTTTTTATTCATGAGTTTAAATGTGTTTGTGGTGATTAGTTGGGTAATTTCTTGATTAAGTAAAGGATCCTCAAATTAGCAAGAAACAAATGATTTTTTTGTTGTTTTTGCTTCACACAATCATAAAAACATTTTCTCCAACATGGTAGTGAAAGCAATTGACTCCTATTGGATTTGGTGACTTTTTAGTTCTTAATTCTAGTTGACTTTCACTAATTACATGCTTAATGGAAATTGTGACTTTGACTAAGGAAATTGTTATGAGCTTCTCTAACCATTTTAAAAACTAAGAAAAGTCTAGGTGATTTCAAACT
This sequence comes from Lactuca serriola, assembly GCF_051521515.1. Lineage (NCBI taxonomy): Eukaryota > Viridiplantae > Streptophyta > Magnoliopsida > Asterales > Asteraceae > Lactuca > Lactuca serriola. The sequence continues at coordinate 274,310,153 of NC_136412.1, read as the reverse complement.
TCTTGGATTACTATGGCCAAATTGAGGATTTAAAACAAGTATTGCACCATTGGATTCTAATGATATATTCATCAAAAAAGTCAAAGTGAGGATACCCTAAGTCAACCATCTTTCCCCTATTGATTTTATATCAAATTCTTATTTTTGTTGAATTGTCCATTTAAATCTTAGTTTAATTCTAGTTTTATTTCAAGTATTTTAAAAGACCAAACCCCCTCCAATTTTATTTTATTTTTGTTATTTTTTCAAGTATTTTTACAAAGAGATTTTTCATAGAGTTATAAATGTTGGGTTTTGAGAATTCTAACACTCCTAAATGTACATGCAACCCTAAATACCTTGGATCTATGTTTTCTCTATTATACATGCAAATATGAACTTCCAAGGTATTATCCTAATCTAGCATACAAAACAATGAATATAACAAGATAGAATACATACCTCTTTGATGTAGAAAGTCTTCATGAAGCTTGAGTGCCTAGTGCCCCAAGTGTGACACCTCAAATGGTTCACACAACACCAAATACACTTGGAATAACTTGAGAGAAACTTGAACACTCCTTGAAATCGTCTAGCCCTCACACTCACACATAGTGCACGATTTCTTGAGCCATGGGATTCTTTTATATGGTGGCTATTAGGGTTACACCATGTAACTCATGACTTTACCCATTCCTTATGCTCCATGGATTTTAACCTCCATGGAGCATCCATGGATTTTAACCTCCATGGAGCATCCATGGGTCACCCCATGGACTTAGTCCAACATAAGGAATCTTGGATCACAAGCGCACATATATAAGAATGAATGATTTACACAATCAACCCATATATTTAATTAGTCTCCTTTTGCTCACTTAATTAATTCCAAATTAATTCTTGATCAATACTAATTAAATAACCTTATTAATATATTAGAACTTATAATATATTAAAAAACCTTAAGTGTTATTTCTCTCATTTTAGTCTATCCAAATGCATGATGCCATGCAACCCAAATGGACCATGCCGGGTCGGGTCAAGTCTTACCAAATATAGTTATGGACTTAGACATTAATCCAACAGTCTCCCACTTAGATAAGTCTAAAACTATTATTGTGTATGACTTCAAGAACTGACTGGCAATCGTAGCTCTCAAAAGCTTCTGTCGAACTCTGACCTTGTAGATGAACTCTAACCTTTGTCAATGACTTGTCCATTAGATAAGGGATCATATATTCCTCCATTCTAGATATCATATGGACTGAGACATGGATTATAATCATTCTCTCTGTCCATTTGTTGTTTCCCGATTTCCGATTTATGACGACTAACTAATTGAACAAATCAAATCAGTCCTGTCCCGGCCGAGCACTTCCATTTGTCATCATCAAATCATCGAGGGGCCCACAGATATCGCTTTTATCCTGAAGGTAAAAGGAATGGATAAACTTCGACTCATATGGCTTGTTCTACTACTTGTTGAATCATACACAAAGGCACGTTTTATAACACCGAGTTACCGAATGCGTTTTCGTGCAATCAATGTACAACCAACTCATAGTAACAACTCATATCTCTAGGTTTGAAGAATATAAGATATTATCGTCTCATGATCACTCGTGATCAAATCCATGAAGTGATTCCAATGAGTGCGGGTTGAATCCAATACTCAGAACTTATGAGCACTCATGAGTGTTGTAGCCCTTTGTCCAACATCTTAGACCTCTACAAGCCAACCCATGACAGTCTTGATTCATATCTACTTCCACCATATGACCGACTGTGGATGGTTTGAGTAACTTAGTCATTCCGGAAGAATAACCTAGTTTATTCTGGAAGTCAAAACATGCAAAATGAAACACAAGAATAATTGAATCCAATATGGTATCAAAACCTATGAACATAAATAAAACACCTTTTATTTATCACCATATGATTACACATTATTCATTGTATACTGTTTCAACAATCAACTTTATTCTTGAATTTAAAATAATAGTTGTCCCATGCTCCAAGCATTTACACTATGTTTTCTAAACACTAGTCATGCCATACACCAAGTATGCATACTATGTTTGTCTATGATCTTTACTTTGTGAAATAGATCAATTGAACATAACTCCAATGATCCTCTTTTCACAGTCCCAAATCCTTACTGCAAATGCAAAAATTCCAAATTCATGCGATTTACTGAAATCTGTTAGATTCTAAACTTATATGCATTGATCCTCTTGTAATGATTATACACAAAGTCACAAGGAATTGACAACAAACATTACAAAGTATTACAAAGGAGATCAACTCCTTGGAAACATCCTTCTTGCATTAAGTTTCCTTAATCTTACTTAGATTGAAAATTCTAACTTTGAAACATTTCCAGATTCATTTTGACTATCACTTCTGAACAAGAGTTGCCTCCTTACAGATTATGTCATTATGGTCCTTCCAAAATTATCACTATACTTCCAACTGTTCTTGAGCACCCAATCTTTGGTAAACCTTAGATTGTCCTCGACAATTGATTAATACTTTTAGTCATATCCAATTCTAGACCTTTTCCCTTCTTAATGCCCCAGGCATTTGAAAAATTTTAGAAAGGATGAATATAGCACATGTAATCGATCCTATATCCAAAGCATATGGGACACGATTCATGATGTCTCACATAAAGACTAAACCAGTCTTTTGCTATAACATTTCCATTTCTATTTGCCAAGTTCTCATAATTCAGATTATGAAAAGGGATGTCGTAATCATAATTGAATTTTAGAATGCAAATAATGGACCCATATACATAATTTTCTTATGTTGAGCCATTCCAACATGAAATTCATATATATATATATATATATATATATATATATATATATATATATATATATATATATATATATCCTTGACTAAATACGATTAAAACCTCAATCTAAGCTTTTAGATTTGAGATGAAGTATAATTTCCTCTCCCTTAATTATAGCAAAATAACTCTTTCCCAATTGAAACTTTTGTTTTCTATAATTAACATTGGTAACTTGCAATACTTATCATAATTATCATCCTCCCACTAACATGATGATTATTAGCATGACACTTATGCTCCCACTAGCTTTGACATGTACTCAGAAATCAGCTGACTTTCTTACCAAAGTTCAAATTTCTGATACTAGATTGTTTTGATAAAACTTTATCAAAATCATACACCTTCTCTTAGATAGCTCATAGGTGTGTCTAAACAATTATGAAGAGGGATGCCGTAATCATAATGGTTAGAACTTTTTGCCACTTCTCACAAGTCCAGGTTAGTGTGCCGGTTAACCACACACGCTCCACTAACGACTTTGAGAATGCAAATATCGCAATTGCTATCTAGCTAAAATCTACTTAGTGAAAGTGTTTCCTCACCATCATTTTCATGAATCGGAGAGAAACCTTATGACACTTAGATTTTTATGGTGTATGAGTTCCTACCCATATGAATTTGTCAAAACCATAATCACAAGACAAGGATAATGACAAATCCAAACTCATATGGATTGAACTCAATCTTAATTTATTGCCACCTGGCAGCTCAAGGGCCTGCCATTGCTTCCAAGTTGTTGTGCAACCAATTGAGAACTTTAAGAACTCATATGCAATGACAACTTTTATTGGAATGGGCATAGAATATGTCATCATGATAGGTTATGAACCTCAAGTCGTGTGCTAGTGAGGAACTTCAGGTTTCATTCTTGATTAGTTCTTGAGACTTTCAAGACCTTTAAGACTCCCACTGTCCTCTTGACATATAAGACTCTCTTGTCAGATATTCAAGAGATAGTGTGGATTCTAATCAAGACAAAAACTTCACACAATTGGCCTTAGTTGGTCTTTGTTTTATCCAAAACATCACAACTTACCAATTTCAAATGTACAAGAGTAGGAAACTTTTACTCTTACATTTGATAAGTGTTTTAAACCTTATTTAAGACATGTCACTCAAATTACAATCTTGGAGTATGACTCTAAGACTTGTATTGGAACGAAGTATGACTCATCTTCTTGATTTAACCATTTCAACAATTCAAGATTCCTCTTCTTAGTCATAAGAATGCACTAAGATTTCCTTAGAGAACTAATTGTGCTATGGTTTCTTAATCATTAAGATGATCACAAAACTGATACTAAAGTACTCTCCCATCTTTTCAGATTTGAGAAACTTTTATCCTTCTGCCTGATTTGATTCTTCTTATTCGCTCTGCCATACATTGGAACCTTTTCCAATGTCTCAGAGTTACGCTTAAGCTTGTAAGTATAATCATATTTACTGAGCTTTGGTAAACCATGACAAATAGTCTTATAGATCTTTTGTGGTGGACTTGACCACTGCACAAGAATGTGTACTCGATCCCTTAGTCCTTCACTTGACTCACACATCCATGTGAATAAGTAATTAGTCTTAATTTTCCAATACTTGAAAGTTCTCATTCATCATGCTATACACCTTGCATGATTCCAAGTCCCGGTCCAATTGAAACTTGGGTGATGAGAATCTTTCCTTATTTGGTAAATTTAGACACTACCACAAATGAAAGAATCAAATTCACTTTCCAATATTGCTATCAGTGGAATCTTATAAGCAACAACTTTTCACAAATGCCATTGTAAGGATACTTAAAATAAATAAAATCAAAACCTTTTTCTTTTATTTTAAAACTTTGCTGAAAACTTATCCTTACAATCCATATGAAAACCTTGTTGTTATCTATTCCTAAGCAATATAAATATCATAACTCTTAAGTAATAGCCCAAAATTCTGATCACCAAACCATGCAATTGAAATCCATCTTCGTGATCAGAATCAACATGCACTTAATAGAGTTAGACAATGGACTTTACCTGAAGTAGAGCCAAACTTATTGACTTTAACATCCTTAGGTAAATTTGGCAGCTTCGCAACCAATGCCCCTTCCTTTGGCAATAGTTACCTATGGACCCTTGATAATGGGACTATCTCAGACTTAGCATCTCTCTTTACCATTTGGTCAACCGAGTTGACTATGGCCGATCCCTTTCCATTGGAAAGAGAGAGCTTTACTGGATATCTAATGTCATTATTGTCAATGTCCACAAGTTTTAGGAAGTTGATCTTAGCAAATAGATAAGATCATTAAGGGTCTTGTCATAGTCTGTTTCATAGGACTCCCAAAGGAACTCACTATGTGACTTAGAAAGTAATTGAGGCACCAACTTTTTCAACACTTTGACACCCAACTCTCCCGGCTTGTCAATATGTGACTACATCTCCAAGATGTGATCACACATAGACCTTTGCTTGCCAATAGGGCTTGAGTGACCTTAAAATTTTCAAGAACTTGTGGGTTAGGGAGAATAATTGGAGGAGGTGAAAGAAGTATGATTTCCATGGGACATCATCTTCATTTAGGAAAGCTTGTTTCAAGAGATTTAGGAAGATCATAAATGTCTAAACCAGACATCTTTTTCGGAGATATTCAAGATAGTTGATTTAAAGTCCTTAATATGACACCCAATATGAAATATTAAGGCCAGGACCCAACAAACTATTTTATAACTTAGAAGAGGGATGCCGTAATCCAAGCTATAAAATATTCGAAGGTAGGTGAATGACGATTCACCAATTTCCACCAAGATAAACGAAATGTATTATTAGGTTTTAGTTGGTTTTTGAAACTCCTAGATCTTTGAGATTCATTGAACTTTTCAATGGCATGTTTCAATCTCGAGTGTGCCCTTCAGGTTTTGTGACTGGGATGCCGAGGATCACAAAACAAGGTGTGAAGTAACCATGCAAATTACTTGGTACCCTTAAGTGTTTAACCCTCAATCAATGTGCCGATTAACCACACACGCTCCATCGATACTATGATAAACATTAAGTTACCCTTTGCCTACCTTTTTAAATACGAGTTAGTGTGCCGGTTAACCACACACGCTCCACTAACCGACTTAAACAAAGTGCAAAGTGTAATTTCATGGATTAGCACCTTATTCACATTTTCCTAAGTAACTAAGATTGGGTATTTATAAGAGTTTAGTTACTTAGTATTTATCATTAATACTTTTAATGAAGGGAGAATTCTAGTCCTTGTTCTACCCGTTCGGCTAACGACCCTCCACCGGTCAAGGAAGCGGTGGGTGAGAGTGGACACCTATTAAACTGCCATTTTATAGGGAGTAACCTTATACCCCCTTATAGACCAGCTTCGTGAATGAGGCCTACTAACGGTAAGACTGACTTTACTCTTATACATATATATAAATATTATTAACTTATAATATTATAAAGTATAAGGGTTGGATTGTAACTTTTAAAATTCTAAGGGCTAACTTGGAGTTAAAGTATTCATGGGGAAAACTTTACAAATTCCAAAACTTGAGGGCAAGTTTTGAAACAATTCAAAACTCTTGGATTTTCATAACTTATGAGTTTAATTAAAGTTGTAAAAACTTTAATGAAGTGACTCTTGAACATCCATAACTTGAGGACAAGTTATGGAGTCATAAAACAATTTAATGAGGAAAAAGACTCTTCATTTTGTAACATATGACAACTTTTATGAGTTTTAAGATTCATAAATGTGACTTATAAGTTACATAAACACATTTTATGAACTTCTTTTAGATTAATTTGGATTAAAACCAACTATCACATAATTTTATTCATTAATCTAAATTCACTCATAAAACAAGGTAACACAAAAAACTTTTGGTGATCCATAACTTATTCTTAAGTTATGGAATCCTTTAAAACATTAACACCAAATTTTGTAACTCCATAAAAACTTTGAATCAACTTTTTTTTAAAACTTTTTCATATCCATAACTTATGGAGGTTTCCAAAAAATAAAACTCTTTAGATCAAACTTTTAAAACTAATAAAATAATCATATCATTTTATCTTTTATTAAATTTGACCTAATTCAACTCATAAAGCAAATTATTCAAATTTTACAAATAATTAGTTTTTTCACAATAACAAGTAATTATCTTAAAATTTGACAAACTTCATGTTTTTTTTTCCTTTTTTTTTCAACTTTGAAAATAAAATATTTGCATCAATATAACAGAAAACAACCCGTGGCTCTGATACCACTGTTGGGTTTTGAGCATTCTAACACTCCTAAGTGTACATGCAACCCTAAATACCTTGGATCTATGTTTTCTCTATTATACATGCAAATATGAACTTCCAAGGTATTATCCTAATCTAGCATACAAAACAATGAATATAACAAGATAGAATACATACCTCTTTGATGTAGAAAGTCTTCATGAAGCTTGAGTGCCTAGTGCCCCAAGTGTGACACCTCAAATGGTTCACACAACACCAAATACACTTGGAATAACTTGAGAGAAACTTGAACACTCCTTGAAATCGTCTAGCCCTCACACTCACACATAGTGCACGATTTCTTGAGCCATGGGATTCTTTTATATGGTGGCTATTAGGGTTACACCATGTAACTCATGACTTTACCCATTCCTTATGCTCCATGGATTTTAACCTCCATGGAGCATCCGTGGTTCACCCCATGGACTTAGTCCAACATAAGGAATCTTGGATCACAAGCCCACATATATAAGAATGAATGATTTACACAATCAATCCATATATTTAATTAGTCTCCTTTTGATCACTTAATTAATTCCAAATTAATTCTTGATCAATACTAATTAAATAACCTTATTAATATATTAGAACTTATAATATATTAACAAACCTTAAGTGTTATTTCTCTCATTTTAGTCTATCCAAATGCATGATGACATGCAACCCAAATGGACCATGTCGGGTCGGGTCAAGTCTTACCAATTATAGTTATGGACTTAGACATTAATCCAACAATAAATTGAACCAATCTCCGTGGATTCGACCCCTTTACCACTATACACTATTTTAGTGTGTAATATTTAGGGTTATTATTTTTGTTGGCCTTGTAAGTCCCCAAAAATCTTGTGTATCAATCAGATCCGTCTGATGGCGTGGGATCCCAATCAAACGGATGATGTCAGATCAAATAGAAGATAAGGAGAAGAAGAAGATGAATCTATGATGTATTCAATGAAATGATTGAAGCTCCATACATATAGTTCACACACACTCTTCTCTCTAGTGTCTCTCACACCTTAGAATACACACACTTACGCTCCTTGGTTCATTTTTTTCACATGCACTCCTCACCCTATATATATATATATATATATATATATATATATATATATATATATATATATATATATATATATATATATATATATATATATATATATATATATGGACCTAAGGCCAAGCCCAAAATACAAATAATCCAATGCTCGGTCCAAACTACAATTAATCCTATACTATTTTTGGCCCAAATAATAAAAACAATAAATGCTTAGAAAAGCAAAGTATAAACCATATTTTTGACCCAACAATCTACCCCTTGGTTTATAACTTTCTTTTCTTAATTGACCCAACAAGCTCCCCCTAAAAAGTAGCTGGCTTTTCTTGTTAATCTTCATCGAGAGCTTGGCTTCAACATTTATCTTCAATGAATGACTTCATCTTGAGCAGTTGGGTTTTTCTTCAAAATTTTGGCATTGAACGCACATTGGGTGAGGAGGCTTGACGTATTGATTCTTGAAAGATAGCGCTTTCAGATTGAGAATCTTCAGGGATAACATCAGAGAGAACAAATCTTCTGGATCACTTCAGCAGGTTTAAGATAGGAGCAGACTGATTGAGGAGGCTTCAATGCAATCTGTCACATAATCTTCAAGTCAGCTTGACCTTTCTTCTGGGGTTGAAGGATTGAATGTTGAAAGAATAATCCTCATTTCTTGCTCCTTCGAATGCGAATTCTTCAATGCTCACAGATGAAGCCTTGACTCAGAAATTTTCGACACAAACTTCGTGAGTCTCATCTACACCTGAATTCACTTTTCAAGGCAAAACAAAACTAAAAGAAAAATTTAGCACACAATCTTTTTGGATTTTTTTTTATATTTTCTGAAAAAGAAATAAAACAGAAATAACACTATTTTTGGATTTTTTTTTTAATTTTTAATTCTCCCCTGATATTTAAATTAGAAGAAAACTATGAACAAATTTAACAAAAAAAAATGATATCTAACTTTAAGAATGATTTGGGATCAAAGTTTTTAGATAGCCTTTATCCGCTTGTCAGTACCTTCTATCTTCACGTCTTTATCTGGTCGATCGTCGGTATTGTTGTCCACTTAAACACGAAAAATTGTGACAAAATTAGGACATACTATAAGTGACAAGACAATGTGATCCTAAGTTCCTAGATAATATTCCTTAAGGACCATTTAGCTGATGACGACCAAAGATATTGTTGTCCACCTAAATTGAGCAGCGAGATCTACAGACAATCTGTATGTGTTCAATTTTAATTGTACTAGAACGTGTTTCCCGATTCCTGATATGCCCCAACAATCAAAGACTTCCAAAATACTGCTTACATCGGGTGAGCAGACAATTATAAAGAGAGAAGATAGATTTAGAATGCATATGCTATACACCCAGGTCGGATCTCTTCCAATCACGCAGAGGGTGAAACATATGACTAACTAAAGTTTTAGAGGGATTGAGAAGTAGAATGGTGAATATACTATGTACCAGGTCGGATTGTGAGTCACGCAAAGGAGACAAATATATGGCTAACAGATAGAAAGAATTGCATAGATAGAAGATGCAGAGAAATAGAGTTGCATATGTTACAGTCCAAGTCGTATTTTGAGCCACGCAGAGGAGGTAACATATGACTAACAGATAGAAAGAAAGAATATAATTTTCTACAGACCTAATTCATCGGAATTTACCAGTCGCCCCATCAATACTGGAATTAAGGACAGAATCCGCAAATCGAGGAAAAATTAATCCACGGTTCCAAGTATAGGTTCTTTAATGTGACCAGTAGATTCCCATATATATCTCCCTGCTCAACCTATCCAAGCGTCGTATTTTCAAGCAAAACGGATCTAACTAGGTCAAGATTTGCCAAGTCTATGAATTCCTTAAGTTCAACTCTGCCTAGTCATGTCCATTTAGAATCTTTCGTGCCTACCAACGCATCAAACCCAGAGCATAGATAATTCAATTTTGGGTACGTTACGCAGACTTAGATTGCCTGTTATCACTTGATAATATCACTTCCCAAAACATCTCCCTCAAGCACATTTCATAACCAACATATTTTTTTTTTGATTTTTTGATTTTCTAATGTTTTTTGGATTTTTTTTGAAACTTTTCTAATTTTTGTTTTGTTTTTATTTCTCCCCCTAAATTTGTGCATAGGAGAGAAACGAAAGTAAATGCGCAAATTTAAACTATCCTAAAACAAAAATTTGTCTTTAAAGCGAATCAGCTTAAGAAAAACTCAGGAGTATAGAGAAGAAAACTCAAACCATAAGTTATCGATTGAATTTGCATCCAGAAAGTCTAAGAACAGCACGCGTAATCTCAGAATAGCTCCCAAAATTCTTCATGTCGTTAAGCACTAACCCTATGAGTGATCTCTTCTTTTCTTCCTTTCCCACAAAAGGACACATACTCTCAAACAAATGTCTGAATGTTGTACAGTTGAGAGATGTCCCCTATCAAGTGTCAGGAACAACCACTACCAACAAACCGAAGTCTGATGATATACCTCCATAGCTGCTCCGACACAGAGCGAGATCAGTTGGTCTTTGGAACCCATTCCATTTTGAAATTGGGTTGACCTTTGTCATCCTTGCATGGTACTCTCTCCCATGACATGTCCTGCTTATCACAAACAGAAGATGTAGAAATATTATAATCGTTAGTAGATTTGGGAGAGTGAGCCTTTGGAACCCATTTGTAGTTGGGTTTAACCCATTTCTTTTTTGTTCTGATGTGTGGCTCAGTACTTGCTTTTGATCTTGATGTCGGTCATTGAGATGACTTTGATTTTGGCTTCACAGGAGCATTTATTGGATTGGGATTCTTAGCCGACATTCCCTTCTTGCCTTTGGGATTTGGATTCTTGGCCTTGAAAGTTTGATTCTTGGCCTTGTTGGCATTCTAGTCGCCATTTCGCGATTGTGAACTTGAGGGGTTTCTTTTGGAAAATCTCCCTCTTGGTGTTTTCTGCCAGCCTTGTGCATAGTAGGGAACATATGCGCGATTAGGACAATTTCTAGCAATGTGTCCAGGTGTTCTACAGTGAAAGCATGTCTTTTTCTTTACTGGGAAGTTGTTTCTTCCTGCCCCTGGTGGCGTGTCGTTGCCTCGTTTCTGATTGTTCCCACATGCACACTTGCAACAAGCCGTCAGTTGTTTCACTTGATTTGGTGGCCTGTAATCTCAATAGCAGGTTGATCAGAAGCAACTAAGTTCGAAGTAACAGATTCAGAGTTCAAGGAGTCATTGGATTGTTCAATTGTTTTCTCCTTGTCCTCATCCTCTGCTACTTTCCCATCACATGAAGTAGAAGCATTAGTATCGTTCAACCCAACACCCTCAGTTGCCTGTTCAACAACTGGTTTACCGTATACCATAAATGGTTCTCGGTCAATCTCTTCCTGAGTCAAAGGTATGCATATATAGTTATGATTGAAAGGGGGAGGAACACTATCATATCATAGACCCTTGTTTTGATTATCTTTGAATTTTAATTGGTTTTCAAATAAGGACTCGACCGTCTTACTTGACGCAGTGTAATTTTTGAAACTAACATCTATTTTTCCATATTTAATTTTTAAAGCGTCAAGTTCCTCAGTTACAACAGTAAGTTTTCTCTTAATGTGATCATAATTTTCACACTTGTTGATGTAATCTTCTTGGAGTTTTCGGAAATCCTTGATTTTAGTTTCTAATTGAGCTTTTAATGGTTTTTGTTCTTTCCTAATGGTGTAACTTTCATATTTTAGGTCCTCATTCTCTCTCTTGATTAGATCTATTGATTCTCGTAAAAAATTAATAGTTTTAACACAAGATGGAGTACATGAAACTTGATTTACCGGAATGGATGAGGAACTCATTTTTATAAAAATATGCCCCTTTACTAAAAACTCAAAAGTCAACCTTAAAAGTCAAATTTAAAAAGTCAAACTTAAAAGTCAAACCGAAAAGCTAAATTTGAAATTTTGAAAGTTAAATGAAAAAGTCAAAGTTTAAAGTCAAAGGTCAAACTTGAATGTCAAAGTCAAAATTTTAAAGTCAAAAGTCAAAAATTAAAATCAAATTTTTTTTGGGTGAAATAGAATTTTAAAATAAAAGATTTTGAATTTTGGGCTAAAAATGACAACTTTTGCGAAAATAGGGGCGAAATAGAGTCCTTATGAATTAAATTTCGAAGGAAGAGAACATCTAGCAAGCTGGTAGAGATGGTAAGGCGCCGGTTGTGTAGGGGGAAGACCCGAGTTCGAATCCTTGGTAACCCCAACTCCCCTTCCCTTTTTTTAAATGCGAAGGCTGCTGTGCGAGGATGGCTGTGAAGCGAGGACAAAGCCGCGAAGTCGAGAACGATGCTGCTGAGCCGTGAACCAGAGGAGAGACCGAGCCGTATACCGAGGCCACACACCGAGGCTGCACACGGAGCCGCACACCGAAACCCTAGCTGCACACACTGAGCCGCACACCTTCAACAGCTTCGCAAAAAAACGACGTTTTTCACCCTTTTTTGCTCCAAAACTCGATTAAAAACTCGTTTTTATGAAAAATGCAATGAAGAAACCCCCCTTATTTTTCAGAGATCTATCCAAAAAAACGCAATTATCTTTTCAAAATAAGATCAAATAAGCTCCATATCTGACAAAATTGACTGATACATATCTGATACAAAATTGACAAAATTGACAAAATAAGATCAAATAAAAAATCCAAAAATATTTTTTGTGTGATTAACAATCCGCTCTGATACCAATTGTAAGTCCCCAAAAATCTTGTATATCAATCAGATCCGTTTGATGGTGTGGAATCCCAATCAAACGGATGATGTCAGATCAAATAGAAGAGAAGGAGAAGAAGAAGAAGATGAATCTATGATGTATTCAATGAAATGATTGAAGCTCCATACACATAGTTCACACACACTTTTCTCTTTAGTTTCTCTCACACCTTAGAATACACACACTTAAGCTCCTTGGTTCTTTATTTCACATGCACTCCTTACCCTATATATATATATATATATATATATATATATATATATATATATATATATATATAAGGCCAAGCCCAAAATACAAATAATCCAATGCTCGGTCCAAACTACAACTAATCCTATACTGTTTTTGGCCCAAATAATAAAAACAATAAATGCTTAGAAAAGCAACGTATAAACCATATTTTTGACCCAACAGGCCTCAACAACGACCAAGGACAACTCAAAACGTCTAGAATATGCCATGCTCAATATGAGACTTTTGGGACCAAAAAAATGACATAAAACCCCCATTACTAGATCTACAAGATTAAGAGACAAAGGTGCAAGCTTTATACCTTGAAAGGCTTGAAAATGAAAGATGAATCCCAGATATAAGGTGCCTCTTCCTCCAAGTTGAGCTTGATCTTCTTCCTTCTTTTTCTAATCACACAAACGCACTTTTTAATGCTTGAAATGGCCTCACAAGATGCTTCTAGGGTTTCAAATCACAAAGAGAGGGTAGAGGCTGATTAGGTGAAAAGAAATGAGGCCATAAAGATGCTTAAATACCACCCAAACCCTAAAAATTAGGGTTTCCAACTTTATTTAGTACGCCCAGCGTACTAGGTCGCGCCCTAGTATGCTCAGCGTACACACATGTACGCTTGGCGTACTTCTTCTGCCCAAAATTATGAGAATGCCACTAGGGCTTCAAGGCATATTCTATTGGACTTAGGGGACAAAATTTCATATAATAAACTTAAAGGGGTAAAATTAGAAGTACCTTAACATCGGGATGTTACACTAGATCTAAGGTTTTATGCATATTTATCCAAGATCTTAAGAGTTTGAGTGTTGGGACTCCATAAGGTTGGCAACTTTATGGGTCCTTAGGGTCCCTAGATGCTTATATGTCATGGATCTGAAGTTCGAATGATGTTGGAGTTCATGCATGAGAAATTATCTTCTTTTTCTCCATGAATGACCTAGTTTGAGCCCAAGTCTTGTATTGGACATACAAGACCTTAAAGCATCGATTTTTATGATCCTTGGAGTGTTTGGAAGCCTCTTAGAACTTATGGATTAGTGGCTTAATGGATTAAGAGGTTTTTGAATCAATATAACATTCAGACAGACCTCATGACGTGAGGAGATGCATGTCACAACGTGAGGGTGGTCATACTCGAGTATTTTTTTTTCCTATAGTGGCTCACGGCACGAGCCATAGATGGTCACATCATGAGGGTTTGCTGACCGTTGACTTTCATTGACAGTAGACTTTTTGACCAAGTTTGACTTTAGGTCAAACTTGAGGATTTTGGGCTATTGATTGAAATTCTATTTGGTTCTGGTGTTAGTGGATTCGCGAGAGAAAACAGTGCTAAAAAGGGGTCGCACCGCAGTGTTCAAAGTTCTTTGATTCAGGTGAGTTTCGCCTCATTGTACCATGGGGTGAAGGAACCAATGCTGATCCACTAGTTTTGTTTATCTGTCAGTAAAAGGATGCCTTAGGCATTGTATATAGTCATGTAGGATAGACTGAGGACTTTTGGTCTAGACTCTCTTACATATTCTTGTTGGGTTTTGAGCATTCTAACACTCCTAAGTGTACATGCAACCCTAAATACATTGGATCTATGTTTTCTCTATTATACATGCAAATATGAACATCCAAGGTATTATCCTAATCGAGCATATAAAACTATCAATATAACAAGATAGAATACATACCTCTTTGATGTAGAAAGTCTTCATGAAGCTTGAGTGCCTAGTGCCCCAAGTGTGACACCTCAAATGGTTCACACAACACCAAATACACTTGGAATAACTTGAGAGAATTCTACACTTCATGAAAATCAGCTAGCCCTCTCTAGAATGATATTAGTCGCCGATTTTGTCAAGAATAAGATCTTTATATAGTGTTACAATTAGGGTAAACCCTAATTGTCATGACTTTCCATTTCCTTGGATCCATGGGTTCAAATACACCATGGAGCATCATATGGGTTTTAGCCCAACTAGATAATCCATGAAGCATTAGCCCACTATATAAGTATGGATGATTTGCACAATCAACCCATATATTTAATTAGTCTTCGTTTGATCACTTAATTAATCCTAGATTAATTCTTGATCAATACTAATTAAATAATCTTATTATTCTTATTATTAATATATACTAGAACTTATAATATATTAATAACCATAAGTGTCTTATTTCTCTCATTGTAGTCTATCCAAGTGCATGATGCCATGCAACCCAAATGGACCATGCCGGGTCGGGTCAAGTCTTACCAATTATAGTTATGGACTTAGACATTAATCCAACAGTCTCCCACTTGGATAAGTCTAAAACTAATATTGCGTATGACTTCAGGAACCGACTGGCAATCGTAGCTCTCAAAAGCTTCTGTCGAACTCTGACCTTGTAGATGAACTCTAACCTTTGTCAATAACTTGTCCATTAGATAAGGGATCATATATTCCTCCATTCTAGATATCATATGGACTGAGACATGGATTATAATCATTCTCTCTGTGCATTTGTTGTTTCCCGATTTCCGATTTATGACGACTGACTAATTGAACAAATCAAATCAGTCCTGGCCCGGCCGAGCACTTCCATTTGTCATCATCAAATCATCGAGGGGCCCACAGATATTGCTTTTATCCCTAAGGTAAAAGGAATGGATAAACTTCGACTCATATGGCTTGTTCTACTACTTGTTGAATCATATACAAAGGCACGTTTTATAGCACCGAGTTACCAAATGCGTTTTCGTGCAATCAATGTACAACCAACTCATAGTAACAACTCATATCTCTAGGTTTGAAGAATATAAGATATTATCGTCTCATGATCACTCGTGATAAAATCCATGAAGTGATTCCAATGAGCGCGGGTTGAATCCAATACTCAGAACTTATGATCACTCATGAGTGTTGTAGCCCTTTGTCCAACACCTTAGACCTCTACAAGCCAACCCATGACAGTCTTAATTCATATCTACTTCCAACATATGACCGACTGTGGATGGTTTGAATAACTTAGTCATTCCGGAAGAATAACCTAGTTTATTCTAGAAGTCAAAACATGCAAAATGGAACACAATAATAATTGAATCCAATATGGTATCAAAACCTATGAACATAAATAAAACACCTTTTATTTATCACCATATGATTACACATTATTCATTGTATACTGTTTCAGCTATCAACTTTATTCTTGAATTTAAAACAATAGTTGTCCCATGCTCCAAGCATGTACACTATGTTTTCTAAACACTAGTCATGCCATACACCAAGTATGCATACTATGTTTGTCTATGATCTTTACTTTGTGAACTAGATCCATTGAACATAACTTCAATGATTCTCTTTTCACACTCCCAAATCCTTACTGCAAATGCAAGAATTCCAAACTCTTGCCATTTACTGAAATCTGTTAGATTATAAACTTATATGCATTGATCTTCTTGTAATGATTATGCACAAAGTCAGAAAGACTTGACAACAATCATTACAGAGCATTCCAAAGGAGATCAACTCCTTGGAAACATCCTTCTTGCATTAAGTTTCCTTAATCTTACACAGATTGAAAATTTCTAACTTTGAAACATTTCCATATTCCATTTTGACTATCACTTATGAACAGGAGTTGCCTCCTTACAGATTATGTCAATATGGTCCTTCCAAAATTATCACTATACTTCCAACTGTCCTTGAGCACCCAATCTTTGTTAAACCTTAGATTGTCCTCGACAATTGTTTAATCCTTTTAGTCATATCCAGTTCTAAACCTTTTCCCTTCTTAATGCCCCATGCATTTGGAAAATTTTAGAAAGGATGAATATAGCACATGTAATCGATCCTATATCTGAAGCATATGAGAATCGATTCATGATGTCTCACATAAAGACTAAACCAGTCTTTTGCTATAACATGTCCATTTCAATTTGCCAAGTTCTCATAATTCAGATTATGAAAAGGGATGCCGTAATCATAATCGAATTTTAGAACGCAAATAATGGACCCATATATAGAATTTCCTTATGTTGAGCCATTCCAACATGAAATTCATATATATCCTTGACTAAATGATTAAAACCTCACGATCTAAGCTTATAGATTTGAGATGAAGTATAATTTCCTATCCCTTAATTATAGCAAAACAACTCTTTCCCAATTGAAACTTTTGTTTTCTATAATTAACATTGCTAGCTTGCAATACTTATCATAATTATCATGCTCCCACTAACATGATGATTATTAGCATAACACTTATGCTCCCACTAGCTTTGACATGTACTCAGAAATCAGCTGACTTTCTTACCAAAGTTTGGATTTCTGATACTAGATTGTTTTGATAAGACTTTATCAAAATCATACACCTTCCCTTAGATAGCACACTTGTGTTTCTAAACAATTATGAAGAGGGATGCCGTAATCATAATGGTTAGAACTTTTTGCCACTTCTCACAAGTCCAGGTTAGTGTGCCGGTAAACCACACACGCTCCACTAACGACTTTGAGAATGCAAATATCACAATTGCTATCTAGCTAAAATCTACTTAGTGAAAGTGTTTCCTCACCATCGTTTTCATGAATCGTAGAGAAACCTTATGACACTTAGATTTAATGGTGTAGTTTTTCTTATCCATGTGAATTGTCAAAACCATAGACACAAGACAAGGATAATGACAAATCCACACTCATATGGATTGAACTCAATCTTAATTTCTTGCCACCTGGCAGCTCAAGGGCCTGCCATTGCTTCCAAGTTGTTGTGAAACTAATTGAGAACTCTAAGAACTCATATGCAAAGCCAAGTTTAACTGGAATGGGCACAGAATATGTCAACACGATAGGTTATAAACCTCAAGTCGTGTGCTAGTGAAGAACTTCACGTTTTATTCTTGATTAGTTCTTGAGACTTTCAAGACCTTTAAGACTCCCACTGTCCTCTTGACATATAAGAATTTCTTGTCAGTTATGCAAGAGATAGCGTGGATTCTAATCAAGACACACACTTCACAAAATTGGCCTAAGTTGGTCTTTGTTTTTATCCAAAACATCACAACTCACCAATTTCAAATGTACAAGAGTAGAAATCTTTTACTCTTATATTTGACAAATGTTTTAAACCTTCTTTAAGACATGTCACTCAAGTTACAATCTTGGAGTATGACTCTAAGACTTGTATTGGAACGAAGTATGACTCATCTTCTTGATTTAACCATTTCAACAATTCAAGATCCCTCTTCTTAGTCATAAGAATGCACTAAGATTTCCTTAGAGAACTAATTGTGCTATGGTTTCTTAATCATTAAGATGATCACAAAACTGATACTAAAGTACTCTCCCATCTTTTCAGATTTGAGTTACTTTTATCCTTCTGCCTAATTTGATTCTTCTTATTCGCTCTGCCTTACATTGGAACCTTTTCCAATGTCTCAAAATTACACTTAAGCTTGTAAGTATAACCATATTTACTAAGCTTTAGTAAATTATGACGAATAATCTTATCGATCTTTTGTGGTGGACTTAATAAGTGCACAAGAATGTGTACTCGATCCCTTAGTCCATTACTTGACTCACACATCCATGTGAATAAGTAATTAGTCTTAATTTTCCAATACTTGAAAGTTCTCATTCATCATGCTATACACCTTGCATGATTCCAAGTCCCGGTCCAATTGAAACTTGGGTGACGAGAATCTTTCCTTATTTGGTAAATTTAGACTTTACCACAAATGAAAGAATCAATTTCATATTTCCACTCTTGCTATTAATGGAATCATATAAGCAACAATTTTTCCTCAAATGCCATTATAAGAATATTTTAAAATAAATAAAATCAAATTTTTTTTTTATTTTAAAACTTTTCGGAAAAACTTATCCTTACAATCCATATGAAAACTTGTTGTTATCTATTCCTAAGCATTATATCATAACTCCTAAGAAGTAGCTCAAGAATCCGATCTTCAAACTATGCGATAGAAATCCATCTACACCATCAGATTCAGCATATTCTTTCTTTAAGTTTCTTCACCTTTCTTTGATTCTTAAAACATTACCATGTGACCCAGTCACATCATGTATCAGGAATCTTAGAATAGAAACTTAACATAGTTAGATAGTGGACTTTACCTGAAGTAGAGTCAAACTTATTGACTTTAACATCCTTAGGTAAATTTGGCAGCTTCGCAACCAATGCCCCTTTCTTTGGCAATATAAACATATGGACCCTTTGATAATGGTACACGGGACTATCATAGACTTAGCTTTTCTCTTTACCATTTGGTCAACCGAGTTGACTATGGCCGATCCCTTTCCATTGGGAAGAGAATGCTTTCCTGGATTTCCTGTGTCACTATTGTCAATGTCCATCAAGTTTTAAGGAAGTTGATCTTAACAAATAGATAAGATCATTAAGGGTCTTGTCATAGTCTGTTTCATAGGTGTCCCAAAGGAACTCACTATGTGACTTAGAAAGTGATTGAACCACCAACTTTCTCAAGACTTTGACACCCAACTCTCCCGGCTTGTCAATATGTGACTACATCTCTAAGACGTGACCACACCTAGACCTTGCCTTGCCAATTGGGCTTGAGTGACCTTAAAATTTTCATGAACTTGTGGGTTGGGGAGAATAATTGGAGGAGGTGAATGAAGTATGATTTCCAAGGGACATCATCTTCATTTAGGAAAGCTTGTTTCAAGAGATTTGGGAAGATCATAAATGTCTAAACCAGACATCTTTTGGGAGATATTCAAGATAGTTGATCTTAAGTCCTTAATATGACACCCAATATGAAATATTAAGGCTAGGACCCAACAAACTATTTTATAACTTAGAAGAGGTATGCCGTGATTCAAGCTATAAAATATTTGAAGGTAGGTGAATGACGATTTACCAATTTCCACCAAGATAAACGAAATGTATTATTAGGTTTTAATTGGATTTTGAAACTCCTAGATCTTTTGAGATTCATTGAACTGTTCAATGGTATGTTTCAATCTCGAGTGTGCCCTTCAGGTTTTGTGACTGGGATGCCGAGGATAACAAAACAAGGTCTGAAGTAACCATGCAAATTACTTGGTACCCTTAAGTGTTTACCCCTCAATCGATGTGCCGGTTAACCACACATGCTCCATCGATACTATGATAAACATCAAGTTACCCTTTGCCTACCTTGTTAAATACGAGTTAGTGTGCCGGTTAACCACACACGCTCCACTAACCGACTTAAACAAAGTGCAAAGTGTAATTTCATGGATTAGCACCTTATTCACATTTTCCTAAGTAACTAAGATTGGGTATTATTAAGAGTTTAGTTACTTAGTATTTATCATTAATACTTTTAATAAAGGGAGAATTATAGTCCTGTCAAACCAGTTCGGCTAACGACCCTCCACCAGTCAAGCAAGCGGTGGGTGAGAGTGGACACCCATTAAGTTGCCATTTTATAGGCAACGACCTTATACCCACCTTATAGACCGGCTTCGTGAATGAGGCGTACTAGCGGTAAGACTACTTTACTCTTATACATATATATATATATATATATATATATATATATATATATATATATTATTAACTTATAATATTATAAAGTATAAGGATTGAATTTTAACTTTTAAAATTCTAAGGGCTAAATTGGAATTAAATTATTCATGGGGAAAACTTTACAAATTACAAAACTTGAGGGCACGTTTTGAAACTATTCAAAACTAATTAATTCCATAACTTATGTGCTTAAAGTAGTTTTAATCCAAAAACTCTTCAAGTTCCATAACTTGAGGACAAGTTATGGAAGACTTTAAACTAATAAAAGAAATAACTTTTCTTTATTTTATAACTTATGGAATTAATTAAAGTTACACTTTTTTTTAATTTATTATTTAATGAAGAGACTCTTGGTCCTCCATAACTTGAGGACAAATTATGGAGTCATAACACCATTTAATTAGAACTAGACTCTTCATTTTGTAACCTTTGCCAACTTTTATGAGTTTTATGAAACTTAAATGTGACTTTTCATATAACTTGAGGACAAGTTACAAAAACACATTTTAGAATCAACTCTTAGATTAATTTGGATTGAAAACAACTATTTCACTCAACTTTTCTATTAATCTAAGCAACTCATAAGAACAAGATAATTCAAATCAAACTTTTTCATGTAATTAGTCTAAACCTTAAACTAATACAAAACATGAATCTATTGGCAATTATCTTTGAAATTGGATTAGCATGAACATTACCACATCAAAAACAAGTTTATAAGTTCAAAAACATCTTAGGTTAATGTTCCTAGTCCAATTCCAGCCAAAAAAGTCGAATTTATGCTGTCTGGGGGTCCAACTCGTCGAGTGCATGAACCAACTCGACGGGTTGGATGCTTTTTGCCTTGGACTCGGCGAGTCCATTCATGGACTCGGCGAGTCTGCTGGGCAGACAGCATCAAAACTCGATTTTCCAACTTCTTTTGCAAGTATAACAAGAAAACAAGCCTAGGCTTTGATACCACTGTTGGGTCTTGAGCATTCTAACACTCCTAAGTGTACATGCAACCCTAAATACCTTGGATCTATGTTTTCTCTATTATACATGCAAATATGAACATCCAAGGTATTATCCAAATCAAGCATATAAAACTATCAATATAACAAGATAGAATACATACCTCTTTGATGTAGAAAGTCTTCATGAAGCTTGAGTGCCTAGTGCCCCAAGTGTGACACCTCAAATGGTTCACACAACACCAAATACACTTGGAATAACTTGAGAGAATTCTACACTTCATGAAAATCGGCTAGCCCTCTCTAGAATGATACTAGTCGCCGATTTTGTCAAGAATAAGATCTTTATATAGTGTTACAATTAGGGTAAACCCTAATTGTCATGACCTTCCATTTCCTTGGATCCATGGGTTCAAATACACCATGGAGCATCATATGGGTTTTAGCCCAACTAGATAATCCATGAAGCATTAGCCCACTATATAAGTATGGATGATTTGCACAATCAACCCATATATTTAATTAGTCTTCTTTTGATCACTTAATTAATCCTAGATTAATTCTTGATCAATACTAATTAAATAATCTTATTATTCTTATTATTAATATACTAGAACTTATAATATATTAATAACCATAAGTGTCTTATTTCTCTCATTGTAGTCTAGCCAAGTGCATGATGCCATGCAATCCAAATGGACCATGTCGGGTCGGGTCAAGTCTTACCAATTATAGTTATGGACTTAGACATTAATCCAACAGTTCTTTGTTTGGTTGTGGTTCTAGAGTAGGACCACCTGTCCGGGTGGCTATCTCACCTCTGAATATATATGGTCATGAATTCCTTGGATTGTTGATACTTAAGATGTTGTTATGTTGTATTGATCTGTTATATCGATATCCTATTATATAGGATGTTGCTATGTTGTAGTGATCTGCTAGATCAATATCCTGATATGTAGGATGTTGTTATGTTGTGGTGATCTGGTAGATCAGTATCCTGGTATGTAGGATGTTGTTATGGTGCACTATTGGATCTGTATGTTATCTATACTTGTTGGTTATCATCTAGTGGAATTCCCTATGGATTATCTGTGGTCATGTAGGATAGCTTGAGAACTCTTGATCTAGGTTTTCTTGCCTATTTCTTGTTTGGTTGTGGCTCTAGAGTAGGATCATCTGTTCAGGTGGCTATCTCACTTCTGGCTACTTATGATTACGTATTTCATGGAGCTTAGCTGGTTGTGAGACTGTGTGTTATGAGAGGACTAGTAGGCGGGAGTGATTTGTATGATTGATGTTTGTCTGTATTATGTGCCTACTTGATCATTGTTTATATGTCGATATATGGTAGTTGTGGGTTGAGGCAGTCCTGCTTTGTGTTGTAAGCTAATATACCTGGTGTGGGCCAGATGTAAGCTGAAGGCACGAAGGCTCGGGAAGAGCGGATGGGTTGAGGCGACGGGCCAACAAACCCTAGGTTATCCATCCCGATGGCTGATTGGACCCGTCAAATGTTGGCTTTCCAGTCTGAGGACTGATTGGGCCTGGGAATTCCAACCGGGAGGTTGTGGGACGTTATACATGCTTGTATGTTTATCCTATGGGGTATTTTGGGGGGAACTCACTAAGATTTTTTCTTACCTAGTTGTTTTATTGTTTCAGGTATCATCGGTCATCATGAGAAGGCGAAGGCGTGACTGTACACATTTATCGGCAACGATGAAGATTCCCGCACTTTACTATTACTCCGATTTTTAATAAATGTATCTGTTAGGCGTGTCAGACCCAACAAATAATAGGGGTACGATATACTCCAAAATACACTGCTTTAATGCACTAAAAAGTAGTACAAGGCAAGCAGGGTCGAACCACAGAGACACGGGACAAAAGTCTATACCTCTTTGCGCAAGGTACTTTGGTCACAAAGGGGGGGTTTGTTTGCAAAAGTAAATAACTAAATAACAATCTACTTTAAAAGCATGCACAAAATGAAATAGATTTGTAAACAAATTGATTGAATGGTTCTAGTTCTAGTTCTCAATGATGTTGTTCAACTTGATTATGACTTGATGTAATTCAAGATTGCTATTCTATGTTGGTACTGAAAGATATTAACACGCTCTAATACCTCTCGCTTGCCAAATTATCTAACCAAAACACGCTCTTTGATTAGACCTAGCTTTACTAATTCAATCTAAACACGCTCTTAGATTGTATTGAAAAACTGCATTAAGTTTTGTACAAGCTTCCCAACAATGTTCATTTCTTCTCATACGCTCGGAAGTGTGAAAACATGTGATATATGTTTTACAATAAGAAAACTTATTGCTTGTTACCAATTATTAACTCAATAGAACAATTAGGTGCCCTAAAAGTTAATTAACTGCACAAAAATTCAATTCATGAAAGTGGCCAATCAAACACAAATCAAATTCAAGGATTCTAGTTTAAACAAAAACATAATCACTAGAATAGAATCATAAATCAAACATCAAATCATATGCTTCAAGTCAAGCAATCAACATGTTTTGAACAAGAACTAGAAACTAGGGTTTCTTAGCCACACATGGCTAAGAAGAAATCAAACAAGAATAAAGATGGAATTGGAATGTTTAATCCTTACAAAAATGAAATCCAAATGTTTGCAATGATTAAGTCTTCTCAAAAGCTCCAAGAATTCTCCCAAAATTGCCCTAGATCGCCAGAAACTGCTCCCAAAACCGTTCTCTCTTCAAAATGACGTCTCCTCCTGTTTTAATTAATGTTCACGTGCATACCATGAGGCCATGCGTTTTTGGCATGGCCATGCCTTTTGCCCATGTGTTTTTTTTGGCATGGCCATTTGTCTTGACCATGTGTTTTTGGCATGGCCCATGCTTTTTGCTAAAATTCCAAAACGTCTTCAGTGTTGACTCCATCTTCAATCTAGCTTCACCACGAGTCATGTTGCTCAAATATGAGATGATAAAGGACAAACACGACCCGTGCCAGTGTAACAAGAACCGCATTTCAAACGTAGTCCTTTGATATGATGATAATGCAACAATGACTCGGGTTATGTCTTCATGCTTTCCTCCATGGAATGACCGGTTCATCTTCTCTGCATGCTCCAAAGCTCCAAGAATCCAAGCTCCATGCATCCAAGTTCCACGTTCCATGCTCCAAAATGCCTGCAAAATAAATCAAAAATATTGAAGTACCAGGCATTCTTAATGAAATATGCAATTACCCTAATAATCAACTAAATGCAAGAATTATGAAGTAGAATGCTATAAAAAGACGGAAATAAACATGCAAAATAGGAGCATAAAATGCACCTATCAGTATCTGAAATAAATGTTTTCTCAATATTGGATTTATAATTGGGAGGATTTACTTAAATAAAAATAAATAAAAAAAATTGTTGTGAAAATGAGACGTTACAACTGGAATCTAAAATGTTAGCCTGTAATGTTTTTTTCTTCGGAATAAGTACTTTCGATTGTATCTGGAATGGCCCATCACAAACATGTTGGTAAAACGACTTGGTTAGTAGTGTCCGCCCATTATGTCTCGCCCGCCCAACCCATGAATTCTTCAGAGCGGGCCGGTAGTTTTACTACCATTCTTCTTGCTGTCAGTACTGTGAGTTTAGTTCAAAAGGGTGATCTAAAATTTGCTTAAAAAATCAGGTAATTTTTTATTATTAACTTAAAATTTGGTTCATTTGGTTAATAAATTAATATCTCATAATTTAATATATGTTTATTTTAAGGCAGAGAGAACCCATCTTTCACAACCCCTCCAACTCTTTTGCCACATATTCTTCACATTTTTTTTTTCATTTTTTTCCCAACCCTCAAGAATTTATTTTTTTGCCAAATTGAGTAATCTAACCCTTATAAACGACCTTTTTGACAAAAGTGACCATAATTATTTTGGTAAAATAACCACATTCTCCAGAACACATTGTTCCGGAGATGTCTTCGAAATTCCGGAGTATGATTCCGAACCATGCTTCCGGAAATGATTTGACTCTTTTTTTTGCTTGTAAGTTTTGCTTTCATAAAATGTATAAGTTTTGTTTTCATAAAATGTATAATTTTTGGTTTTATAAAATATAAAATGCAATTAAAATGAAAAAACAACTAATAAATACATAAACTAAATAAAGCATGTGTCTGTAGGTTATATTACAAATACGATGTTCAAATTATCTTTGTCCTTGTACCAGAAAATATTTTTGCTAGTCGTTTTCTATAACCCATAGACCATGGACCGGTGGTTTTACCCTCTATAGATATCGATTTCCTGGTGATCAACGCCTCCAGGAACCAACACAAAACACCCCACAATCTCCTCTATGTCAATCTGTTGTGGTATGTCTGGGGCCTTTTCCAGGGTCATCTTGAAGCTCTCAAGTGGAATTGAATAGGTTGGTTCGGTACCCCAGTAGTTGACTCCCGCTAGCAGTTTGTGGATGCGGGTTGTCCTACCTATAAACCAATCCTCATTTTCCGAACAGTGGTTGCCCTTCCAATGACCATCATATATAGTCATTTTGAAAGTCTTCAAATCCAAAGAACCCAAAACCAATGAGCTTGTGGTATGTTGATTGGGATGTAAAGGTACAAAAGGTTAGAAATAATTAATTAGTATATAAATACTCAAGTAATGTAATCCAAAAAAAACTATATCGTATCATACTCTGCCTAAGCTGCATAAACAGATCCGTCAGCCATGTCACTCTAGTCATATGTATCAGTGTTGAAAGCTGACGACACAACCATCCACCGAGCATCATTGTAACACCCAAAAGCAGGGATGGCCTTATAGCCCTTGAAGTATCTTGATATTGGCATAAGCGACCCTTAAGTACGCTGGGCGTACTTAAGAGTACACTAAGCGTACTTGGTAAGGAGGAACGCGGAGGAGCAGCACGTACGTTGGGCGTACCAGGAGTATGTTGGGCGTACGTGTCAGCATGTTCAAACCCTAAAAATCGGACTTGAGACCTATATAAACATCCTTAACTCATTTGAACGCAACCTTTAACAACCTGCTCCACCTTCAAACGTCCCTGAAAACCCTAATATCATTTGTGAGTGTAGCTTGAGCTTTAAGATTGCATTGGTGGTTCTTTTAGTGTTCATCCAAGAATAGGAAGTCGCCAAGGAAGCTTGGAGTGTCACTTGGCTTCAAGAATCTGATTATTGTCGACCTTGAGGAGCCTCTGGAGGTATAAAGCTTGTACCTTTTCATTTTAATCACTAGATCTAGCTAGGGTTTCTAGTCTTGTCCCTTTGGTTTATCTTGGACCCTTTTCTTGTGAGTTAAGCAACTCCAGAGGAAGGAGATGACAGATCTGAGGTCCCTTAGTCCTTTTCCAAAATAAAAATGGAGTCTTGGTGAGAGTTTTGACCTCATGCATGGGTTAAGAGCTTCAAAATGGTCTTTATGAGGGTGATGGGATCATATGGGACACGAAAAGGCATAAAGTTGCCAACTTTATGCCTTGGGTCGTCTTAATAGGCCTAGATCTGACTTCTAGACGTAAAAGAATCAAGCATTAACGACTTAATGGAAAAAGTGCTTAATTTGTTAGTACGTCGGGCATAGATCTACGTACGCCACGCGTAAGTCCCCGAGACCCAGTACGCTGCGCGTACTAGGGTGGTACGCTGAGCGTACACGTCACAGATGGGCTTGGACCAGTTTTGGGCTTTTCGTCTATTGGGCCACACTTGGTTATTAGACTTGGATTGCATTCTGTAAATTGTGGGCCATTTCATCTGCTATGGGCCTTAGATATCTTGATTGGGATTTAATGAGCCAAGAGGCCCATTAATGATATTGAACTTAGACTTTGGGCCCATTAGCAAGGGAGGGATAATTGGGCCTCATGAAGGGGTTGGAGTTTGGGTTTCTTTTGACTAATAAGGTACTGACATTAATTTGTGGGTTTGTTTCAGGTACTTCGGAGCCCAAGGGCAAGGGCAAGGCATGATGACGTGGCGTGCACTCTATCTCTCTTTTACTGATATGAATTGGGGGACACTCTGATGTTTTCTTTTAAATAAATTGTAATGAAAGTGGATTTGAAAACCATTAATATTGGGGCTTTATGATCTATGCAAAAACGATTGATTAATTAAAATGAAAATTTTCTTTGTCAAATTTGGGTCGTTACAAGTTGGTATCAGAGCCTTGGTTTGAGAGATTCGGGCACACCCTTGGGTGTGTCAAGACTCAAACTAAGGAAATGGTAAAATGGTTTTCAAAAATAACATAAAAAGGGTTTTATAAGAAACGAAAAGATGAGAGTGCAACGCACGTGATCCGCCGAGCCAAGTAAGTAGTTCCCCAATATGATTAGCTATGTTATGCTGATGTTGAGTTGTGTTGATTATATGGAACTTGCTATGTGTATTTTTTTTAAATTATATACGGTTAGGAGCTTATAGCCTAAGAATGATTGGTTTAGCCTTATTTTCTATTCCTTGTAGGATGTGATCTTAGGGTAGAATCTTTTATTCGAAAGTCTATTTGATCCTTTATGTGTATAATTTGCATGCATAAAGGCAACCTGTTGCGATTGATTCGATTGATACGAGTAAGGTGAATCTTAGGACAACCTGAGATCATTATTGCAGTAATTGTAGGTTATGGTTTAGTTGTGGGTCGAGTTAGAGTTAACAGGTAGGGCAGTGGGGCAAGGTACATGTAGGTGTGGAAGGTACTATTGGGCCCGTACTACTGGAAGCACAGGACTTGTACCTGAACCAGTGTTAGATATGATGACTTCAAGGAGGACCAGTGTGGGAAGACCCCCCCTCCCCTGCGACTTTTTGTATATAAAATCCTGATCATTGTAACATATAACATTTCAGTTCAGCATGGTGGTGACAAGATTTGGAGCAGGAGGATCAGTATCGGGATCTGGATCCGGGACTGGGTCAGGCGACCCCACTGATGTCTTTAATGAGAGGTTGCGCGAGCTTATTGCAGCCGAGTTACTAGGGGCATCCTTGACTCTACCCCAGTCATTTTTGGGACGGTCAAAGAGGGTATTATGGAGATTATAGAGGAGAGATTCAGGACATTCAGGGCTGAGATGGCGGCGGGTCAGGTTGGGGCCTGAACTCCCTCGTTTCGGGAGTTCAAGGCATGTGGAGCACCAGAGTTCTTCGGGGTCAGGGACCCCGTTGTCATCCGACGCTGGGTGGCGGATATTAAAAACGCCCAGCGCACGAGTTCTTGCCCGGATGCGACAAAGGTTGGGTTTGCTTCTTGTATGCTGAGGGGTAGAGCCCAAGATTGGTGGGGCGAGATTACTAGCCAGGTGGGTTCAGCCGGAGTGGCTGAGATGTCATGGGCCAAGTTTGTTCGGCGGTTTGATTCGGTTTTTGCACCGCCTATTGAGGTGCAACAATTAGTGAGGGAGTTTCTTGACCCGCGGCAGACCACCGAGATTGTGGCGGAGATCACCGCCAAGTTTCGAGAATGAGCTTTGTTGATCCCATAGTATGCTACCAATGAGGAGATGAGCCGGACTTGGTATCATTCCATGCTGAGGGATGATATCCGGGAGTTTGTGATCTTTACGCGGTGCAAAACCTTGAATGAGATGGTGGAGAAGGCCCGTGAATGGGAAATGGAGCTGGACTTCCGCACCAAGCGGAAGCTAGAGCAGGCGTAAGCAGCAGTGGGTCAGGCTAAGAAGCCTAAGACTTCCGATGTTTCCAGCAGGGGTCAACAGGGCTGAGGCCGGTGTGCCAAGTGCGGGAGATTTCATAGCGGGGCTTATCGGACCGCTGGGGTGTCAGGCTGTTACTCATGTGGTCAGCAGGTCCACATGAGCAAGGACTACCCCAAGAAAGGCTTGATATGTTTCCACTGCAACCAGAAGGGTCATAAGAAGGCCGATTGTCCAACGTTGCAGGGAGGGGGAAGAGCAGGGGCGGCGCCCGTGCCCGCCACTATGAGGATTACTGAGGGTCGCCCTGTTAAGGAGGAAGCTCCAGCGGTGAATATCCGCGCATTTCAGCTGACTACCGAGGAGGCTTGGGTAGCGCCATATGTTGTGGTTGGTACATGTTTATTCTTTTCTGATTATTGTTTATTCGTAGTGCTTATATGTATGTATTATGCTTGTATACGGACCTTTTTGGTTAATGGTATGGTGCCTCATGTTTTGTTTGATTTGGGTGCTACCCGATCTTTCGTGTCTCTTGCACTTAGCAAGAAGTTCCGGGACGCGCCGGGGACTCTGGATTCCCTGCTCGAGATAGAGATTGCAGATGACCGCACTGTGAGTGCTGCGAGGGTGTACCAGGACTGGGTCCGGAATATGCTTGGAGAGAGGTTTCACGTTGATTTAGTCTCAATACCATTGCGTGGATTGAAGGTGATTGTTGGGATGAATTGGCTGGGGGCCAAAGAGGCAATGATTGATTCCGAGCGCCAGTTGGTGAGGGTTCGAACCCCAAGTGGGGGAGAACTAGTGATACATGGTGAGAGAGCCTCGCATGGGTCAACTCTTTGTTCGGATGCGAGGGAAAGGACGTTTCTACAACAGGGTTGTATGGGATATCTGGCTTATATCTCAGATACGAGGGTTGAGACTACGAAAGATATGGGCAGTGTGCCGGTTGTGTGGGAGTTCTGGGATGTTTTCCCCGAAGAGTTACCAGGAGTGCCTCCGGAGAGGCAAGTGGAGTTTCGCATTGACTTAGTACCAGGTGTTGCACCAATAGCAAAGGCACCGTATCGGTTGGCACCACCCGAGATGCAGGAGCTATCTGCACAACTTCAGGAGCTGCTAGACCGAGGGTTCATCTGTCCGAACAGCTCTCCATGGGGAGCGCCGATCCTTTTCGTGAAAAAGAAGGATGGATTGCACAGGATGTGCATTGATTACAGGGTGCTGAACAAACCAACGGTAAAGAATCGTTATCCGTTGCCGAGGATCGATGCTTTATTTGATCAGCTTCAGGGTGCGTCTTGGTTCTCCAAGATTGATCTTCGGTCCGAGTATCACCAGATGAGGATTCGGGATGAGGAATACCGAAGACGAGTTGCAGGACTCGGTATGGGCATTATGAGTTTGTGGTGATGTCGTTTGGGCTCACCAATGCCCCAGCAACGTTCATGGACCTCATGAAATGGGTGTGTAGGCCGATGCTGGATCAGTCAGTGATCGTTTTTATTGACGATATTCTGGTTTATTCTAAGACCAAGGAGCAGCATGAGCAGCACTTGAGGGAGGTGCTGGAGACCCTGAGGGCGGAGAGACTTTATGAAAAGTTCTCCAAATGTGAGTTCTGGTTGAGAAGTGTAGTTTTTGGGGCATGTCATCAATCAGGAGGGTATTTCGGTTGATCCAGCCAAAGTGGAGGTTGTGATGCGGTGGGTATTGCCGAGGAATGCATCAGAGATTCATAGTTTCTTGGGTTTAGCGGGCTACTAACGGAGATTTATCCAGGATTTCTCCAAGATTGATGTGCCTTTGACCCGTCTGACCAAGAAGAATGTGACTTTTCGGTAGGGTAAGGATCAACAGATGGCTTTTGAGACCCTGAGACGGAGGTTATGCGAGACTCCGATTCTAGTACTACCCAAGGGGTTGGACAATTTGGTGGTGTACTGTGGCACATCGATTTCAGGATTAGGTGCGGTATTGATGCAGACGGGGCATGTGATTGCTTACACTTCGAGGCAGTTGAAGCCTCACGAGGCGAATTACCCCACGCACGACCTGGAGCTGGGGGCGGTGGTGTTTGCCCTCAAGATTTGGAGGCACTACTTGTATGGAGTACGATTCACTATTTATACCGATCACAAGAGTTTAAAGTATTTGATGGATCAACAGAGCCTCAATATGCGATAGAGGAGATGGTTGGATGTGTTGAAGGATTATGATTGCGAGATCCTATACCATCCAGGGAAGGCCAACATGGTGGCCAATGCATTGAGCTGTAAGGAAACGGGGTCCCCGATTGGGGACATTTGTATGAGGTTGACTATGATTTCGCCTTTGTTAGATATGATCAGGGAGACTCAGGTTGATGGGGTGAAGAAGGAGAATTGGAAGATAGAGTGGATTCGGGGGTAGTATCATTTGTTTGTTAAGGATAGTCGTGACCTTTTGACGCAGTGTGGCTGAGTGTGGGTACCGATGACTGGGGGAGTGAGGCAGAGGATATCAGCAACCTCATGGAAAGGTTCAGCCAAGGTTGTAGAACTCGTTACTCGGTACCTGTTCGGCCGACCACTGAGTAGCGAGTACTCGGGAGTACCCGGGGAGTACTCGGATTTGGAAATTTGTGTAGAAATATTTTTAGGGAAATTATATATGTCAAAATCATAATATAAAATCATAAGTTCATTGAAATATATAACAAAACCGGATACATGTGAATACACAAAAAATGAAAAACACATAATGGTCTCACTTCGTGAATAATTACTGAAAATTTAAGATATATATATGTAGTAATAATCACATGTGTGTGTGTTAAATAATAAATCATTAAGTATATTATACATATTAATCACCGAGTTGACCGAATTTCACAACACTACTCAGTTCGTAAGGGGCCGATCGGGGAGTACTCGGGATTATGTAACTCGCCTCGGCAAGGGGGGAGTAGCGAGTACTCGGAGGAGTAATCGGCGAACTCGGCGAGTTTTACAACACTGGGTTCAACCGCTACCCATTCCCATGTGGAAATGGGAAGATATCACTATGGACTTCATTACAAAGCTTCCGAGGACGACAAGGGGCGTGGATGTCGTATGGGTTATCATGGACAGATTGACGAAAAGTGCCCACTTCATTCCGATTTTCGAGAGTATATCCCCAGAAAAGCTAGCGGATATTTATGTTCGAGAGGTGGTGGCTAAGCATGGGGTGCCAGTGTCAGTGGTTTCTGACAGGGATGTTCGGTTTACATCTAGATTTTGGAAGAAGTTCCACGAGGAACTGGGTACTCGACTACATTTTAGCACGGCATACCACCCTCAGACAGACGGTCAGAGTGAGAGGACGATCCAGATGTTGGAGGACAAGCTTCGGGCATGCGTACTGGATTTTGGAGGGAGTTGGGATACGTACCTCCCACTGACAAAGTTTTCGTACAATAACATTTATCATGCTAGTATCGACCGGGCTCCATTCGAGATGTTATATGGACGGAGGTGTAGGACCCCGATGTGTTTGGGACGAGGTTAGGCATCGGGTCATGGGGAGCACTGAGGTAGTGCTCAAGACTACCTGATTGATTCAGCAGGTGCGCGACCGGTTGCGAGTCGCACGGAGCCGCCAAAGAGTTATGCTGATCGGCAGCGATTAGACCTTGAGTTCCAGGTTGGGGACTTTGTACTGCTGAAGGTGTCACCCTGGAAGGGGATTATCCGGTTTTAAAAGAGAGGCAAGTTGGGGCCTCAGTTTATAGGCCCGTTCAGGATCTCAGCCCGAGTGGGCAAGGTGGCGTATCGTTTAGAGCTGCCAAAGGAGCTTAGTCAGATTCACAACACCTTCCATGTGACTCAACTTCAGAAGTGTGTTGTTGATGAGTCCGCAATCATTTCTTTAGACGATATTCAGGTGGATGGGAGCATGAATTACGTGGCCGGTCTCCATATTAGACTGGAAGACGAAGGGTCTTCGAAACAAGGAGGTGAAATTGGCAAAGGTGCAATGGCAGCACCGAAAGGGTTCCGAATGGACTTGGGAGCCCGAGGAGGAGATGCGGGAGCATTACCCCGATTTGTTTGCAGCTACGGACTTCAAGGACAAAGTCTAGTTCAAGTGGGGGAAGTTGTAACACCCAAAAAGCAGGTATGACCTTATAGCCCTTGAAGTATCTTGATATTGGCATAAGAGACCCTTAATTACGTTAGGCGTACTTAAGAGTACGCTTAGCGTACTTGGTGAGGAGAAACGCGGAGGAGCAGCATGTACGCTGGGCGTACGTGCCAGCATGTTCAAACCCTAAAAATCGGACTTGAGACCTATATAAACATCCTTAACTCATGTGAACCTCACCTTTAACAGCCTCCTTCACCTTCAAACATCCCTAAAAACCCTAATATCATTTGTGAGTGTATCTTGAGCTTTAAGAGTGAATTGGTGGTTCTTTTAGTGTTCATCCAAGAAGAGGAAGTTGCATGTCACTTGGCATCAAGAATTTGATTATTGTCGACCTTGAGGAGCCTCTGGAGGTATAAAGCTTGTACCTTTTCATTTTAATCACTAGATCTAGCTAGGGTTTCTAGTCTTGTCCCTTTGGTTGATCTTGGACCCTTTTCTTGTGAGTTAAGCAACTCCAGAGGAAGGAGATGACATATCTGAGGTCCCTTAGTCCTTTTCCAAAATAAAAATGGAGTCTGTGTGAGAGTTTTGACCTTATGCATGGGTTAAGAGCTTCAAAATGGTCTTTATGAGGGTGTTGGGATCATATGGGACACACAAAGGCATAAAGTTGCCAACTTTATACCTTGGGTCGTCTTAATAAGCCTAGATTCGACTTCTGGACGTAAAAGAATCGAGCATTAAGCACTTAATGGAAAAAGTGATTAATTTGTTAGTACGTCGGACGTAGATCTACGTACGCCGTGTGTAAGTCCCCGAGCCCCAGTACGCTGCGCGTACTAGGGTGGTACGCTGAGCGTACGCGTCATAGACGAGCTTGGACCTATTTTGGGCTTTTGGGCTATTGGGCCACACTTGGTTATTAGACTTGGATTGCATTCTGTAAATTGTGAGCCATTTCATCTGCTATGGGCCTTAGATATATTGATTGGGATTTAATGATCCAACAGGCCAATTAATGATATTGAACTTAGACTTTGGGCCCATTAGCAAGGAAAAGATAATTGGGCCTCATGAAGGGGTTGGAGTTTGGGTCTCTTTTGACTAAGTAAGGTCCTGACATTAATTTATTGCTATTATTCAGCACTGGAGGTTTCAGGCTGTTAGGAGAGCAGCTTTTGTATTTCAGCGGACAAAGGTGAGTCTTCTCACCATACCTATGGGTCTAAGGCACCAAGGCCGGCCCATTATGTGATTATTGTATATGTGTTAGTCATTATGTGTTTTGATATGCTATGTGATTGTGTGTTCTGAATGGAAGACCCCAGGGGGAGCCCGAGGCATTGAGTGTAAGACCATGTGGGGTAGCCCATGGCGTCCCTAGGTAAAGACCATGTGGGGTAGCCCATGGCATTGGATGTAAGACCATATGGGGTAGCCCATGGCATTCCCTCAGGTTTTATGTATGCATAGCTTATATGATGTGTTTGTAGCTTAATTGCTAATGGGTTATGAGTATCTGATTGTGTGTGGTATGCTCTGGGGAACTCACTAAGCTTTTCAGCTTACCGTTTGTGGATTTGTTTTAGGTACTTCGGAGCCCAAGGGCAAGGCCAAGGCGTGATGACGTGACGTGCACTTTATCTCTCTTTCACTGATATGAATCGGGGGACACTTTGATGTTTTCTTTTAAATAAATTGTAATGAAAGTGGATTTGAAAACAATTAAGATTGGGGCGTTATGATCTATGCAAAAACGATTGATTAATTAAAATGAAAAATTTCTTTGTCAAATTTGGGTCGTTACAATCATCCACTCTACGCTCTAGCAGCAATGAGATCCACATCATGATGTGCTACCATTTTTTTTTTGCAGTAAAGTAAGTATTATTATTAGATGCATAATATGTAATAAGCAAATAATTATATAACTTACAGCACATGACAACCATCCTCCATGACTATCCGCATATAACCGTGTCCAAATCTCAAGCGTAGCAAAACCGGTCAAATAATTGTGACCAAATAACAACGAACCATCCCGTTCTTTATATACATTGTGTACGGTAGGATCTACAAGATTGTCCAACAGTGCTGGTTGTTGCCTTGTAACACCTTTCCTCTTCATTTGTATCCATGGCGACTTATACCATATGGACATAACTTTTTCGCGTTTAGAATGCCTAAGAGGTGCTTGTGCCGGTGTTTTGTATTCATCTCACAGAATCTCTATTACATCCGACGAGGGAATGAACGAAGACGGTTGCTCAGGGCTGACATTTAGCGGTTGCTCATGGCCGTCATTTAGTGGCTGTTCAGGGCTGACATTCAATGGCTTTTCGGGGCTGCTTAAGACATAATCATGCTCTCATAAGTCATTATCATTATAGTATACCTGTACGGTTCAATAATGTTTACTTGTAAACGATGCAAAAACATAACAACCATAAACAACAAAATAATTAAAAATGTACCTCCATCCCCTTCGAGGTACTAACATTGTCTCCGTGAGTTTTATTGATAAGTTTTAGAACCATGGCTAAAGTAGCCTCATGCTCTGCTAAACGCTCATCCTAAGACCGCAACTGCTTGCGACATTCACGGACCTCGTTTTTCAATTGACCGACCTCTTACTGCAACTCACTAGTAATTTGTTCCTTGTTAGTTGATGGTTCAATGACCGGCGGCGGTGGTGGTGGTGGCAGGTGAGATGGTTCATCTATTCGTGCATTCTTTTCTCAAGGCTCATCTGTAGGGGAGTTTTTTGGTAGTGGTGTTAGGGAAGGTGCCCTGTGAACTTCAGTGTCAGGAATATTAGGGCAATCAATCCACGCGGAGCTAACAATCCGCCATTCAACACGCATCTCATTTTCTGTCGGCTCCAACCTCTGTACGAGTCTATTACCCTACTAACAAAAATTATAAAATTATAAATAAACATAAATTATAAAATAAATAAATATTTAAATAATAAAGTAACCATACATCGTCGATTCGTAAAAACTGGTTGTAGTGAGTCATTTGTAACGACCTCAGTTTTGACCATGCAACAATCCACTGCTCACTGGAAAAGTCTCAAGAATCCATATCTGAATGTTAGCAAACAAATAAATAAAAAATAGTTAGAATGTTAGAATACAAAAATAAATAATAATTTTTTCATCATATACTTACCTTAAAAGTGTATAAAAGCCCTTGTAGGGTGTAGGTCAATTTTTGAGGTTGGTTCTCTTTCGATTATTCCGGATGTATAAGTTTCTCAACCTTATTGAATATAGTAAAAAACTGTTTGTACAATTGATCCCAAATTATCCCCTCCCATGGATATCTGCCACATAAAAGTTTAGTTAACAATTAAATTTTTAAAAAAATTTTAGTAACGATAAGTAATTATAGTCAATAATTATACCTGTTGAATTCATCAAGGTTGGATAGCAAAGCGAAATACTCTTATGTAACAAGTTGTTTAGCTAACCGCCCATCGAAACCCTTCTCTAAGAGGTATAGAAGACATACACGGACTGCATCCTCGTCCAATAACTCATTAAGTGATTGTTCAAACACATCCGTAACATGGTGTAATTTCACCAAGACATTCTTCGGGACCATAGGAAAGGCACGGGAACGGAAGGCAGTGCCGGATGCAAAAGTAGGAAAATAGTCACCAAACCGGAAGTCGGTGATGAGACAAAATTCTTTCTTCTCGAAAGACAGCTCGTAACCCCTAATCTCAAAAACCATTTCATCTCCTTGGTTTCGGGGTTCGGTGACAACTTCGTGGCAAAAGACGCAATGTAGAAGCAAATAATCTCCATCTACATTAGAAATGTCTAACTACCTCCCGAAACATGTATTCTGGAACATAGTCTCGCATTCAGGTCTGTTTTTGAATGCCGCAAGGATTCCCCGCCGATTTTGGGTTTACACGAGAGTGTAATTGATGCATCAATAATCATGTCGTGCTACACAAATAAAAAAGGCGTTCACTCATTTTAAAATGGAAATGACCAATATTCTGAACCAGTTTCGGACCTGTTCTTCATGTTCCGGACGAGTTCATCGTGTTCCGGAATGCTTCTTCGCGTTCCGAAGGCTTCCGGAATGAAGTTTTAAGATCTGTAACACGACATTTCGATGTAAATCAACAATAACTAAACATCTAAACTACTTTTCGGTTGGTCCTACAACAATGACATCTTTACCGAAACATTTTCAGTTCATTCCGAAGGTGGTCTGCTACATCCGGAACAATAAGTACAGTAAAAAACGAAGAACATACCTGTAAAATAACGGGGTCGTAGTCCTCGTCTTCCATGTCGGAGATGGATGTCGATGCGTGTCAGAGATGGAAGGTGTGTGTCAGAATCGAATCAGAACATCGTAATCTAGTCAGAACATCAGAATCGAATCGAAACGTCGAAATCGTAATCTACTCCAAATTAAGATTGAATGTTGATGATGAGCCGAACCCTCACCAATCCATCCCCCATACAACCCACACCCACTTACTTTTTATTTTTAGGCCGTTTACACATTTTTTTCTTTTTAGGTGGTTTACACACGATCGCACTGGTAGATGTTATTTTTTTTAAATAATCAAAACTTATTAAAAACTTAAACAACTTGTAAAACTTCAAACAACTATAATACATCAACCATAGTCTATAATCCAACTTTACCGATTAAAAAAAAAAAACTTAATTCTTGAATTCGATGGCATAGGAAAAGTTGTACGGAAACGGAATATCCAAAGATAAAGGAATACAGACCAACGCCGAAACCGCCATTAAAACGGTTATAAGCAATGCAATCGCCGTAAAGATCGCTCGTCCTGTAAAACAAAAAATGTGGGGTGCGCTAGGTTTTTCGTGAAGGACAAAATTCAATTTATCATGCAAAAAATCCCATTCAATCAATTAAACGATGGGTTGCAGATGCAGGCCATTGGCGTTCTTAATAAGCTTGCCATTCGCTCTGATTGCCTCAGTTTTGTCTATCATCGGCTCCATATTCTATGTCTTTGGGTACGTTTCTATACAATGGTCACCTTCTCCCTCTCCTAATCGATTTCATCTTCTGAATCTTGAATCTCATCAATAGATTAAATTTCCAAATTCATAGCAGTTTTTCATCTAGTTACAATTATTTGTATGGATTCTGTAGCGATTATTTTTCTAACGTTTTCGATGATTATCGATCGAAATCATCGCCCAACTTTAAACTACGTTTGTTTCTTAATCAAATTGCCGAATCCATGGACCTGTTACAAATTCCTTTTTCTTTTACATATTTATCCTTCAAGTTATAGATTAAAAATTCATAGTTGTGCAAATGCAGGATAATATTGAGTTGCATATGCCCTTGCTGCATCTGTTGTGTTCTGCTTGCAAATCTTGCTGTAATCCTTGTGAAGCTTCCTGTAGATGTTGTCTTATGGTTTCTTGACTTCATACCTTGTTGATCATCATCAACAACAACAACAAATGATTTACATTCCATCTTTTTTGCTTTATTGCTGTTTCCCTTTCATTTAACAGTAAGAAGTTGTTCATATACGATTTCTACTGAAATTTTGTATGATAGTTTTTTCTCGATATTTGTGCGGGAAGCGGATTGTAGTGTAGTATCGGTGAGTATCACAATGATAGCGGAAGTAAGGTTTTGATGAAACTTGCGTAGTTCTTTACAAAAAAATATATAAAGTATATGGTAAATGTTTTGTTTTTGGATTGGGGAATAAATTAAAAGTTTAGAGTAAATTCCATTTTTATTGTTGGTGGGCTTCCTGCCTTCGGCCTACTACCTTGTTGCTTTTGTTCGGCCTGTCATCTTGATCCAATCAGGCTTGTGGTTCAATGAATGATATTGGGCCACTTGGGTTTGTTTTTCTTCGTCTTGATAATTTTTGTAATTACAAATAAATAAATAAACATCTATTACAATAACCAAAAACATAGATCTTTAACTTTTAACATCAACGAGAACTATAAAGTATAAACAACCACAATAAAAGCAATTTGTCAAGAACAATACATAATATAACAAATTATCATTTAAAATGATTTTAATTATTTTATTACTAAATCGTGTATATGTAATAACAATCACAATAATATTTTCTAAAATTTAATTATTTAAATTATCAAAATATTATGAAAACCCAATTTTCCGAATTAAACTAATTTTGACTATAACTATGAATAACATGATAAAAAGCAATAAAAAATAATCTATATTTAGTGATCTATTCTTCCAAAAGCTTTATTATCAAAATATTTTCTAAAAAATTATTTAAATTATCAAAATATTATGAAACCATAGTTTTCCGAATTAAACTAATTTTGACTATCATCAAAAATATGAACAACACAATTAGAAAAAATAAAAAATTATTTAATTTTAGTGATCTATGAGAGTGTTTGACATTGCTTTTAGAAATAGTTTTTAGTTTTTAACTTTTTCAAAAAGTCAAAAAAGTCAAAAAAATGTTTGGATAATAGAAAAATTCTTTTGAAATGAATTTTTGCAAAGAGTAAAAGAAGGGGTTTCAAAGAGTCTCAAAAACATGACTTTTGTGACTTTTTGTGACTTGACATATAAAAGTTACACCAAAACTAATTTTGTTAATCCAAACACATTTTAAATAACATCTTTTGCGAAAAGTCATTCTACAAAAAGAACTTTTGATGCTTAAAAACAATTCCAAACACCCCACTGTATACAACTATTGGAGATAGAGTACAAAACCATCATAAATAAAACACAATAGAAGATTTTTTTTTATTTTTTTAGAATTTTTAACGTCCTCAATCAAGGATCCAATTATAACACAATAGATGAAGGGGGGTTTCGATTTACTTATTTGAAGTGATTATAGTTTATTATGGTTTGACATTGATAATAAAAAGTTTTAAAGTTTTGTTCCAATAAAGTAACATGATTAGTTATTAAATAATTTGTATATTTGTATTTTAGGCTGGTGGGTGTGGGCAACATATTAAGACATGTTATCATACCCAAAATTCGCCAACTCATATGCCATGTCATCTTTAACACCATTTGATTTATGTAGGAAATGGTGTGCAAATGTTATAACATGTTAAGAGATACAAAGAGAGTTAGAGAGAGAGTAAGATAATGACTTTTGATTGGTTGATTCTCACGTTACTTCCTATGGCCATGGTAACATTTCTTAACATAACACCAAATAACATGAGAGGGGGGCGGTGTTCCGGTGTTATGGCGCCGTTATGGGAGTTGCCAAATCAGCATAACGCCTTATGGCGTTGCCCATACCGAGTAGACTTAAAAATTGATTATGTCCGCTTCTTGTGATTGATTGTACTCACCTAAAACAGAAATGCTTGGGAATTATGTTCCTAGTGTTGGACACGGACAAAAACAACCAAATCCCGACATATACATTCGAAGGTGAAAAAAAGAAAGAAAGTGAGGAATCATGAACATGATTTTTTTCAAGGGTGAAGGAATATATTGTGGAAATAGAGGGTTTACATATCATATCCCATAAGAGCATATGGTATGGGCAACTTGAAGTGGTGTTATAACAAGAAGCAACAAGATGAGGGATGGTGTTTATGGTGTTATAACACCATGTTAAGAGGAGATAGATAGAGAGAGATAATTTGGCAGCCAATAGGTGATTACGTTTCTTCTTGTCATGGAGACAACAAGAAGCACCACAACAAGATACAACAAGGAGGGGGGCGGTGTTTTTGATGTTATAACGGCGTTATGGGCTGCCAATTCAGCCACAAGAAGAAGCAACACGACCCACACGGTATGCTCTAAGACTTATTCTATTGACATTACCGTTAAAATTATGTTCTCAAATGCATGTCACAAGCTTTGTTGTTAACTTTTTCTAATGAACTTGTGCACAAAGATCGGAAAAAAATAAAAGAATGGAAACTATGTTATGGGAGACATGTTAGGGTTACATAATCTTTGACTTAGAAGAAATCATGACTAGGCTATACTTCTATGGGTTTGCTATAATCTAGTGACCTCTAATAGTGTGGATTTAGTTAATGTATTATTAAGAGATGAACAAAAACTGTTAATAATAATAATAATAATAATAATAATAATAATAATAATAATAATAATAATAATAATAATAATAATAATGCTTATTGAGTTTTTCCGTTTCACAATCCAAAATGATAGTGTCAACAATTTAATGAAATTAAACATCTATAATAGTCAATGTTTCAAAAGTCTTTAGGCGTTCTTACGACGGTCAACTAGCGAGTAGCGAGTACTCGAGGGGTACTAGGATTAGGTAAATTATAAGAAATTGATTTTGGAAAAATTATATATATAACAAATATCACAAGTTTATTAAAATTTACAATGAAATAGATGAATATCAATAACAATTATATATTCTTTTAAAAGTAAAAAATTTTGAGTTTAACCGAGTTTTTCCGATTTGGACCAATTTGCTCCTAGTTAAACTGAATTGGAGCCGACTTTGACCAAGTAGCATCGAGGTTGACTGATTATGACTGAAGTTGACCGAGTCTAAGTGTTTTTGGCCAATTTCTAATAAAACGTCTCGTGGCATGTCCAAGTCTGAGTACTTGGCCGAGTAGGTTGAGTTTTACAACACTTATAATAGTATAAGTATATTTTACCATTGCTCGAAAAAATCTTGTATTTTCAATTGTAATGGAACTTCAAAAACCAATTACCTTGTATATGTATGCAAGAAATATGATTGAAAGGATGATTCATAATTCTTTAACATTAAGGGTATACTCGATCAAAAAACAACAACTATCAAGTAACTAACCACAAGAAGAATGATATCGTTGACCAACAAGAGAAAAGTACTTGTAGGAAATGCAAATGCTCCGGTAGTCATGTGGTCACATGATATTTACTTTCAAATACCTATGATTTCCACGTTGCAATAAAATGATTGAGACGTTTTTCACGACATATGTGTATCAAGTTACATAAATAAAGGTCATGTATCATGTGCCACCTCCCACTAAATACGAACAAGCATGTGAAGTGATGAAAATATTACCCTTACTAATGGACAAACGCCGTGATGGATGTCTACAAAACCCTAATAATATCTCATCCCAAGGGGAGGGTTCAATATTCAAAAAGTGCATCCGCTACCAACAGATGAGACACAAACGTTAGACTGCTCATCTATGTTTATGGTCGATCTAGCAAAATCAATATCATAAATTAAGAGTAAGTCTAAGGAATGTTAATCAATCACACAGTCAACAATATCTTACGCCCTATTTGAATAACCCTTTGAATTGTATATTTATATTGATTGCAATGTTATTTTGCGTTAAAAAACTTAAGAATGTCATGTTATTCATTTATATATGTATCATACTTTAATCAACTAAGCCCCACTCACTAGAGTACAAGCTAGTGCTTCTTCCTCATAAAACCATAGAAACATAAGTCATCAACCATGACTTTTATTCATG
The DNA here is from genome assembly GCF_051521515.1 of Lactuca serriola. Lineage (NCBI taxonomy): Eukaryota > Viridiplantae > Streptophyta > Magnoliopsida > Asterales > Asteraceae > Lactuca > Lactuca serriola. The sequence goes on along the minus strand of NC_136412.1, from coordinate 274,267,230 downwards.
AGCACCATGATTCGTCTGAGACATAACCTGAATCCTAATGCCTAAATAATGTATCTTATTTCTTGCATGTGCACCAATGTCCAGGACAAGAAAATTTGAAACAATCATAAATGACATGACTTTTTCATGATACATCATGATAAGTGGCAATTTTTTTTCATATTCCTTACGCTTCGAATTTAAGTAACATGTATCAAAGTAACAATGTAACATCCGATTTTCAGTTATTTTTATTTTAGATCTTAACTTTATCGATGTTGCATAATTGGTCCCTTTTTGGTAAAGGTTTCACATTTGATTCGTACATTGGGCGTACTTGAGGGTACGCACAACGTACCCGAGTGATGCGGGATCGCGGGTGTCCTGCTAGTATGCGGGGCGTACGTGTGGTACGTCGGGCGTACTAGCCCAGTCTCTAAACCTTAATTTTAAGGGTTGCTCCCTATTTAAACCACCTTATGCCTCCTTTTGACACTTCTCATCAGCCACCATTCCCCCCTCAAACCCTAATCTCGAGTCTAAGCTTGTTAGTGAGAGTTTGGGAGCTTATTAAGTGATTTTGGTGCATATTGTTGAAGAAGGAGGCTAGAGAAGAAGGAGTTGTTGCTTGCAAGCTTGTAGATCCAGAAGCCACTCCTCTTTGTGTATCTTTTTTAGGTATAAAGTTTATACCTTGATGAGTATTCGTTTTGATCTCCATGGATGAGTTTTATGAGATTTTTGTCCCCAAGTTTGGACCTTTATGAGCTTGGAGCACTCCAAAGAGTATTAGTTGTCCTTTCATGCATTTTGGGACTTGTAGATTCATAAAAATGGTTGCTTGATAATTTCGTATGGTCCATGCATGAGTAAAGTGACTTAAAATGTAATGGAAGTTAGAGTTTGTTGCATTGGATCCTTTCTAGCCATGCAAAGGCTTAAAGTTCAAGAATTTTATGAATTAAGACACTCTAGGTTGGTCAGATATGAAGTTCGGTTGGATGTCTTAACGGATTAAAACATAAAACTTGGTGAAGATGGATCAGACGGAGTACGTCGAGTGTACTCCTGGCTACGCCCCGCGTAACCAGTTCCGTCCCCGATTGGTCGTTGATTGAGCAGTATGCCCTGCGTAAGAGAGAGTACGCCCATCATACACACTGGGCAATTGAATTTCGTTGACTGTTGACTTTTGGTCAAGATTTAGGGTTTTGGGCCATGGGAAGAGCAAAATGGTCTTTTTGCCCTTAAAGGAATTAGTTGTGGGATTTGGACTTGCGATTTGAGTTATGGACCTTAATTATTAATTAGGGTTAATTATTTCGTTGATTAGGCGGAGTCTAGTTCCGGAAGTTCGGGTGTGAGTTTTACTTATCGTCAGTATTAGGCGAGTCTCCTCACTTATTCTCACATGTGTGGTAGAATAGTTGTATTTGTGATGACTAGCTTGTCCTAATTGTTATTTTGGTTATGCAATTTATGTGTGACTGAGACTGCAGATGTCAAATAGTCTCAAGGGTTGTTGATAACCCATAGTGTTGTTGCCCAATGCGACTGCTGATAGTCCACGAAGTTGTTGATAACCCATAGTTGTTTATTTATGTTGTGTTTGTTGAGTCTATTCGTGTTGCGTCATGGGCCTCATGTTTTGTATCCGGATTGGGCCTGTCCATCCGTGATTATCTAGTAGGGTTAAACTATAAAAATGCATGCATGTATGCATAATAAGAGGTAATTTTTCACGTTCATTGTTTGTAACCCTAAACACCTCTACAGTCGAAGTTCTTAATCGAGCTCTTATGAGGTGTTGAAGTATTAATCATTCGATGCATTCAAAGCCATACTCGTGTTCTTATTTACTTTCATAATTGCTTGCTTGCATAGAATCTAACGATCCTTAAAGAACTTTTGTTCTATCAATTGGTATCAGGGCAAGAGACTGTGTGATCAATACACATTCCTTCTGTATTCAGAATTCCTTATGGTTTCTGCTTTTATCGTATAAATAGAAGTCATCTTCTTTGTTTCGACGGCAACTCTGTTTCAAATAAAACCCTAATATCAAGTTTACAGGTTTGATTCTAGAGGCTCACCATGTCTCACGAAGATTCGCAAACAAATCCCATCAACATCTCAAACAGCATTGGATCTACTACCAGGATACCTATACTCTACACTCAAGACTATGAAGCATGGGCGCATCACTTTGAAGACTACGTGGTTGGATCTGAAGATAATGGCTATCTCATTTGGGAAGCCATCATACTTGGACCTTTTGTTCATTCGGGAACAAACACGACAGTTAAGACCCAAAAAGAATATAACAAGCTGGTGGTGGATGAACATAAGATGCCACAGGATGAGATAGACAAGCTATTGTGTAACGTGAAGGCCATAAGAATGATAAGATTCTCCTTGCAATCTGACACGTTTCGTTTAGTTAGTTCATGCACGACGGCCAAAGAAATATGGGATAGGTTGAAAGAACTCTATTCAACTGATGAAGACTTGGAACACTCCATTCAAACCTTGCTGCTGTCAGAATTTGGAGTTTTCGAACAGAAACCAGAGGAGAAACTCATACAAACTTTCGATCGGTTCAATCATCTCCTAAGCAATATGATCAAATACGGAATAGAAAGAAAGTTGATTGAGCAGAAGGTGACTTTCATGAACGGGTTGAGACCGGAATGGATGGCTGTGGTTTCTACTGTGAAAGCGCATGAACAGTTTAAATCTTACTCGCTAGCGAAACTTGTGGGAATACTTAAGTCCCATGAACGTGTAGTAACCAAAGAAGCGAAAGTGGTTTCTGGTGTGGGATCGCTGGCTCTTGTCTCAAAAGGAAAAAATGTTACAGAAGAAGAGGAAGATTCTGATATGTCTGAGTGTGACCTTACAAGCGAGGAGTATGCTATGATGGTCACCAATCCAAAGAAGTTTGCAAGGAGAAAATTTCCCTTCAACAAGAATAGAAACTGGCAGGGAAGTTATAGCTCTGAGAAGGTGAAGGATGAAACGAAAATCTCCTCTAAAAAGGATGAAGATAAGAAAGAGAGCAAACTTGCAGGAGACTCAGGATACGACTGCAATTACTGTCACGGCAAGAACCATTTTGCCAAGGATTGCGTGCTAAGGAAAATGGCTGAGAAAAGAGATGATGAAGATGACGAGGCGTACTATATGCGCAAGTTGGAAGAGATCAATAAAAAGAAGGCAACTAACAGTTCTATGAATGCCTTGATTGTACAGGAGAATGCTGATGAAGATGAGTTTGGTGGCGTCGAAGTTTGGTCAACCGACTATGAAGATGAAGAGGTGAGAAAGCCCACTCATGGAAAGGCTTATGTGGCAAAGGAAGTAGGTTCGGCTGGAAAGTACCTGATTGTCACAGCTAGTTCATCAACCGAAAGTGCTAGTGAGGAACCGAACCTGACTGAAAACAAATGTTTTGCAGCAAATCCAGTTAGTGAGCAGATCAACGACTGCGATCGTTTGATCAAAAAGGTACAATCTATCCTAGAATCTCTTAAAGTTCCAATAACAGAATATGAAGAAGAATTAAATGAACTAAAACTTAAATTTTCTAATCTAAGCGGTAGTCTCAAGCAAACTCGATTAACAAATTCTAACCTAACTGACCAAATCAGCAGGGTGACAACGAAGAGTGAGGAAAGACGAATGTGGATAGAGCTGAAGGAGCAAGAGTTAGTTAGGACTAGGGATGAAAGTATTTATTTGCAAAGAGACAATCTAAAGTTTTTAAAACAAAGGAATGTTTTTTGTTTAATTGCTAAGCGTTTATATACTAATATAGCTCAGTTGCATTTAAGTTGTGAGATAGGAAAGAAAATTCATAAGATGATTTTGCCATTTCTTGAATTTAAGGAAGATGAGGTCATAGCAGAATGTGAATCAGAAGTGTCATCAGAAGAGACATCCATGTCTTACAAAATTGGACTGGACAAAATAGAAACCTTCATTGATTCTAAGGAACACAAATGTATGCTAAAAGATATTTTAGATGAAAATGATAGGCTGAAAATTAAGTCAGACACTATTCAATCATTTAACCAATCCAATGCCAAATTAACTTCTGATAATAAAATGGACTTAGAAAATACCTCCGAATTTGATGATGAAAGTGAGATGATTGAAATCTCAGTAGAAGATGTGGTTGATTGCTCTGAGTTTATGAAGACCGAAACCGAGAATGAGAAACCCCTAATTTCTGAAAATTCGGTTGAATTCGCTCGCCTGTCTAAAGATAAGAAACATAAACTCAAAGAAAAGGCTATGGTTTATCAAAAGGTTCAAACTGTGCTAAATCAAGTTTATGCAGTTACAGGGGTCACTCCAAAGCAGACGTCAGAATTAAGAATCATGGTCGACAAAGATAATGTTGAAGGGTGCGACGACTACTTCTGGTCAGCTCCTATTGATAATGCAGACGAAACTGTAGGCTTGTCTGAGCAGACTTCTTGGAGGATTAAAGGAAGATACGTTGCTGAACCCATAAACAAACCCTCGAGTTTTGACAAACCAAGCACGAGTGGAACCAAAGAAATCCCTGAAGAACCAAAGGAAGAACCGAAAGTTCCAGCCAAAACAACCGAAACTCAAAGAGAGAAGCCAAAGGCCAACTTCAACATCCACAAATCACAAAAGGAGCTAACTGAACAGAAACGCTTAAGAAATCAAAGATATGCAAAGAATCTAAACGAGCGAAAAAGTTACTGGCAATCTCAAAATCCCAACTATGTCCCTCCTAAGAGAGCATCAGCGCACAAAGGAAAGGAAAAACCAAAGGAAAATTTCAGTCCAAGTTCCTACTATTCCAAGTCTCAGAACCGAAAGTCTAGTTTCGGTCTGAACATCACTCAGAACCGAAAGTCCACTTTCAGTCCCCAGTCTAGTTTCGGTCCAAAACCCAGTTTTGGTCCTAAACCCAGTTTTGGTCCCCAGTCTAGTTTCGGTTCCTCTAAGTCCCAATGCAAAGCAAATTCTATGGAGGACATCAAAGGAAAGAGAAAGCTAACATCAGATTCTAAGCTCCATAATAAGAAATCATCAGCTAACCCTAGGAGTCAAAAGAAAAATCAAATACTATCTAACAAACCAACAAATGCACTAAAATTTAAACAAGATAAAACTAAAATCAAAGTGTATACAATTAAAAGAAAAGATCAAACCACTTTAGTAAAAAGAACATATTTGGTTGATATTTCTACTGCAATTCCATTTTCTGTGAAAGACTCACCAGGACCCAAGCGACTTTGGGTTCCTAAATCTATCTGAATTTGCAGGTAATCAGTGACGAGCAGTTTGATGATGAATGGTATATAGATAGTGGCTGCTCGCGTCACATGACGGGAAGGAAGGAAGAGCTTAGGGAGTTTCGGTCCCTAAAAGATGGTGGGTGTGTAAAGTATGGAAATAACTCCTATGGAACAATCAAGGGATACGGTATGATAACAAATGGAGATTTCTCGATTCAAAAAGTGGCTTATGTGGAAGGATTGCAGCATAACCTCATCAGCGTGTCACAATTAGTTGTGGGAACAGGTCTGAAAGTATCATTTGATGATGAGGGCTCTGAGATAATTGAGAAACAATCCAAGAAGGTTATGTTGTAATCTGAACGCCAGGGAGAGATGTACCCTTTAAATCTCAACCCAATACGAGGAAAACCAGCAATATGTTTGCTGTCAAAGGCAAATACAGATGAAAGTTGGTTGTGGCATCGACGATTATCGCACCTGAACTTCAAAGACATTAATAAGTTGGTGTTTGGTGATCACGTTCGAGGACTCCCTCTTCTCAAATTTGACAAGGAACATCTATGTGCAGCGTGTGAGATGGGAAAACAAAGCAGAAAGAGCCACCCTACAAGAATCAATAAAAAGATTATTGAAGCTCTTGAACTCTTACACATCGACTTATGTGGACCTTCGACTATAGAAAGCTTAGGTGGTAGTAAGTACATTATTGTTATTGTAGATGACTTTTCACGCTTCACCTGGGTTTACTTTCTTAAGCAAAAATCAGATGCAACTGCCAAGTTGAAGACGTTCATCAAGCAAGTGGAAGTGCAGCTAAGGAAGATGGTAAAGAATATCAGAAGTGACAACGGTCTAGAATTCAAGAATAGTGATTTTGAGAACTTTCTTGCTGACAAGTTTCGGCCCCTTATACACCACAACAAAATGGGATTGTTGAAAGACGAAACCGCTCTTTATGTGAGGCAACCAGAACCATGCTCAGTTTCGCTTTTCCTCTGTTATATTTTTGGGCTGATGCAGTTGCAACCGCATGCTAAACTCAGAATCGGTCCTTGCTAAACAAGAGATTCTCAATTACTCCATATGAGATCTTAAACAACCGAAAACCAAAGGTCAAATTTTTCCACATATTCGGTTCAAGGTGCTTTATCTTCAATTCTAAAGAGAACCGAAATAAGTTTGACGTCAAAGCCGATGAGGGAATCTTTCTGGGTTATTCACTAACATCAAAAGCATACAGAGTGTTGAATAAACGCTCAAAACGGATTGCAGAAACCTACTATGTCACCTTCGACGATAATTACATGAAGAAAGTTCAAAGAAGTGAAAGTGACTTAGGAGAAATTTTTCCAGAATCTGGACAAGTCTTGGTTCCAATAGCCAACCTGCTTGAAGAATACATGCGGCTATTTGATGAACCAGAGAAAGCAGCACACTTAGAAGCGAAAGTAGCAGACAACACAATTAATAATCTCAAGAAGATTATAGATGAAGCTGCCAAAGAGATGGAAAGTGAACCTCCTAAAGCTAAGGGTGATCCACTATCTACTGACTCAAAGTTTCAGGGGGAAAGTTCAACTGCATCAAAAAAAAAACAAAGTATCTTTCGAGGGGGAGGATCCAATTCCGTCCCCACCTCATAAAGGTTTAGGTGAAGGGAAATGTTCTGCTCCAAAACCACCCAATAGTAGTCCTGTCGAGGGGGAGAATCCCACTCCCACAGAGGATGCAAACTTTGATGCTGCCACAGATTACACTTCGCCAATCGAGGGGGAGAAAGGAAATATAACTGACGAAGGTGATGATGATCAATCAGAATTTGAAGTTGAAGTGAACGTTGAGTTAGATCCAGCATATGATCCAAACTATCATCCGTTAGTAAAATGGACCAAGGACCATCCCAAAGCACATATTATTGGTGAAACTTCAGAAAAGTTCTTATTCGTTCTCAATTGAAATCGAAACAAACTGCATTATTCTCTAAAGTTGAATTGTGTATGTTTAATTCGTTTGTTTCCAAGATTGAACCGAAAACTGTAAATGTTGCACTTGATCATTCAGATTGGGTTCAAGCAATGCAAGATGAACTTCATGAATTCGAACGCAACCGAGTTTGGATGCTGATCCCTACACCAAAGGATGCGTCTGTGGTTGGCTTGAAGTGGGTCTTCAGAAAAAAATTGGACAAGCAAGGGAATGTCATTCGCAATAAGTCTCGGTTGGTGGTCAAAGGTTATTGCCAAGAGGAAGGAATAGACTATGAAGAAACCTTCGCTCTTGTAGCTAGGTTGGAATCAATTAGAATCTTCTTGGTGTATGCTGCTCATAAAAACTTCGAAGTTTTCCAAATGGATGTCAAATGTGCCTTTTTGAATGGAGAATTGGAAGAAACAGTTTATGTTGAGCAACCACCTGGGTTTGTGAACGAGAAATTCCCTGATCATTGCTATGTGCTGGATAAAGCAGTCTATGGATTAAAGCAAGCACCGAGAGCCTGGTACAAAACTTTAACTCGCTTCTTAAAAATGTCAAAATTTAAACAAGGTTCGGTTGACCCAACCTGATTCCGAAAGACAGAAGGCGAACATCTTATGATAGTTCAGATTTATGTTGATGATATCATCTTCGGCTCTACGAATCCTAGCTTAACAGCAGAATTCAGGAAGTTGATGGAGACTAAATTTGAAATGAGCGCAATGGGTCCAATTAATTTTTTCCTTGGTTTAAATATTAGACAGGGAACAGAAGGTATATTTATCAACCAGGAGGCCTATACAAAGAACTTACTGACGAAAGTCGATATGACGGGTGACTCAACAGTGAAGATTCCTATGGCATTTGGCACTAAGTTAACACCATCTCTGGAAAAACTTGTTCCTTGGATTATATTTTTTTCAGTTTATTTATTTATTTAAATACTTTTATAATTAAAAAAATAAAAAAAACATATCTCTGTCTCCCTCCCTCCCTCTCTCTCTCTCTCTCTCTCTCTCTAAAAACCATTTATCGTCCTTTGTTTCCTTACTTGACAAACACCACCCAAACCACCAGAGTCGGCCGTCATAACCATAATGTCGGAACCCTAACTTCACCTTCACGGACGCATCTCATCCCCGCCACCCCTTCTTCATCCATCATTGCACATCTTCCGACATCCAAAACTCTAACTCTCATCCCATCCACCTTCTTCATGTCCCTCTCTCATCTTGTTCTCTATCAGAAACTTTATGGTTTCGATACATCACCAACCTCAAAACTCTGACGACTCCTTTCTTCTTCAATATTCCAAATCTGAAGAACACGAGGTATGTCTATGTTGTTTTAATTGTTCCCTCGAAGGCAATGACATTGATGAGTAGAATCAATCTCGAGTTTGGACAACAATCTCTCTTTTAGTCTTCATTTCCATCTCCAAATGGAAAACTTGGTCACACCTTCGACATATCCCCCTTCCCTGCATCAACATAAATAAAATAAACGAACCCATCAACATCGTGGTTGTATGCAATAGGGTTAAAACCATTATTCATATGGGTAAAAGTCATTGATTGGGGATGCCAGTTGTGTAGATCCAAGAATGAACCCAAATTTTGGGTTCTCCATGATGGAGATGATGGGTACGTGATTTCCTCTGCCTGTTCTTCACCTCGTCAACCTCAAGCACTTGATTTGCTCCGCCATCGCCATTAAATCGATGCTCCATCCTCAATGATTAAATCGACGGTCATTCCCTATTTCTACTTCAATTTCTGGTTTTGATTTGGAGATTTAAGTTCGTTGAGGAGGGTTTGAGAAGTAATTACTAGGATTCTTTTATGAAATGTCGAAATCGGTGCTTCAAGCTCTAGATTTTGTGTTTGGGTTTAAAAAAATAAATTGTTTTGAAGATGAGTAGGATGAAAAGCGTTTTTTTGGGTGGAGAAGAAGACACAATAAAGAAGAAGACACACACACACACACACACAGAGAGAGAGAGAGAGAGAGAGAAAGAGAGATAGAGAGGGGGAGGGAGAGAGAGATATGTATTTTTATTTTTCTTTTAATTATAAAAGTATTTAAATAAATAAATAAACTGAAAAAAATAAAATCCAAGGGCAAAATCGTCATTACAAAAAAGTTTAAAGTAAAATGGACCAAAATGACAAGAAAATGAAAACCTTTGGACCATGAGTGCTAGTCCAAACCTGTTTGGCCCAAAGTAGCAATTTCAATCTAACCACAATGACCGCTCTTGCAATTTTGTCTAAATATTTACGTATGTTTCATTAAACTTTATAGAGTTTAATGAATTGTAGAAAAAAAATGATAGGATTATATGGAATAGACAATGATGATGTGACAATCCATTGAACTCAATGAAGTCTAATACCTTGTGATGCCCTCAGTGGTCATTTCTATTATCCATGTAGTATGGTGGTAACACACTCCTAAGAAAAAACCAAATATTGTTTTAATTTTAAGATGCAAAAAATTATCTCTTTTATGGGACTTATCATTAAGGTTTTATTTGATGCTACAATTTTTAGCTTATTCAATTACAAAAAATAAGCCATTTAGTAGCATACAAAAAATATCATTAAAAACCCAAAAAAGTCATTACATGTTTCCCACATAATCAACGACACACATAATAAATTTCATTAGAAACGCAATTACTAGAACCCTTTAGTGACACTTTTTGTGTTTGTCGCTGCAATTTTTAAGCTTTTAGTGATATTTTTTATATGTCACAGTAGAAGAAAAGTTTCTTGTGACACATATTTTATTTATGCCATTAAAAGCTCATGTAAATACACATGAGATTCTATAATTTAAGCTATTTATATCTACACAATTTTTATCTATAGTATAATAAAGTAATTAATTAAATTTCAGGATGCAAAAAAAAATTATTGTTTTCATTGATATTTTTTAAAATTTTGTATCAATATATCTAAGTAAATGATAAAATACGTCTAATTGTGGAACCAAGTATATGCAAAACATAAAGTAATGAAAAAAGAAAAAAGAAACAAAAGACATGCTTGGTAGAATAAACTGTGTTGTCTCATGCTCTATAATCAATACTATCAATTTTCTTATCCAAACACAAACAAATACAATTTAAAATACAGTTAAATAAGACATAGTTTAGAAAATAAATAATATACCAATGAGGCCAAATAAACTATGTCTATAAGAACAAATGGATAATAAAGGTACAAAAAATTGATTACAATCTTTATGATGACTTTCATAATATGATCTCCAGTTGACTAGTTGACTGGATTAGAGTTACACGAAATTGTAGAAATGATATCTGACATCTAAAATAAATTAATTAAAACATAGACCACTACTAGTTTGCTATAATGTCATTGTTAAAAAAAATTACAAAAATATCCACTTTAATATATATATATATATATATATATATATATATATATATATATATATATATATATATATATATATATATACCTTCTACTATGAATGACACAAAATAACGCATTTAAGAAGATATATAAATGTGCACCAAAAAGATTATTCGTAAGGGAAAAAGTGGTATATGACAAAAAGTAGTCATTATTGATGAAAAAATTAGTCTGATTAGAAATATGATAATGGACTAATTTGCATGTATACTTTTTCGCTTATATGGTAATTGAAAAGAACAATACAATTATAGATAACATATGTATGTGTATGTTCATATTTCTAAGTCTAGACAAGTTTGCATTTGGGATACATTCTTTGATGATATTCACGTTCACCATAGTTTTTAGTCGTTCAACACTTGGATCTGTAGAACAAGAAACAACCTTTTCTTTTATGGTAGGCATCCTTCCAACGCATCGAATATACCTTCATTTTTTTAGGACCGTTAACTTTAGGGTAGTCTTCATTTGAAAAATCATCTACAGATCCTTGGGTACTTGAGGAGTCGCTTGCAATGGCTTGTAAGGAAGCTTGCATAATAGCAACATACAAAAAACATGACTTGCAATGATTAGAAAACATGTATAGTTAATGTCTAGGGAAGTCATTATCATAACTTGAAGAACTTTCTCATTCATGATATTTCCATTTTTACGAGTGTGGTTTTTTTATATATATTTGTCCTCGTGTTGGGTATACACCATTTTTCAATTTCTACAACAAGATTTAATTATGATGATCGCGATCAGGTGTTTGATAAGTTAGATTGGAAGAGTATAGATTTTTCTTCCCTCATTGATTATGAGGGTGAAATCCTTTTAAGGGGTGGATAATTGTAACATCATGTATTTGAGGATAGAAGTTTTGGGCATTTTGCTAAAAATAAAAGTTTATTTATTTTAAAATAAAATAAATTGAAATGAAATAAATAAATAGATGCAATTAAATGATTTTTATTAATAAACCTCATAAACATTCTTACCAAGTCATAAATAAATTATGAAAGAGTTTGGGCTTCTAAAGAAAACTTTTAGCTTTTAGGGGTAAAAGTGTCAATTTGTAGAAACCCGTGTTTGACCCAAAAACTGAGCAAATATGTGACATCCCCTAATTCAGTGTCATTTTAAAAAATTTATTTATGTTTATTTAAAAAAAATCATAATATCCATTTTAAAAAAATAATATTGCGGAATTTGTTTCCAGAAAACATGATAAATATATTATCAAAACATTTTCGAAGAAATGTATTTTGTTTATATTAAAACTTTAAGATGTCATTGTCACTACATAAATATAAGCATCAATAGACCTTACATTCATTTACAATAATGATTTACATATCCTATAATCTCTCAGTGTAATGTGTATTCGTATCGATACTTGTGATACAAATAAACTGAGCGGGTCAAGTTAGGAAACCTGGTGAGTATATAGGGATTTCAATCCCATAGTGTTATATATATATATATATATATATATATATATATATATATATATATATATGTGTGTGTGTGTGTGTGTGTGTGTGTTTTAGAACTCATAATATATACAATTTCACCTCATATAAACAATTTTACCCAACCCCATCGATCCTCACAACGACACGATCTATACTCTCGGATCTAAAAGTAACCTCTTTACCTAATCCATACTTCCAGATCAGGTATGTCTAATCCATGCTCTCGGATGAATAACTATGCCCATTCTATACTCTCGGAATAGGGACAATTGACTATGTCTAATCCATGCTTCCGAATTAATGACAAATAACTATGTCCTCGCCATACTCTCAGACTAAGGACAAATGACTATGTCTAATCAATGCTCTCAGATCAATGACAAATATTAAAGTTCAACCCTCCGTGTATATTTCACCCACACTCATAAGTAGATACTACCCGATATCCATATCAATTTATTTAATTTTGTTATGTATCCTAAATCATCACATATTATCAGATATGCTTTTAACACGTATTTCAGGCAATAACAAATATTTCACACACAAACATATATTTAATACTTTAATAAATACTTGTATTAGAATCAAGTTCATGAAAGGGACTATGCACTCACTTGTTAAAGTGATGAATCCAAACTCGGGCAGCGCTTCGCTTTTAACAATTTTATTTTCCTTCGACGAAACCTAGTATCATTATCACTAGATTTTAGTCTAATATTTATTACGACTAATTATTAGTCTAGATTTACGAGCAATATTATTTTATAAGTGTTAAACAATAATTTTCAACTACTATGTATAGACAGTGGCCGGACATGAAACACAGGAGGGCATGACCATTTTGGCATTTAAGTTGTTCTGAAATCCAACAACCCTATGCGGCCCTTCAAACGAGATTCCTTGTACCGAGAGTAGTTAAAAGATATTATAATAACACTTTGTATATTATATTTTACAATATATATATATATATATATATATATATATATATATATATATATATATATATATATATAATGTCTATAAGTTCATAATAATGATGTTAAACTTAAACATAAGCTATACTTAAAGTAGGGTAAGCATAACTCACTTACTAGGAGGTTTGGCTAGAAACCGGGCTCTGAGGGGGCAAAACTTCCGAACCGAAAGCTATTCTTCTCGAAGCCTTCTAGTGATCTGGGACTCGCCTCTTAGCAAGTACTAAGGGTAGGGAGGGGTTTAGAGAGATCTTAGAGAGAGAGAGAGAGAAAGAGAGAGAGAGAGAGAGAGAGGCTAAGTTGTGAAGAAAATAAGTGAACCTCGTGTGCTATTTATAGGACGTTGATCCTCGGTTACATTGGGTGTTCCTCGGAGGTATGCTCCGTGTATGAGGGGAAACGTGTTGCGATCCGAAGCCAAGTCTGTGGGGAGCTAGCAACGGCCGAGATTTGGCCATGTCAACCTCCTCGCATTAGCTCATTCCCGATTTCTAAATTTTGTAACTTTCGTATACGAGCTCCATTTTTGACGTTCTTCATAACCACGCGTAGGTGGTAATGTATTCTACAACTTTTGTTTAGACTCCATTGACTAATTTTGACTTTATTTTTAAAGTTATATTTTCACAGGCCTGGACAGGTAAAGTCCGTTAAAACTTCTTAACTTTTTCATCCGACATCTGTTTTCGACTGTATTTATATCGTTGAGATCCTACTAATGAGATCTTCAATTCTCATTTAGGATGTATCGGCTAAAAATCGGTTGATCTATAATTCGAATTCCGGGTTGTGCACTGCTATGCTAAATCTTAGAAAATCATAATTTCTTCATACGAAGTCAGATTTGGACGTTCTTTTCATCCACGATCTCGTTTTAACGTGTACTACGTTTTTCTTTTAGATCGCTAAGGATAAAAAGTATTTTATCGCAAACTCACTTTTTACGTCACACATCGTCGTGCTGGTTTTGTCGCGAAACTGCGGCAGGTCATAACTTCTTCGTTATAACTCGGATTTCAGTATTCTTTATAAGTACGGAACCCTTGACATATACTATAACTTGGTTAAGATTATTTATTCGAAATAATCTTCCATCAAAAAGTCATTTTTGACGCTTATTGTCTCTAAATTGACTAGCCCGAATGTGCAAGCGTTACAAAATAAGTGTCACGGACTAGGTTTGGTAAAGTTATGGTAGGGGATGACCAATTTTAGACAAAAGATAATTTTTAATTGATTTCTAGCCAAGTTAGGCACCAAATATGAAAAGAATTTTGAGTGGGGACCAAAAATGTAAATCTGGAAATTTTAGAGTAAGAGCTCCGCGGCCCGCGCTTTTAACGCCGTGTAGGCATATCAACATTTTTTTGTTGTTTTTCTCCTATTATCTATTCACTTCTTTCCATCTAGAGTCCAACCTTCCTCCCACCTCTATAATCAATTTTTCCCTCTTAAATCATGGTGTTTTGGTGATTGAATTTGCTTGATGAATCCTTGCTCAAACCTTTTGAATAATCTTGCATCTACGGTATATTTCTTCCCTGTTTTCTCTAAATTCGAATAGGATTCATGTTGAAGTAAAATCCGAAATTTATTGCTCTATTGGTGATGTTTATATAAAATTAATTTTGTAGTTTCTTTCCTTAATCTATCTCCAAGCTCCAACCAAAAAAATGGTTGTGAGATTTGTGAGATTGGGGTTGTTTTGATGAATTTTCTTAACCATCAATGGTGAAATCCGAGTTTATGATTAAATTGAGTGATCATTGATAAATTTTCAATGTAGTTTAACTCCTTGATTTATCTTCAAACTCCAACTAACAAACAGTTAGGAGATTTGTGAGTTCAAATATGATTTCATGGGTTTCTAAAACCCCAGATCTTCAAATCCAAATTTGAAGCTTTAGGAAATTATATGAGCTTAAGTTTATGGTTAGATGGTACATTTTCATTCAATCAATGATCTATTTCTCAACCTTTTGGCTTGTGGTGAGTTTCCATGATGTTTGAATCAAATCTGAGTTCTAATGGTGTTAATTTGGGTATTGTCCTTTCTAGGATTTATTAATTCAGGCTATTGGTTCCATGCAATGATATGAGCTTGGATTTGTGATTAGATTGCTTATGTCCTTTCAAATCCATGATCTACTTGTTAATTCAAAGCTAATGGTGAGATTTGTAGAGTTTGATTCAAGTTTTGCTTCCATGTAATGAATTGGGTATTTCCAAACCCAAATTGTTCTAGATCGAGATTTATGGTTTCAAATAATGATTTAAGTTGATATTATGTTATATTATGTGTTTCCATTCCAGTATATGATACATTATCAATCCTTGTCTCATGGTGAGATTATACTATGTTGAATGAAACTTTACTTTAATTCTGGATTTCAACTTTGATGATTATGGAACCATGTTCCAAGCTTGAATTCCTACTTTAAACGTATCATCTTGTCTAGTTTTGGTATTCAAGAATTCTTTGAGGAATTGGAATTAATAAGCTTATTTGGTGTCTTAATTAGTGTTCAAATGAATTGTAAACGTTCAATGAAATATTGTGTTTGGGTATTAAGTTATATTCCAACTTTAAAGCTTTCATAACATCCTTATTTCCTCATGAAGTGGTTTTGGTGTGTTTATTGTAAGTATGGAATCAAAGAATTTTCCTTTTAAAGCGACTCCTTTATTTTTTGGAGTTTTTATCCTCTTTGTCGATTAAAATAATTTTTATAAAATGTCGACGTTTTAAGGTGATATCAAGGATATGAACCAACTAGTGATCATTTCTTATGCTCTTTGGAAGTATTTAATCCCATGTTAATTTCCTTGAGTCATTTGAGTTGTTTTGGAGTGTTATTGGAAGTTGGTTGGCTAAATGAAAAATAATCCTGAAATCATGTTTATTCCATTTTTATGATTGTGATCTTTGGTGTAGATTCTAGATCACCCTTTGGTCTCTTTTGGCATCCTAAATTAACCTTACATAAAATTAAGAGTATTTGAGATTAGAATGTTAAGTTGACCCATAGAATGGTATTTTGGTCATTTGACACCTTCTAATGATATTAGGTGGTTGATTGGGAGGTTTTGGAGTTGGAAGTGTTAGAGCTCGAGATTAGAATATATTTGGTGATTGTAAGCTTATGACTTAAGGTGAATACACATACCTTGGAACAATTGTCGCCAAAATGAGTATTATACTTGTGTTTTCCCTTTTGTGCTATGTTATACATATGTATATTATTTAAAAATATATGTTTCTTTTTATCGTTATGATAGTTTATTAGTTGGGGACGTCCTTTTGAACTAAGAACATGCTTTGAGAGATGGATTTATTTGTGTGTGGGTGGGTGGGTTGGGGGGTTAACTCACTTTCTAGTATTATGGGTACAATTAAAACGAGTTTTATTCCCACCAAAAGATCATTTTGCAAGAACTTAGAGAGATTAAACATAACCAAAGAAGAAGAAATGAAACAACCTTTGAAGACTTTGGTTCCTTTTGGAAATCAGGAAGTTAATGAAGATGGCTTTAATCTACAAGGAAGAAGCTTTCTAGAAATATCCACCAACATTTAGGCAACTTGATAAGATGTTAGTCTATATCTTGTAATAAAATAATCTCTTAAGCCTTTAAGAACAAAACAAAGGTTTTGTTCTAAAGGAGAGTTCAAGTAAAGTATCAAATGCTTCCTACTTTGATCTTAACACTACAAGAGACAAAAACTAGAGAAAATATGGTGATGGGAAGTCCACAATTTCGTGGTTTTTGGCTAGTAAAAGAAGAGATACATGGCGTTGGGTGTTTGGCTCAGATCGGGAGTGGTTAGCAGCAACAACAACAATGTAGGATTAATCGTGAAGCATTGAGGTGTATTTTCTCACTATTCTTACATGTGTGGTAATGCATGAGTGACCGGAGGGTCTTATTTGTGTTATTGACCAGAGGGTCTTATCTATGTTGTTAATCGGAGGGTCTTATTTATATTATCGACCGAAGGGTATTATTTGTATTACTGACTGGAGGGTCTTATCTGCTTTATGTGTTATTATGCATTTTGTGTTTGTGACTAATGCTATTATATTATTCTGTATATATGTTGAGCTATAACTGGAGGGTCCATACCGAGCCGTGAGACCGGAGGGTCTTCACTGAGACACATGACCGGAGGGTCCATACCGAGCCGTGAGACCGGAGGGTCCTCACTGAGACACATGACAGGAGGGTCCGTACCGAGATATAGCCATGAGAGGCTTATTATTTGTGTATGTGGTATTTTGGGGGAACTCAATAAGCTTCGTGCTTACCGTGTTGATTTAAATGTGTTTCAGGTACTTCTGTAGATTTCGTAAAGGCGGAGGCATGATTGTACATATCCGTCGGCTTATGGAGATTGGAGGATTTTGGGATACTCTAATATTGTTTTGATAATAACTTACAATTTATGTGATGACTTGAATTTATGAGTAATATTTTGAGAATTAAAAATGAAAATTTTGTCTTGAAATTTGAGGTGTTACATAAACATTCATCTTTATCTATCTGTGTAGATTTTACATTCCAAGAATGTTTGTCATTCTAAGTCTTTCATCTTAGAAATACATTCTAAGTCAAGGTGAAAAAGCCTGGCATGGTCAGAATGTAATTCCTCATGATTAAGTATGTCTCATTCATACAATATTAGGAATATTACTATGCTCCCACTAGTTCTTAGTAAACATAAATGTTATCTTCAATTTAATATAAAAGCATACCTTGTGTTTTCATACTAAAATGATGATTCCAACCTTCAGATGTTTGCTTTATATCCACAAGTGGATCTTAAGCATTACACATTTTGTTAGGATAATATGGATTAAGAAAACCTCTGGGTTAAGCTATATAAATATCTTTTAGTAAATGTCTATTCAGAAAAACGGTCTTTCCTGAAATCTATTAGCTATACCTCATATTAAGAATATGAAGTTATAGTAAATAATATCCTTGTTGATCTAATCATAGCTACTCGTTAAAAGGTTTGATCATAGTTAATGTCATGAGTATGATAAGGACCATAGTTAATGACATGGGTATGAGAAAGTCCTTTTATTACAAGCCTTTTCTAAATGTGTATGATATCCATGTATGTATTCTTTCTAAAAGAATCATTTACTCCTTTTAGCATTGCTATAGGGAGGTGTAACATCCCAAAAATACTGATAAAAAATTTCATTTATAAAAGCATCAAAAACATACATCATGTGTTTCAAACCAATTATAGTACAATGTATCAAAATCACCAGAGTAAACTAACCACCAATGCAAAAATCATAAGGAGGATGTTGTGCAGTCATGTCAGGCAGACCCTTCCCTATAGAACTGGAAGTACTTACAAATGTTAAACCACAAAACCAGATGCATGGAGTTTAGTGAGTTCCCCAAGATACCACATATCATACATACATTTACATGGGCTACCCCAAGGTCTTGCATACAAGAGTCATGGCTACACCCATGGTCTTTCATACCATTTCCATGGGCTACCCTCATGGTATTTCATGAAAATGCCACAGACTACCTCAGGGTCTTTCATGCAAGTATCACAAAGATAGATAGCATCCTACATAGTATAGTAAGAAGACCCACCTCACAATTGCAGTCAAAAGTCAACGGATCAGAAAATCAGGAAATAGGTTCTAAACGCCACCTAGATAACCACACAAGATGAATCCTCAGTCTATCCATCAAAACAAGCAATTTGACCAAGAGTCAACTAGGTCAAAATTTCAACCCTCAAAGTCAACGGTCAAGTCGAAGTCAAAATTTCCAAAATCAATACTCCACATTGTGGCCTCCTAGTGGCCATGTCGTGGGCACAAAACGACAAAATAGTCGACTAATCCCTCAGTCGCCACGTCGTGGCAATTGGTCTGAACAACTTAATTGAGTAATGCTGCTTTCTGCTAATTCCAAGGGCTCCAAAACCCAAGTTTGATCCTTACCATGGTCTTGATGGATAAAGTTTCTAACTTTATCCGTTAAGACATCTCAATAAGACAATATCTCTAAACCGAGGCCCTTAAAGGCTTTAAGAAGCAAGACCTAGCCATTAAGCCCTTAATCACCAAAGACACTCCTCCAAACTTTCCATAAGGTTTTCCTTCACCTAATTGGTCATAAAGATTGGTGATATATGGACATACGTGTCCTTGCATGCCTCTTCCATTTTAGGTCAAAGATGTGGGTGAAAAGGACTCAAACTCATGCATGTTTTCCAAACCACAACAAACTCCTAGATCTATGAGATATAATGTTTTTGGGACTTAGAGAAATCATAAAGTTTTAAACTTTATCTCTTTGCTTCACTCAAAATCCACCAAGGGGTTCTAAATGCAAAAAAACCTTAAATACACTAAGAAGGAACTAAAATATTAGAACAAGAAACCATACAAATAGTCCAGCAAGGTACTTTCAGAGATTAGGCAGTGTTGCTTGCTGGCTTCTTGCTACAAAACCATCCTCTACTTCCTTCAAAATGTACCAATACACCAAAGAGAACTTAAGAATCACCAATATGAATTCAAAGATCACCAAAAGGGATTAGGGTTAGGGTTATGAGGTTTGAGAGTGATGGAGGCTGAGGGTAAACAAACACTAGCCCATACTTTCCTTTAAATACCCAAAAAATAGGGTTTTATCATCAGATGGTCACCAGGTAATGGCCAACATGTTTCCACGTCGTTGGAACCAACTTAAGACCTACGAACATTCCAAACATGCCACGCCGTGGTGGTGCTTCCACCACGCCGTGGCAACTCATACTCAACATTTAATTTATATAAATAAAATAAGAATACTTCAAAGGATACAAATGTTACAACTCTCCCTCACTTGAATTAGAATTCATCCTTGAAGTTCGCTGTTGGAAATAACTCGGGGGTAATGCTCCCTCATTTCCTCCTCGGGTTCCCATGCCCATTTGGAACCCTTCCGGTTCTGCCATTGCACCTTCACCAATCCCACCACATTGTTGTGTAAGGTCTTCGTGTTCCTGTCAAGTATCGCAACTGGTCTCTCCACGTAGTTCAGATGCTCATCCACCTGAATATTATCCAATGAAACTACTACAAAATCATCTGCAAGGCACTTTTGCAGTTGAGAGACATGGAAGGTGTTATGGATCTGGTTGAGCTTGTCAGGTAGGTCCAATCGGTATGCAACCTCGCCCACCCGAGCGATAATCCTGAAAGGACCAATGTACCTGGGGCCCAACTTGCCCCACTTCCGAGACCGAATGTAACAACGTAAATTTTCAAAACAATTTTTCATTTCTTTAAACATAATTTCATTTAAGACAAACCATAAAATCTAATGTAACATGGTCATAATACAAAACATATCAAATCCCAAGATCAAACATATCCAGTCCGCATATGTGTGTGTACGAGTCATGCCGGCGCCTTCCCACGGTCCTCACTAGTACCTGAAACACATTACACATAACACTATAAGCCAGAAGCTTAGTGAGTTCCCCAATATACCACTTACACACATACGCCTTTCCAGGCCATACTCCACACGACCTTCCGGTCCATGTGTCTCAGGGGACTTCCGTCCCAACCTGGTAAACCTTCCGGTCCTACCTGTGTCGACCTTCCGGTCCATAATTCCCTGACCTTCCGGTCCACATCATAATGCCTTCCGTCCCATATCAAGCATAGCATCCATATCACATACATAATGCATACAAAACAGGAAACTCATAGCATACGATACATACATCTCATAGCATACCAGACCTTCCGGTCACACATAGGTACCCTTCCAGGTATAGTATAGTGAGAAGACTCACCTCAGTTGTCTCGGTAAATCTCTGACTCGGTAGAAATGCGATCTAGCCTCCGCCTAATCACATAAAGTAAATACTCTCATAAATATATCTCTCGGGACTAGACTCAATCCTCTCTTGGCACCCTCAGAAGGGCAAAAGACCATTTTACCCCTCTTTGACTCAAAGGCCACATTGTTGACCAAATCCTAGAAGTCAACAAAAGTCAACGGTCAAACTTTGACCCGACTCGTCGAGTGCACTTGGGCGACTCGGCGAGTCTACACGTGTCCACTAACTCTGTAGTATCGCTTGGCACGTCGAGTTCCTCCCCTTGCTCGACAAGTCACACCTAGCATGAATCGCGGGGCCACCCCGACTCAACTCGCTGAGTCTCAAGATCAACTCGGCGAGTTCCACTTTGAACTCTAGTCCTCTAATCCCCCACTGACTCACTGAGTTATTCCCCCAACTCAGCAAGTCCACTCACTGAGTGATTCACGGGAAACCCTAACCCTACTTGCCGAGTCTGCCCTTGCACTCGGCGAGTTCATGCCATTCACAAACTCAAATGGCCTCCTGAGGTCAGATCTGTTCCTTGAATCCATAGATTTGACCTTCCCAAGCATGATAAACACGTAAAGTTCGAATCTTGACACTCATGGGACGTCTAGGAGGCTTCACTTGATGATTTAGCCCCAAAAGTAATATTCTTAGCTCAACACCTCCATATCTCAACATAAAGCAAGCTGAGATAAGCTCTATAGACCACTATGGGTCCAGATCTGAAGTATCAAAGTGAATAGGGCCATATCCTCACAATCTTCTCCCAATAAAGGTCATAAAACTCTACATCTATGGATTCCTTCCACAAAACAGATAAAGGGGTGATATAATACCTCAAAGATGAAGTCTCTTGCTCGAAATCCACAGATGCACAACCTCCTTGGTCTCCTCTAAGCTGGAAACACCTCCTTTTTGCAAGAATCAACCACAAAGATCAAGAAATGGCTCCTATTCTCTCACAAACGCTCTAGCTCCTTTAGGGTTTCTCTCTGGGGTTTCGTAGCCGCAAATGACGGCCCTAAGGGCCTTTAAATAGGTCCCAAACCCAGGAAATTAGGGTTTCATTAAACAGTGTGGACTCACTGAGTCCACCTCATGAACTCACCGAGTCCAACCATGAACCCGGATAGAATCCGCGACCCTACTCGGCGAGTCTAAGCACCAACTCGCCGAGTCCCCTCACAACCTCCAAAAATAAAAGATTAAAATAATATACCTGAGAATCTGGATGTTACACCGAATGACCCTTTCGAAGGTGACACCTTCATAAGCACAAAATCCCCAACCTAGAACTCAAGGTTGAAACGCTTCTAGTTGGCATAACTCTTCTGGCGACTCTATATGGTCTACAGCCGTCCGCACACCTATTGTATCAACTCGGTGGTATTAAGCACTACCTTAGTACTCCCCATAACTCGATGCCCGACGTCACCCTAACAAACATGGGTCCAACATTTCCTCCCATAAAGCATCTCGAAAGGAGGTTGATTGATACTGGCGTGATAACTGTTGTTGTAGGAGAACTCGACCAATGGAAGGTAGGTATCTCAACTCCCGCTAAAATCTAACACACATGCCCTAAGCATATCCTCAAGAGTCTGAATAGTTCACTTACTCTGCTTATCGGTCTGGGGGTAGTATGATATGCTGAAATGCAGCTGAGTACCCAACTCCTCATGCACCTTCCACCAAAATTTGGAGGTGAAACAGACTTCGCGGTCAGAGACCTTAGAAACCGGAACCCCATGAGGAACAACCACCTCCTTGATGTAAATGTCCGCCAATTTCTCGGCAAAAATACTCTCAGTAATTGGTATAAAATGAGTTTTGGTCAATCTATCAACAATCATCCCGATAGAATCTACCCATCGCACCATCCTAGGAAACTTCGTGATAAAATCAATAGTAATCTCTTCCTATTTCTACATGGGAATGGGTAACGACTGCATCTTGTCGTGGGGTATATGATGTTTAGCCTTGACTTTCCAACAATTCAAGCACCGATCTACAAACCATGTTATTTCCTTCTTCATACAGTGTCACCAGTAGCTCAATCTCCAATTTCTATAGATATTTGTGGCCCTCGGATGGATCAAGAACTTTGATTTATGAGCTTCCTCCAGTAATGTTTGCCTAACTTCACCAGCGACCAGGACCCAAACCCTGCCACACTGAGTCAATAACCCACGACTATCCTTAAAAAATAATGGAATCGAACCCTTGATCCTTTCTTCCTTCCAATTTTCCTTTTTTCAACCCTTCCAACAGTGGTGAAACAATGACTATTCTCAAACACAAATCTCCGATAGGTGTACTTGTA
Source organism: Lactuca serriola (assembly GCF_051521515.1). NCBI lineage: Eukaryota > Viridiplantae > Streptophyta > Magnoliopsida > Asterales > Asteraceae > Lactuca > Lactuca serriola. Next base: position 274,243,919 of record NC_136412.1, on the reverse strand, counting down.
GCCTTGTGACTCAAGGCGTCAACCACAACATTGACCTTCCCAGGGTGATACAAGATCTCGTAATCATAATCCTTCACCACATCCAACCACATCCATTGTCACATGTTCAGGTTCGGCTAATCCATCAGATATCTCAGAATCTTGTGATTAGTATAAATAGTGCACCTAACCCCATACAAATAATGACTCCAAATAGTGAGGGAGAAAACCTGTAAAATCCGTGGTTCGAGGTAATGCTAAATAATTTATTTTTTTGTAATTAATTGTTGGACTATGAGAGTAATGTTGGACTATTTGAGTTGGACCTTATTGATTTGGTCCGTTAGTGAGTGGTTTGAATGAGGACATACACTAGGCGTAAGCTTGGCATACGCATGGCGTAGTGACAGCATTGGATGTGGGGGGTTGATGTGTGTACGCACAGCATACACGAGCTGACCCAAAACCCTAATTTTTAGGATTTAAGTCATATAAATACATCATTATGTCCTAAAACATAGCCTGTTTACTAGTCCCTCAAACTCATAAACCCTAGAAAGCCTAACATTCCTCATCCTTGTGTGATTTTGATCTTGTTGTAACACTCGTGTTTCTAGCCTAGGCATTTATATTGAGTTGATAGTCTAGGTTAACCTTTGTAACTCATTTTGAAGAAATGAAAAGGAGTTATGTGAATATTATGTGAATTATGTATTTTATGCTTAATTATTCGGACTTAATTAATTAAGAATAAAAATAAGCGTCAAAATTAAAGTGTGAGATAAGCCCGATATCTTTACATAAAGTTTTAGTGGTCGAAACAAGGATTTCGGGGATATAAAGAATACCAAAATCCGAGTTATAACGAAGAAGTTATGACCTGTCGAAGTTTCGCGACAAAACCGGCACGGTGTTGAATGTCGTAAAAAGTGAGTTTTTGATAAACTAATTTTTAGCCTTAGTAATCTAAACGAAAGTCGTAGTATTCGTTAAACCGAGAAGTTCGATAAAAAGAATGCCCAAATCTGACTTCGTATGAGGAAGTTATGATTTTTCGAAGTTTCAGCGTAGCAGTAGACAGCTAAAAACTCGAATTTTAGATCGAGCGGTTTTTAGCCGACACAACCTAAACGAGAATTGAAGGTCTCGTCATTAGGAGCACAACGGTAAAAATTCTGACGAAAACGGACGTCGGATGAAGAAGTTATGAATTTTTAACGGATTTCCTGTCCCGGTCTGTTAAAAATAATAATATAAAATTTAAAGTCAAAATTTGCCGACGAAGTCTAAACGGAAGTTGTAGATCGTAATTTTAGCTACGCATGCATATAAAGAACGTCAAAAACGGAGCTCGTATGCGAAAGTTATGAATTTTAGAAGATTTTGGCACAAAATTCGAGAAATTTCGCATAAAAAGGCTTCACCCGGAAGTGCCACGTGTCCTCGCTTCGCATGTGCCACGTATCCGGAACCTGCTGAGTCACCGAAGCCACCTGGCAAGACGTGTTGCCTTCCCTCGCATGCGAGACTGCCCCGTGTCCTCTTCTGATTCGACCGAGGAGGAGGCCCAATCCGAAGCAGCCAGCTCCCCAGCCGAAGCTTCGCCCAGCTGCCGCATGTGTCCGAGCCTCACACCTAGCTCCAAGCCTCGCACCTAACTCCGAACCTCGCATGTGCGCCAGTAAGCCGCGGTCCAATCGGAAGCTTCCAGCGAGCCCTCGCATGCGCAGACCATGTGCGAGCCATGTCCGAGCCATCCCCCTCTGCGAGCTTCGAATCTGCGACGCGTGCCTCCCTCCTGACCATCCGATCAGAAGCCTCGCCCCTATAAATAGAAGGGTGCGAGACCTCCCGGGTATTTTTGGAATTTTGCCATATTTAGCCCCTAAACCCATATTTTCTTCATATTAACATCCCGCAAAGCCCCGGTATCGATTGTAAAGCCCGGAATACCCCACGAAGTGCCCGAGAAGCCCAGAAAATTTATCTTTTCGGTTTCGAAGCCCGACTTTTAGAAAGCCCAGTTTCTCAATAAAACTCCCGGTTTTATTAGAAACGATCGTTTTAGGAAACGAATTGCTGCCCGATTATCATCAAATCATGTGAGTGTGTAGTTACTTTCAATTTACACATAAATATGAAGTATTTACCTTGAAATACGTGTTATGTGTAAATATGCTAATTGTTTATTCGAGGTGACTGTTGAATTGATGTTTTATACAAGTTTTAAACTGTATATGCTTTTTATCTACAAAATATGTTGGGTAGAACATGGGTAGATGAAATAGTTGATGTGTGTTAAAATGGTGAGAGGCCTCGATGTCGATGTTGTTGTTGTTGTTGTAGTCATCTAGCGAAGTATAGATGACGACCACGGACTTTCTAGATAGTCCAGTGGAACACTAGCAGGTTCGCAACTTGTAGGTGTTGATGAATTAAATGTTCATTGGCGTACTTCATCCCCCTCATGGTTGCCTTAAGGACATGTATGGCTGAGGAAACCCCTTAGCAGTAGTGTCCATCCCGATGATAATCCTTAGGCTAGGTCCCTTGTGATAGGTGTTTAGGGACGTAAAGTGAGGACAACGGGAATGGGTAATCAGGGTTATTGTTGATTGGTGAACTTAATAAGTATATTATTATTGTGGGTTGAAAACCCTATATGCTCACCAGGCTCCCAAGCCTGACCCACTCAGTTTTATGATTACAGGTAGTGGACCCCGAGCATAGTCGGAGGACGACGAGAGATTTTTGGATTATAGGTCAGTAGTTGTAAATAACTGTTGAAAGGCTTATAATGTCTTGTTTATGCTTTTGATCTGTATCGGAACATGACATCCCGAGGTTTTGATATATATATATATATGGAAAATATATACCTTCTTAATGAAGGATTTTGATAAACTTTTATCATATATTGTTTGGGGACCAATTCCGCAATATCTTATAAAAAGATTTCTCTGATTTTATTTTAAAAAGCATAAATTAAATCGGTCTTTTCTGGCCGAGAAATATGGGGATGTCACAGTTGGTATCAGAGCATTAGTTTAAGCGAACTAAGAAATTATAGAATTTCTAGACTTGAACTTAGAATGCTAAGTGATGATTGTGAGATGAGTGTCTACCATATTTTGGACACGAGCACTAGTTTATTTTAGGGAAGATGCCTAAAATGCCCTTATGTGCTAAATGTTATGTGTTTGCCATGTGTGCCATTATTTGTTCGGATCTATGGTCTGTTGCTGACCAGATCTGGAAACCTTATGTGTGTAGGATTCTAAGTGTATGAATACGAGATTAGAACTAACATGTAAACGTTTCGGAGTGATAAGGGAATTGACATGTCTAACAAGGATAAAGACCTAAATTTCGCCTTATTCGGTATATAGATTGTAATGGCAAGAACTCGGAGTGGAGTTGGAAATGCAAACAGAAACCAACAACCTCAACCTCCAGTGGTGGAACAGGTGCCTATAGTAGGAGCTGCACCCGAACCCATCACTATGGCTGGAGTACGAACTATGATTCAGGCCATGTTGGCTGAACAGAGGGAGGAATTGAGGCAAATGTTGCTAAACGACAGGGATGAACCTTCAGTTCCTGTTGAACAACATGAACTAAATGACGATTGATCTGAAGAAAGGAACAATAGCAGATCGGTGGGTCATAGTGAACCACTTGTGGTTGGGAGGAATAACCACGAGGGTAGAGTGGAGAGAAATGGGTGCAAGTATAAGGACTTTATGACTTGCAAGCCATCGACCTTCAATGGAAAAGAAGATCCTGTCGGAGTAATGGACTGGATCTCGGAAATGGAGTTGGCTTTCATGACTTGTGATTGCCAAGGCAAGTTACAAACTACGTTTGCAGTACGTCAGTTCAGGGGTAGTGCTGCTCGTTGGTGGAGCACTTTGGGGAAAACCCTAAGCCCTAATGAGCCACTGCAATTAACTTGGGCAGAGTTCTTAGTGCACTTCAAGCGCAAGTACTGCTCGGCCCAAAACGTACTTGAGTTAGAAAACCAATTTCTAACGTTGCAGAAGGGGAGTATGACCGTTGACGAATATACAAATAAATTCACAGACAAAATGGAGTTTGCTTTGCGTATTGTCCCAGATGAGTTGGCAAAAATAGACAGGTACGCAAAGGGACTTCCATGGGAGTATGCGGTGCCAGTACGTCAGGCACTTACTTTGGAGGCAGCTATCTGGGCTGCCAAGTCTGTTGAAGATATGATAAAAGGGAGAGCCGCCAGCAAGGTTGAAGTTGGCGAAAAGAGAAAGTTTGAAGGAACTTCAGGTTCCGATAAAAAGAACAAATTCTCGAAGACTGGTTCGAGAAAGTTTGGAGGAGGAAGCGAAGCCAAGTGGTGTGACAAGTGTAGGAAGAAACATGCTGGGAAGTGCAGCGTGGAAGTCACTTGTTACAAATGTGGAAGGCCAGGGCATTATGCCAATGAATGCACCTTCAATAAGAACGTATGTTTTAGGTGCAATGAAGAAGGGCATATTTTGAGGGACTGCCCGAAGAAGAAGGACGCAGCAAAACCCAATCTACCACCAAAGCTGAAGGCGAGAGCCTTCCAGATGACGCTCGAAGCTGCGAAAGAAGAAGCCGATGTCGCTTCAGGTACCTTTCTCGTAAACGAATTGCCTGCCCAAATTTTGTTTGATTCTGGAGCCAATTACTCCTTTATATCGCATGAATTTGGTAGAAAGCTAGCTTTGCCTGTAGATATGCTAGTTAATGCTATAATAGTCGAGATTGCTAGTGGCAAGTTTGTACCTGTTAGCCATCGTATGAAAAACATCCTCATTGACTTGGATGGGAATAAGTTCCAAGAGGAATTATTGCCTATCGAGTTAAATGGATTCGACATAGTTTTAGGAATGGATTGGCTTAGCGCCAACGATGCAGAAATACTATGTAGAAAGAAGATAGTAAAAGTAAACCCACCAGGGAGAGAGTCATTTATGGTGTACGGAGACAAACACAGAGTAAACTCTGGAATCATTTCCCTAATGAAAGCCAAAAAGTGTTTGGCCAAGGGATGTACTTCATATCTAGCATTCGTGATCGATGCCAAGATGGAAAAGAAGGAGGTGAGGAATATTCCGGTGGTGTGTGATTATCCGGAAGTCTTTCCCGAAGATCTTCCCGGATTGCCCCCTGATCGAAAAGTAGAATTTCGTATCGACTTGTTACCAGGAACGACGCCGATAGAGAAAGCACCTTATCGATTAGCGCCAACCGAAATGAAAGAACTTATGACACAACTTCAGGAGTTATTGGACAAAGGTTTCATTCGACCTAGTTCATCACCCTGGGGAGCCCCTGTGTTATTTGTAAAGAAGAAAGATGGAAGCATGAGAATGTGCATCGATTACAGAGAGCTGAACAAAGTGACGATAAAGAACAAGTACCCGTTGCCAAGGATCGATGACTTGTTCAACCAGTTGCAGGGTTCGAGCTATTTCTCGAAGATCGATCTTAGGTCGGGATACCATCAACTAAAGGTGAGAGAGCAGGATATCGAAAAGACTGCTTTTAGAACGAGATATGGACACTATGAATTTTTGGTTATGTCGTTCGGACTAACCAATGCCCCAGCAGCTTTCATGGATTTGATGAATAGGGTTTGTAAACCATTCTTAGATAAATTTGTGATAGTATTCATAGATGATATCTTGATTTATTCGAAAAGCAAGCAGGAGCATGAAAAGCATCTGCGTGAAGTGCTAGAAGTCCTGAAAAAGGAGAAACTGTATGCAAAGTTCTCCAAGTGTGAATTTTGGATTCAAGAAGTCCAATTTTTAGGTCATGTGGTTAACCAAGAAGGGATAATGGTCGACCCAGCAAAGATTGAAGCTGTAATGAAGTGGAAACAACCAAAAAGTCCTACGGAGATTCGAAGCTTTTTAGGATTAGCTGGATATTACCGAAGGTTTATCCAAGGCTTTTCTTCGATTGCTACTCCATTAACAGCTTTGACCCACAAAGGAGTCACTTATGCTTGGAATGAGAAGCATAAGGAAGCCTTTGAGAAGTTGAAGAAGAGATTGTGTGAAGCACCGATTCTTTCATTGCCCGAAGGAGTTGATGACTTTGCAGTTTATAGCGATGCATCCAGAGTTGGGTTAGGTTGTGTTCTGACCCAAAGGGATAAAGTGATCGCGTATGCATTGAGGCAATTGAAGGAACATGAAAAGAACTACCCCACTCATGATCTGGAGTTGGCAGCGGTAGTATTTGCCTTGAAGATCTGGAGGCATTATCTTTATGGCACCAAGTGTAAACTTTTCACTGATCATAAGAGTCTCCAATATCTCTTTAATCAGAAGGAATTGAACATGAGGCAACGACGCTGGCTAGAGTTACTCAAGGACTACGACTGTGAGATACTTTACCACCCTGGTAAAGCAAATGTTGTTGCCGATGCTCTCAGTCGGAAGGTAAACCTTGAAAAGAAAAAGCCAAGAGCGTTGAGAATTGAAGTTGTCTCGAAAATTGTGGAAAGTATAAAGAAAGCTCAAGAGGAAGCCTTAGAGAAAAATGACCGAAAGGAAGAACGTTTGGGCAAAACGTTAGTGTTCGGTACAAACAACCAAGGGTTGAAGGTATTTCAAGATAGAATTTGGGTACCTAAGACGGGCGGAATAAGAGATCTTCTGATGGAAGAAGCTCACAAGACCATGTACTCAATTCATCCCGGCAGTATGAAAATGTATAGGGATCTAAAACCCTATTATTGGTGGCCGATGATGAAGCTCGATGTTGCTAAGTATGTGGCCGAGTGTGTAACTTGTGCTAGGGTTAAGGCACAACATCAGAAACCGTATGGGAGTTTAGAACCTTTACCCGTACCCATGGGTAAATGGGAAGACGTCACCATGGATTTTGTGACTAAACTGCCCAGAACAAGGAACGGTCACGACATGATTTCGGTGGTCGTTGATCGCTTCACTAAGAGTGCGCATTTCATAGCGGCCAAAGAGAAATGGTCTATGGATAAACTTGCGAATTCTTACGTGAAGGAAATTGTGAGGCTTCACGGTGTTCCGTTAACAATTGTGTCCGATCGTGACAGCCGTTTTACCTCAAGGTTTTGGAGGAGTCTACAAGAGGAATTGGGTACCAAGTTGTATTTGAGTACAGCTTACCATCCGCAAACCGATGGTCAGAGCGAGCGAACGATTCAAAGATTGGAGGATATGCTGAGAGCATGTACCCTAGAATTCCAAGGTAACTGGGATGAACACTTACCTTTAGTAGAATTCTCCTATAATAATAGTTTCCACTCAAGCATTAAGATGGCACCTTATCACGCTTTGTATGGGGAGAAGTGTCGAACGTCATCATGTTGGTTGGAAGCTAGGGAAAAGCAGTTTATGGGACCTGAAATAGTCCATGAGACTGCTGAAAAGTTGAAAGTGATAAAGGAAAGGATGTTAGCTGCTCAAGATCGACAAAATAGTTATGCTGACAAGAAATGACAACCGATATCCTTCGATGTTGGAGATTCGGTTTTACTTAAAGTCTCGCCGTGGAAGGGACTTATAAGATTTAGGAAACGAGGGAAGTTGAGTCCAAGGTTTATTGGACCATTTAAAGTTCTTCAGAGGATCGGGAATCAAGCATACAAGCTAGAGTTACCGGAAGAACTGGAAGGTATTCATAACACCTTTCATGTGTGTTACTTGAGAAAGTTCACAGGAGATGTGCCCGACATAATTCCGATTTCTGAGTTAAGGTTGGATGAAAACAAGAGGTTGATCGAAGAACCTGAAGCAATCGTTGACCGTAAGACTATGAAGTTACAACTCAAGATGGGCGAACAAGCCATGCAAGCTGCACGCTTTGCGTACAAGCCATAAAGTCGATTACTTGGTGGCTTGCAAACCACCAAATGGCTTATCAGGTTAGTACGTTGGGCGTACAAGCCATGCAAGCTGCACGCTTTACGTACAGAGGAGTACGCCCCGCGTACTCACTAGATATGGGTGTTCGTCATTTGGGCCTCGGTTTGGGCCGATCCATGGACTTTGTTATTAGGGGCCATCAGAAGTCAGTTATTGGGCTAAGGCATGTTTGGGCTTATGGGAAGGCCCATTTGAGGAGTTGGCCCAATTTAGAAAATTAGGCCATAAGTGGGTCATTAGTGGGCTTGGAAAGGCTATATAGAATTAGACCATTGATGTTATGGATTTGGGCCTAGGTTATGGTCTGAATTAGATCAGGGGTAAAATGGTCATTTTACCCTAAGAAAGATTATTGAGTTTTGACTAAGTGTTATTTTCTACTGATAGCTCGGTGAGTCGTCAGAGCAGCCGCTAGAGATTTATTACCGTAAGATTTTGCGTTCATATTTACAAGGTGAGTTTCCTCCTGTATGAACGGTTTGAAGGAACTAATTTCGGCCCGTATATGTATGTTAGTATGTTCCGGACCAAGGTCCGATGCCGCGTAGTGCTCGATGTAGGTTTATATGTTTCCGGATTCAGATCTGATGTCGGGCGGTGCCCGAGGAATGTTTGTATGCTTGATGCCTTCGTGATTCTTGCATGTGTCTATATTGTATGTTTTCGGATTACGGTCCAATGTCGGGCAATGCCCGAGGAATGTTTGCATACTTCCGGATTCGGTCTGATGTGGCCCAAGGAATGTTTATATGTCTATAATATGTGATTATTTATGTGTATTTGTTTATATGTTTATATGTATACCTAGCTTTGCTCGATGTCGGGCGGGGCCCGGTGCCGAATTATGTCCAATGTCGGGCGGGGCCCATGATATGTTATTATGTGATTATGTGATTATGTGTATGTATGTGGTAGTTTGGGGAGACTCACTAAGCTTTATTCTTATAGTTTTCAGTTTTGGCTTCAGGTACTTCCGGTAGCAAGGGGAAGAGCTCGGGATGACTGCATTGCACACACCATGATGTTAGCGTGGGATGTTATTCTGATATATATATATATATATATATATTACATGTGTTTTGATATGGATATACTGAGGTTCGGGTACCATTAGGTTAGGGTAAGAGAGCAAGATGTGGAGAACACCGCGTTCCAGACTTGTTATGGGCATTACGAGTTCATGGTGATGTCATTCGGGCTCACCAATGCCCCTGTGGCATTTATGGATTTGATGAATCATGTATGCAGTCCGATGCTCGATCGTTCGGTTATTATGATTATTGATGATATCTTGGTGTATTATGAGACCAGAGAGCAGCACGAGGAGCATCTTCATGAGCTTCTGGGGATTTTGAGATGAGAACGAATTTATGTTAAGTTCTTGAAGTGCAAGTTTTGGTTACGAAAGGTTCATTCCCTTGGTCACCTCTTTAACTAGGACGAGATATTGGTCGATCTAGCCATGATTGAGGCGGTGATGTAGTGGGAGGTTTTGAAATCTCCCTCGGATATTAGGAGTTTCTTGGGGTTGTCAAAGTACTAATATAGATTCATTCAGGATTTCTCCAAGATTGAAGTACCCCTCACTTGTCTGACGAGGAAGGGGGTGGATTTCTGGTAGGTCCCTGAGCAGCAGTCAACATTTGAGACCCTTCGGTAGAGATTATGTGAGGCCTCAGTTTTGACCCTCCCAGATGGAATTGAGGATTTTGCGGTATTCTGTGATGCTTCCATCACTGGTTCGGGGGTGGTCCTCATGCAGAGAGGACATGTGATAGCGTATGCTTCGCAACAGCTCAAGCTGCACGAGAAGAGGTATCCCACGCATGATCTGGAGTTGGGGCGGTGGTTTTTTCTCTCAAGATTTATAGGCATTATCTTTATAGGGTCTATTACACCATCTACACGGATCACAATAGTTTGAGGTACATTATGGATAAGCCTAACCTGAACAAGAGGCAGCGCAGGTGGATGGACATAGTCAAGGATTATGACTGCGAGATCCTTTACCATATGGGTAAAGCAAATGTGGTGGCGGATGCTTTGAGCCACAAGTCAGTTAGGTCTTCAGATGGGGTATCGTGTATGAGGATATCAATGGATTCCCTGCTTTTGGGGTTAATTAGGGAGGCTCAGATCGAGGGTGTTCGGGAAGAGAACTAGAAGATTGAGAGGATTAGGGGTGAGATCACCAGATTTGTTCTAGATATTCATGGATTGTTGACCCGCAGTGGTCACGTATAGATTCCAATGTCTGGTTGGTTCAAACATATTGTGTTGGAGGAGGCTCATAATTCTCGCTTTTCTATCCATGCGGGGGCCACCAAGATGTATCGGGATCTAAGATTAAGCTATTGGTAGCCGTGTATGAAGAGGGAGATCGCCTGGTACGTGGAGAGGTGCTTGACCTGCAGGATGGTCAAGGCCAAGCATCATAGGCCGCATGGCAAGCTGTAACCTCTGAAGGTTCCCATGTGGAAATGGGAGCATATTTTGATGGACTTTATCAACAAGTTACCGAGGACGGCAAAGGGTTTTGATACAATTTGGGTCATCGTGGATCGATTGACCAAGAGTGCCCATTTCCTAGCTATTCGGGAGAGTTCTTCTGCCGAGAAGTTGGCCGATGTGTATATGCACGAGATCGTTGCTCACCATGGGGTTCTGGTCTCCATTGTTTTAGACTGTGATGTTCGGTTCACCTCCCGTTTTTGGCAAAAGTTCCATGAGGAACTGGGAACGAGGTTGCAATTCAACACAACTTATCATCCACAGATCGACAACCAAAGTGAGAGGACGATACAAAACCTTGAGGATACGTTATGGGCCTGTGTCATTGATTTTGGTGGGAGCTGGAACTCCTACCTACCTTTTGTGGAGTTCTCCTACAACAACAATTTTTACTCCAGCATTGGTGCTCCGCCTTTTGAGCTATTGTATGGGCGGAGATGTCGTACCCCAGTCTGTTGGGGCGAGGTTGCTCATCGGGTTATGGGGTGGACCGAGGTGGTCCTTCAGACTACGGAGATGATTCAGTAGATCAGTCAGAGATTGTATACTGCTCAGATTCGATAGAAGAGCTATGCCGACCAGCGTCGATCCGATTTGGAGTTTCGGGTCGGCGACATGGTGTTACTGAATTTCTCACCTTGGAAAGGTGAGATTCGCTTTAGGAAGAGGTGGAAATTGGGTCCCCAATATATTGGGTCTTTCCGGATTATTTCCATTGGAAGGTCGCCTATAGATTGGATCTTCCTGAGGAGCTTATTTAGATTCATAGCACTTCCCATGTTTCACAGCTGCGAAAGTGCGTATTGGATGAGGATACAGTAGTGTCTTTGGATGATATTCAGGTTGATGAGCGTCTAAACTATGTTGATAGACCAGTGGCTATTCTGGAGAGGAAAGTAAAGGTTTTGCGTAGCAAGGAATTGCCTTTGGTAAAGGTATGATGTCAGCATTGGAGGGGCTCCGAGTGGACCTAAGAGCCGGAGGCTAAGATGCACGAGCATTACCCAGATTTGTTCTCTGCAGCAGACTTCGAGGAAGAAGTCTAGTTCAAGTAGGGGAGAGTTGTAACATTCCGGGTTTCAGGTATTTTCAAATCCTTCCTTTAGTTTTAAATTATGTCATTTTGGTCCTTGGATTGTAAGGATGTAGCCCTAAGAATCCCTATTGGCAAAATGGTAATTTTGGAGCAAGAGGTGTACGTTGAGCGTACATGTGAGCACGTTAAGCGTACTAGGGAACGCCCTACTATGCTGGACGTACACATATGTACGTTGGGCGTACTTATGTCCGAGTGAAACCCTAATTTTTAGGGGTTGAGGGGTATATAAACACCTTTATGGATCATTTAGCCTCATCCGTTCAACCTCCAAGCCCTTGAGTCAGTTTCAGAAAACACTAACCCCATAAGAGAGTGATGTGAGCTAAAAGTGTGTTCTTTGTGTGCTTAAGGAAGAAGGAGTTACATCAAGGAGATTATAAGTTGAAGCAAGCTTGTGGATCTTGGATCATCACCCTTTTGGGAAGCTCCAAAAGGCATTTGAGTTGATAGCTGAGATTCGGAGTCGGGCCTTATTAGTTATGTGCTTCTTGTGAGGTGAGTCTTCCTCATTGTACTTTTATGTCGAAGGCACCAAGGCCGACCCATTGGTTTGATACATGATATTGTTGATATGCTGAGTATGGATTAGATATGCATGCTAGTTTTGATATGCTAGTTTGGTAGATCGGTATGACTACCTGTGATACTGTCTGTTTATCTGTATATGATATTATTTGTAATATTTCGACCTATTGTGTGGGTTGGATTGAGGTTGTACTACTCCGTGTTGTAGCCAACAAACCGTGGAGCATACCAGTTATAAGCTGAGGGCCAGGGAGGGCATGCCATAATCATACTGAAGGCACATAAGCATTCCAGATACAAGCTAAGGTTCGGGAAGGGCATGCCAGAGTCGTACTGAGGGCTTAGTGGTAGTCAGTCTGAGGACTGATCAGGTCGGGGAGCAAGCCAAACATAATTTATGGGCCTAGGGGGCAAGCCAGACTTATGTTGTGGGCTCAGGGGTAATCCAATATGTTAGCTGTGGACCCACTGCATGTTGTTATTATGTTTGTGCTATTTTGCTTGTGTATTGGTATTTTGGGGGAACTCACTAAGCTTTGGGTTTACAGTTTTGAATTATATTTCAAGTACCTTAGAGGATCATGAAAAGGTGAAGGTGTGATAATGCGCCTCCTCATGTTTTGTTTTCATGATTTTGGGATTTCTCTGATATTGAACCTATTTTGAAACTATTTGTAAACAATTATGATTTTTGGGTTGTTATAAAAGTTTAAATTTTTCATGAATTTTATGGATGTTACGGTGATATTGCTAATTAACATATGATAATAATGGGTCATACTAACAACTTAATATAATTGATTATTTGTTAGAAATTGGTTTTAATAAATATTCAATAAACTCTTATAATTAAATTGGAAATTATTTATTTCTAGGAAATAATAATTTTCAATAGCAAGTAACATAATATATAATTCATATGGTATGAATTAATAAGTCATGCACAACATTTTGGATTAGACAAATTCTTTTGTCTTTTACCAAAAAATTAAAGTTTATATTTTATAAACTTGGTTTATAAAATATAAAGGTTTTGCATTCTTCCTTTTATTATTTTGTAAAATAAGAGTAAAAAATGAGGAGTATGGTTTTTTGATTATTTAAATGAGAGAATGGCTTTTTTATTATTTAAATTAGAGAATGACTCTTTGATTATTTAAATAAGATTATGAAATTTTGAATATTTAAATAAGAGTATGGCTTGTCTTAAGAAGCATGAGTTTTTGAATTATTTAATCAAAACTAATAAGAAGCATGAGGAGTGTGCATGCTATATATATGTGAGAAAGGTTTTCACTTTGGTGTGCTTCTCTTCTCCCCTCAAAATTGTAACATGGTTTTCTTTCTCACTTTTGATCCTCTTATGAAGATATTACTTTCTTTTATACTCTCTTGAAGTTCATACTTTGGTTATGAACTTCAAGCTTAAGAGTTAAGAGTTTTAGACCAGAATCTACATCAAGTTGGCTTCTTATTGGTGTCTTAGAGGTTCCACGTTCTCCATCAACTTCCAAGCCTCCCCTTGAGGATTCAAAATCTACAAAGGTTGTTAAACACTTCTTCCTCTTTGGTACTTGTTTTCTTTCCAAACTTTGCAAGAAGATCCTTGGTAGGTATAAACTTTGTTTATGTTTATTCTAATTTTAAAGTCTTCCGTTGCTAAATCTTATGTTTTTGAAACTAGATTTTGAATAAAAAAAAACCCAACATGGAATACTCCAGACCATTTGATTTGTCCTTTTGGGTTCTTAAGGGTGCATGAAGTCATAAAAATCGAATCTTGGAGGTTAGAACTCAACCATGCATGAGTTGGTAAACACTGAAGGGAGATAGAAGGCTCAATTCATAATTTGAGTCCCATTAAGTCATGCAAAAGCATAAAGTTTGCAACTTTATGGCTTAATACACTTTAATGACCTTGGATCTGATTTTGGACGTCAAAAGCTTAATGGGTTAAGACAATTCAATAAGGTTGTTTGTCCAACCAGTACGTCGGGCGTACTCATGAGTACGTTGCGCTTACTAGGCCAGTGCCCTGATTCCGGATCAGCGATAGCGATGTACGTCGGGCATACAATCCATGTACGCTGTGCGTACATCCGTTTGCGAGCCTTGGGAGTTTTGGGCTCGGAATTAGATGGGCTTTTGCCTTGTATGAGTTTGGGCCTTGGGTTTAATTGTGGTATCGGGTCATTAGTGGGCTTTAGGCTATTAGGGAGCTCTAGGGCACATTTGGATATAGACTATCTTCTGGGCTTGGGGTTAATAGTATTTGGGCTTGGGTGGGTTAGGCCCAATAAGGCAAGGGTTTAGCAGCCTTTTTAGGGTTTGGACTCTTGGATTGGATTATTGACCTAATTTATGATTAGGGTGTTATTACTTGTGATTTAGAGTGAGTGGATTTCGCGAGTCAGCAGCGCAAGTGTGATTTGATATCTTTAGTCTGAGGTAAGTTTACTTCACTGTATCTCTGGTTCGAAGACACCAATGCCAGCCCACTAGATTATGTTTGTAGTATTATGATTGTCTTCATGATAATTACCTATTATGCATGTATCTGCTTGATCTCTCTATGACTCTTATTGTTATGATTATATATGTTAGTGGTAGGTGGTGAAATAGGCCTGATACCGGTTGAAAGATACTGAAGGGGGTGAAATAGACCCAATACTGATTGAAAGATACCGAAGGGGGTGAAATATACCCAATATGTTTTTGACTGTTATATATGTATGGTATGGTGTATTTTGGGGGAACTCGCTAGGATATGTGCTTACGATTTTCAGTTTATGTTTCAAGTACTTCCAACTCGAAAGGGAAGAGCCCGACCTGATAGCATTGCATCCACCTATGTTTTTCCGTTTCACGTGATTTTGGGCTTTTGTACTCTAATAATATTTTACTATGATACACTCGCGACTATCTTGATATGATTATCGTATGATTGGAAAGAATTTAAAAATGAAAATTTTATCTGAATTTTTTGGATGTTATAACTTATCTCTCTCTTTACATGAGGCTTCAAAAGAAAACATGTACACCCAAACACTCATTATGAAGAATAATCTGGAAGTTTCCCAAACAACATTTCATAAGGAGACTTCTTAGAAGTGTGCACAGTAGGAATGTGATTAATAACGTAATTGGCGGTAATAACATCTTATACCCAAAACATATTTGGAACATGAGCAGAGAGTAGCAAGGATCTTGTAGTTTCTAGGCGATGTCGATGTTTTCTTTCTGAAACACCATTCTGCTAAGGGGTGTCTGTACATGATGATTGATGCATAGTGTCATCAGATGCCAATACATGTTTAAAATCATTGGAGGTAAATTCCCCTCCCAAATCAAACTAAAAACATTTTATGATAACAGAGTGTTAAGTCATGACAAGGGATCCGAAGTCACTATATATGGTGAAAAAGTCATAGTTGCGTTTCATAAAATAAACCCATGAACAACGAGTGTAATCATCAATGAATGAAACATAATAGTTACATCCTGATTTAGAGGTGATCGGGGATGGACCCCACACATCAAAATGCATAATATCAAAGGGAGAAACAGAACAAGTGACACTTTTATTAAATAATAAAGCAAAAAAATTTCCCAGTTTACAACCACAAAAATCAGAAATATCATCAGTTTCCAAAGAACCTAACACGCCCATGGAAACCAAAAACTTTAAACATGACATTGACACATTTCCTAAATAAGAATGTCAAAGATAAAAAAACAGACAACGAAGGACTTAAATGAAAATACAACAAATCGATACTAGAGGCAGCAACATCAACATCATGTAGCTGCTCCAAAACATAAAGCTCCCTAAGTCTACGACCTATCCTAATCACCCTTCGAGACCGAATATCCTATACATAACAGAACATGTCAGGAAAGAAGACCTAACAACCAGACTTCCATAATCGACTGACCGAAGCAAGATTCAAAGCAAGTGTGGGAATATAATAGACATCTGTTAAATATATATAAGGAGTGATAATAGAACATAAACTCTATACTGACATAGGTGTAGCACTAGCATACATAACAGAGACAGGTGAACGATGTGATAATGAAGCAAAAGATGACAAATATGGTGACATGTGATGAAATCCACCATAATTCAATATCCACAAAGATGAATGAATACCTGAAGTGTTGGATGACGACAGACATGAATGAGACATGGAAGCTGACATGGCAGTTGGATTAGCAACAATGAACTGTCTGAACTGCTCAACAATCTTGGGATCCAAGGCTAATGGTGGTGTAAAATCTGTCTTATTCTCAACAGAAGAATGTACAACACAACATACTGTGGTGGCCTAAAAGGTGGAAACAAGGGATGTGACCGAGACTGTCCAAAAGACTTATTTTGCTGTGAAGGCTAAGACATGCAGGTGATTTGGTTTATTTTTTCTTCTGATTTCCTTTGCTTAACAACAAAGCACAATTTGTCTTCCAATGGCTCTTCTTCTTATAGAAAGAACACTCATCAAATGCAACTTTAGGATGATTTTGGTTTGAAGACTGAGGTCGTTGTGGAATAGCAAAGACAACAAGAGTGGCTATCTTCGGACCTTTATCAGCATGAGACTTGATATGAGTTTCTTCAGTAATCAACTCATGAACAACTAAATAAACAGTAGGAAGAGATGTGTGATGAAAGATTGATCCAAACAAGCCTTCAAAATCTGAACGTAATGTCATCAAGAACTGAACCAAACGTTGCTCTTCTCTTTTATTAGTATAAGTATTAAAAGCCTTCAACTTAGCAAGTTCTGTAAGATCCAACTGATCCCACGAATCTGACATAGCTACATAGAATTCCTGAATATTGAGATTGTTTTGTTGTAGGGCTTGAATATCAAACTCTAATTGGTACTTCTTTGCAAATTAGATTGAGTATACAACCTATTCAAGTGATCCCAAACCTCTTTTGGTGTGTCATACTTCTCCAACTAAGTACCAACAGAGTGGATAACATAACTATTAATCCAAGTAATGCTATTGGAGTTATTAGTCTCCTATGAATCCAGTAAGGTTGCATAATTCGCAACCATGTAATCTGTTGGTTTGCCCTTGGTACCTGTCACAATACCCCATATATTCTTCCCTCGTAATAAATTCTTCATAACATAACTCCAGTAGGCATAGTTCTTGCCATCAAGTTGTGTACTAATTGACTAAAAAGAATCATCTCGTGCCATATTGCCAAATGCAGTAAACCAAAACCAATAGACAAAAAAACGAAACCAAACAGCAACAAAGCAAAACTCCAACAGTAATCATTAAAACCAACAGACGAAACGAAACCCTCAAAATCGATGAAAACAAACAAATCAAATCAAACAGAATACAGAAACAAACAAGAAAACCATAAGTAATAATTTCTTAAAATTAAATGAGCCTTTTTCATTTGGTGAAATCCAAATGAAAGAAACAATATATTTTTTTTTTAAAATTACTTTTAAAATTGCAAAAAATTTCAAAAGTTCAATCTGCGAATTTTCAGCGTTTTGTACATAACTCGCTCCAATTATCATGAAAAAATGATCAAATATAGCTCTGATACCATGTGAACAAACAAGTAAAAGACATAGAGCGATTATGGTTTCGTATTATTATCAAAATGAGAAGTGCTACTACAATAAAAAGGAAAGACATGATTTATATACTAACCAATTAAAGTTTTCTAGCTAATGGGGCAACATAATATCCAATACAAAAAAAAAATCCAAAATCTTATTAGGCTAACACGAGAAATTAAAAATAAACAACATTACGTAAGGCAAACAAAGCCTAAAACTGATTATAGACTATCGATACAAAAATATAGCAGGTGTCCTTTTTTCTTTTTTGTATTCTACTATAATTTTTAAAATGACTAGGTCTGAGACCCGTGTACTATACGAGTTTATTAAAAATAAAAAGTTTAATATCAATATGTAAACATTAAACATTCTATAAAATACTTAAAAAAATCAATGAGTTTGTAACATTTATGTGAATTTATTCTCAAATTAATAAAATGATAACCTTACATGAATAGAATGAGAATTATCACTAAATATTATTAAAAGAGAACCTTTAATTCTAACTTGAAGAAATCAGGATCATTGATTGCATTTCAATCTTATATTTTCCACCATTGGATTATTTGCTGACATCATCTTTGTCAACCTTTTTATTTTTGTCCACAAATTTTATAAAACATATATTATGTTTTAAATTAGGAAGTCTATTAATCACAATTAAATCTCACCAAAAATAACATGAATTAAATTTGGAATTCTATTAATAACAGTTAAATCTCACCAAAAATAAAATGAATTAAATTAAGAATTCTATTAATGACAATTAAATCTCACGAAAAATAAAATGAAAAAATGTCCCATCTCATCCCTCATTACCAGTGCCCCTACCTTCTCTCCCTTTTTTCTTTACATAATTTATCTAACCTAAGTTTTATAGAGAGGAAGAAAATGGGGAAAAAAGAAATAGAATATATGTCGGCTTTGATATGTGTAGACTAGTCTTGTGTTCGATCATCATTAAAGAAGGAGGAATGATATAGAGATAAATTTCTTTGGATTCTAATTTAATTTGGTTGTAGTTTAAATCGATTTTGGGTACGTTTTAGATTATGTTTCTTTTATTTTGTTTCAACTATGAAGTTCCAAACTATAAAACCTTTCAATTTAAGTTTAAATCCATAATGGTTACATTTTCTGAATTTGCTTCGATTTTTGTTCTTATGATTTGTATTGTTGATTTTGATTTTTTAAGTTATAGATATCTGGAGGGCAAAATGATGGACACAGCAGCACCGCTACCTCTCATCCATTGTTTCAATTTGGAAGATATGTCCACTAGGTAGTGAATTTGTATATGTTGATTTTCTTTTTTATTTTTACATTTTTGTATATTCATTTAGTCAATGTTTTTTTTGTGGCTTACCAGGTCGTGAATGGAAGATATACTCGAGTTAATATCTATAACGCTTTACCCATTCGATCCCTTCCTGGATTTGGAGATGGAATTTAAACCCTTATACCATTGAGTGATCCACATATTCTACAACTCAGCAAAACCCAATAGTGATATGTGTTTTGATTTATTGTAAAAAAACATCTTTAAAAAATACAAAGTGGGCTCTCAGAAATAAGTTATTACTTATCCTTTTTTAATATTATAAAAAAAACATCTTTTAGACTCAATAGCAAAGAAAAGACAAAGTTCTAGTATACTATGTAAACAGATTACATCGATAAATCTTATTGGAAAATGTTTAGGATTGATTAATTTTGGTTAATTAGCAGGTTTTTTTGGTTAACTTGTGTTCTCTAGGCATGCCAAGAAGCATAGTAAAAACCTTGCACAACCTTAGTCTTTCATTTAACTGGTTTGAATCTTCTTATTAAGTTTACTTTCTCAATGATAAATGGGTACACCCTACACTCTTGAAAATAGGGTTGGTAACATTGTGAGTATCAAGGTTTTCTCAGCAATAAGAGAAGATATTAGTATAAAAGTTGCAATATAAACCATTTTTAATTACATAATAATAACTAAACAAAGATATGTGAAGGATTATCTTTATAATTTAAATTGCATTATATAACATAAAAATCGTATGAAATTTTCATTGTTCTATTCCATGCCTCACAAATATGTTTTGGAATGGAAGTACTTATTCTATTATCTTGCTTTTACGATTACCTATCCATTACATTTCTTTGTTGTTCCATTCTTTGCAATCTCACATATCTCAAAAAAGTAATTCAGAAATCCATCATACAATAGAAAATGTTTTATAAACTCTTATAAGGGAAGAAGAAAGATAAGACTAAATGAGTGTATGGTGTTAATCTAATTATGATGTTCTTTCGTCTCTATTTGCATGTTTCTAGCTTGTTTGTAGTATTGTCTATAAAATATTGTTGTTATATTTGAAAGTTCATTTTACCATTTTCATCTTTTTGTGTGTATATTTTAATCTTTCAGGGTTTTTTTAAAGTATTTGAGGGACCATTTCTGGTTGGGAGTGGGGTGAAGTCAAGGGCCCTAAAACTGGAGGATAGTTGTATTTAGAGCCACTTAAATATTGAAGATTTTTGTTGGCATTAATTTCAATAATCATATGTACCCTAGAAGAGATATCATAACCATAGTTTATTTTATATAATGTTTTTGTATATTTATTAAATGTTGTACAGGTGATGTCTACAAGATGTTGGTATTTTTTTTTTGTTGACAAGTTATTACGCTATCTAACACCTCCAATAATCTATAATATTTGTATAAGATGATGAAAATTATTATTTTTTATTACAGCTTCTCTTCATATTGATTATTCATTGTGGTTTGAGTTCTGGAATGTTGCCACTGAGAGGATTCCACATTGTGGGGCGTTGGAATTAATTACAGAATGAGGCATGATTTTTGGGTATTGATGGAAATGTTTAATTCTTGCTCATATAGATCGATAAGTATTTTACAATATGCTCTTTTAACCTTATATTAGGACCTTTTTCTGGAAAAAAATTGCTTTTAGTATTGAACTTTGAAAAAAAACTTCATATATAGCATTGTACTCTTAAAAAATGACTTTTGAATTATTTTTAGTTGATATGGAAAATTATATTTTTTTATATTGAAGATCATTTAAAGGATTGTCTTCTGGTAAACAAAATATTCATTAATTGCATTAAACTTTGCAAAAAAGTTCATTAATAGCATCGTAGTTTCAAAAAAGGACTTTTTCGTATTCTTTTTGCTAATCTAGAAAAATTTTATTTTTATGTACATTAGAGCTCATTAATAGGATTTTTTTTTGAAAATATTTTGTTAATGGAAAGTACATTTTCATTTTCTTTCGCATATAGATCATTTATGTAAAAAAAATATTTCAAATATGGACCATTTATGTATTTTTGTTCACAAGTGAACCATTTATGTAATATATAAATTTAAATGTTAATTAGTAGGTCATTAATATGATAATTTTATAGGGAAATTTTGTTTTTAGTATTGAAATTTGCAAAAAAAAAAAAAAAGTTTATTAATGGCATTGTACTTTAAAAAAAATATATTATTTTGGAATATTTTTAGATGATATTGAGACGTTTCATGTTTTCCAACATTGAAGCTCATTTGTAGGACAGTGTTTTGGAAACGAATTTCATTAATAGCGTTGAACTTTGCAAAAAAAAATTCATTAATAGCATTGTACTTTTAAAAAATAACTTTTTTTGGAATTCTTTAACTGTAGATTCCTTGAATGCATACCTTGATGAACATATGTAGAAAAATCAATTTGGAAAAGGATAAAATCCTGATATGACAACCCGAACAAGTAAAAGAAAAACTCAGTTTTGACTAACCGAATTTATTCAAAATCTTTATTCATGTTAGTAGCTTACACACCATTTAGATGCTCTCAAAATAGCATATGAAATAACTTCGAGATGTAATAAAGCTAAAATGTTATTTGATATGTTTTGTACTTTCTAATAATCATTACCAGGAAGCATTTGAAAGATTTTTTTACCAGAACGAATGTGATCAATATACAAAACAATGTTGCATATTCATAACCTAATGTTCTTAAGTTACTGTAATAAGGTCTTCCTGTAATAGTTGATTGGCCCTAACCAACTATCCCATGCAAGTTAATGGGTTTATGTTGTTCTGAATGTGTTAAAATGCTTCACTTAGGTGTTACTCAACACATGGTCTGCGGACTATCCACATTGATTTCATGATTGAGAAGAACACGTCACATCGACCAAGATCAGACCATCAACCATATTAGTGACCCCCACTGAGATTAGCAATGTAATTTGAGTAATCATCCAAAACAGACAATGAACTTTGAACTGTAATAAATCTAAAATCAATTCCTAAATCGTACATCAAACTTCCAACGTTAAACCTTGAACATTTTCAATTAATGTTATCGAGTTGATATGCATTTGATTATTTAGGTATATCGTAAATTGTTTACCTTCCCCTGTTGAATTATGGCGTGAATGTACAGTTTTACGTTTAACCGTAAACATGAGGCTTTAGTTTGGTTGTCTAACTAATGATTTGGATGAGACAAAAGCATTTGATGAGTGGATTCTTAAAATTAGTGAAGGTAATACTGGTGGCCCTAATGATGGTGAAGTTGAAGTGGAATTTCCAGAAGACGTTGTTCGCTCTACAGGTGACCATATTCATTCAACTGTATCCACCATTTATCTATCATTTGAAAACCATCTTGATGATCCATCATATTTTCAAGATAAAGCTATTTTGGTACCTACAAATGAAGAATTCGATGCTACCAATGACTACATTTTAGGATTGATGAAAGATGAAGGGAAAACATATATGAGTTCAAACTCTTTATGTGAGATAGAGTTACCAGATTTTTTTGAGGAATCAATCTACTCTTCAGTTGTGTTGAATGATTTTAAGGCGTCTAGAATTTCTAACCATAAACTTACACTAAAAATAGGTGTTCCAGTCATGTTACTTCGTAATATCGAACAAACCAAAGGATTATGCAATGATACTAGGTTACATATTGTTAGGATTGGAAGACACGTCATTGAAGCCTGAATCATATATCTTGGATTCTTCAACGAGACTACTTATATACCTTGCATGAAGTTAACTCCGTTTAATAAAAGAATCTTATTTCGTTTTTAGCGGAGGCAATTCCCCATAGTTGTTTATTTTGTTATGGCCATTAACAAAAGTCAATGACAATAATTATCAAATGTTGGATTATACTTGCGTAGGCTCATCTTCACTCATTGTCAGTTATATGTTTTTTTGTTTCTCGTGTCACAAGTGAAAAATGATTTAAAGTACTCATATATGACGAGGGTCGTCCAACTAATAAAAACAAAAAATTATGTCTACAAAGAGATCATTCAACGATTATAGATATTCAAGTGTTTCATTGTTTTTTTCAGACATTTCAATGTTACCAATAATACTAAATATGTTTCTGTTACTTTATATTTTTTTATAGTGCCAACTTTTTTATACTTTTATATGTATATTTTTATATGTTCTCTGCGTTTTACGCGGGTCATAATCTAGTTCATGTATATAACGGTAAATTTTAGAAATTTAATGTAAGAATAAAAAACCTCAAAAAATAACAAGTGGAAAAAAATAATAAAACAAAACAAGCCATGTGACAAAATAAATAAGTAAAATAAATATGAAAAAAATATACATTTGTAAGAAAGGATACAGAAATAGAACAAAGAGTTGTCTATCAAATTAGAAAGAATGTCCAAACAATATAGTTTCTATAATCGTATTCATATCCATAACAATTAGATATAATTACACGTGGATTTTAGATTATATAAATAAAAGGGTAAATTACACGAATGATCCCTATGGTTTGGGGTAGTCTGCGCGGTTGGTCCCTGAACCTTTTTTTTTAACTCGGACAGTCCTTGTTACGTGTTTTTGTTGCACGTTTGGTCCCAAACACCGTGAAAAAGACTATTTTACCCTTTTTTAATATATTATTTAATCTTATTATTATAATTCCTGTAATATTAATAGAAAATTTTATAATTAAATATGATTTTACGTTCATCTCCAATAAAACTTAAAACCCACAGAACGTCATTTGCCCTTCCTATGTTTTTCAACAGTGCCCTATCAGAAAAAGGGATTGTCGGAATCGCCATTAATCCCCCTCCCTTCCACCTCCGATACCCTCTCTTTGTCATCAGGAATTCTCAGATCTCTTTTTGCAGCCTTACCGGAGAAGACAAAGTGCTTCGTTGGAGTCGAAAATCAGGAGTTCACGACACACCTACAACCTTTTTCTTGTAGGAAATCTCGTCTGAAAATCAAGGCTACGTAACACATACATACACATCAAGGGTTTTCGAGACCCAATTGTAGGTTTGTTTCTCTCTGGCTATGAGACCCACCTCCCCTGCTTTTTTCTTTCTCTTGCTGGTCACCTCTGGACCATCGACTTGAAGTATCATATATGCAATCGATCTTTATGATGTTTCTGAAAACATATTTTATAAATAGCTTCACATTGGTTTCAGATTCGTTTTAGGAAATTAAATTTCATTTTGGTTGATTGTGATTTTGGTTTTAGGTTGGATTTTAGGGTTGATTTGGTTAGCTTTGGTTTTTGTTGCAGGTTCCGACGGTGGTTGCCAGAATAACCGTTGGTGGATGTCGATTTTGACTAGAGAGGTTGTCAGTGCTTACTAGAGTGGTTGTCAGGCTCTTTTTACATGTGTGGAAGGAAATAAATAAGGTGGGGACAAAAAAGAGGAAGGAGATGAAGGGTTGTCATCGATTGTGGGGTTTTCCGGCAAGGGTATGGAAGAGAGAATCGACTCTTCTTTCAGTGTTCCATGGAAGAAGAAAAACATAGAGATGAAGAAAGGGTAAAAGGGTTTGATACGGTTGTGGAGTGGGGTCAATTGCTGGGACCCATCTATATATTAAACAATTTCTTTAACTAATAAATAATTTAAAATATATATAGTTAATTGGAAAAGAAATATCGAGGGACAATAAAGTCTTTTTAAGCCTAATAGGGACCAAGCACGCAACAAAACTATATAATAGGGACGGTTCGAGTTAAAAAAAAGATTCAGGGACCAAGCGCGCATACTACCACAAACCATAGGGATCATTCGTGTAATTTACCCTAAATAAAATAAACCTATTTATATAATCTTATCTGATTAATAACAACGTATCTAAATTTTTTTGAATAATGTTTTGTGAGAAAGAAAAATCAATTTAACTTGTTTAAGTTGATTAAAATTTGATGTTACACTTAAATTTATAAAAGTTTTTTTGCAATCGGTTACTGATTGAGATGCATGAACAAAGATATGAGATTAGCTAGATAGGGAACACTCTACCCCTCCAAATTAACATCTTTCTCTATTTAATTAACCAATTATATATATATATATATATATATATATATATATATATATATATATATATATATATATATTCAATTGAGAAAATAAAAAAAATATTGAAAATGGAAAAACATTCTTAGCCAATCATTTATATTTGTCACAAACCCCTACATCCTACGGGCGGAAAGGAAAAAATGAATTTGCATGTCGTTTCCAACAAAATATGTTTCTTTAAACTATGTTAATCTTTACCTTAATATATACAAAAACATATATTTTTTTGTTTTTTTTTTAACTTTTAATGAGTTTTTTTTATCGAAAAACTATTTTAAATATATTAAAGTTCATAATTTTTTATTCTTTATAAATAGACATCCATATTGATATAGTTTTAAGATAAAATAAATTTTTTTAGTTTTATTTTTATAGTTCCGGCTCTCGTTATTCATAAGCGAATAAAATTGCATCAGATTTTTGAATTTTTCTTACGATACATTTGTTAATAACTTATGAATAAAAAGTATACTTAATTTTTTACAGTTCAAATATCATTCATATATGAATATAATATGTAATAAATTTTTTATAGTTTACATTCGCTATCGTCACATGTTATATTCAAATAAGAATAAAACGTGTATTAGTTATTCTCATAAGTTATATTGATATATGAATAACACATTTATCAGAATTTCATTATAGTTTATTTGTTAATCATATATAAATAAGGAGTTCGAATTTTCAAAACACTTCATCTTTTATTAACATATTATTTATTCATATATAAATAACAAATGAACTCTAATCAAAATCTGACAAATGTTTTATTTATATATGAATATAACATATAACGAGAGCTAATACATGTTTTATTCACATTTGAATATAACATGTGATGAATTATGATATAAAAAATATATCTTTTGGTAAAAAACTTTATTACATGTTATATTCATATATGAATGATACTTAAATTGTAAAATAAATATAATAATAAAAAATAAAAAATAAAAGTTAAGCATATGTTTTTATTCATAACTGAATAATGAATGTATCGTAATAAAATTCTGATATATTTTTATTATGAATAACGAGATCTGAAACTATAAAAAAAAAAGAAAAAAATATTTTATTTTAAAACTACATCAATACGGTTGTCTATTTATACAGAATAAAAAGATTATGAATTATGATACATTTAAAATAATTTTTTGAAAAATATAACTCCTTAAAAATTAGAAAAATAAAAAAATATGTTTATATATATATATATTATGTAACGATTAACATAGTTTAAAAAAACATGTTTCGTTTGAAAACATAAATATTTTGTGGCAAAATAAATGTATAGATGTGATTGATTTTTCTATCCTTAAATTTTTTTTTTTTTTTTCTCAATTGAATCCCTTTATATTTATCTTGATTTTTAAACTTTAAAAATTGAAAGAATTTTTATGGTTAATTTAAGTAGATTCGACCCTTAATCGGATAACTACTTACTCCACCAATATTTAATTAGGATGCTCCTGGGGTCATTTCCACGTGAACACCATGCTTTAAAGTTTAAACCAAGTTTAAATATCAATTGCTTTTTGAAAACGATAATATAAACTTCTTACTCCGTATTATTTCAACAGTATCTTGGAACATATTGTGTGTACAGGTTTCGTCTGATGTATTAAATATCTTTAAAAACTCATGACGAATTAAAAAAAAAAAACTTTATCATTATTAAAAGTTTTTATTATTAAATTATATATATATATATATATATATATATATATATATATATATATATATAGAGAGAGAGAGAGAGAGAGAGAGAGAGAGAGAGTTAGGTTCAAATGTTTTCACTAGCTATTGTGTGCATGTATGATTTATTCTGAACCAATCATTTTAGTTATTTTAAGAAAATAATTAATGCATATTAAATGTTGAAGATGTAATTAATACACATTATATCTTCAACATGTAGTATGCATTAATTACTTTCTTAAAATAACTAAAATGATTGGTCCAGAATCAATCACACATGCACACAATAGATAGTGAAAACAAAATAACCTAACCCTATATATATATATATATATATATATATATATATATATATATATATATATATATATATATATATATATATATATAGAGAGAGAGAGAGAGAGAGAGAAAAGTGATTCGTACATAACAACTTTTTACCCTACACAACAATTTATACATTATAGAATTGTACAGTACAACATTTTAAAGCATCAATTGTTGTGTATAGAGAAAAATTGTTGTGTACAAATTATATATATATATATATATATATATATATATATATATATATATATATATATATATATATATATATATATATATATATATATATATATATATATATATATAACATCTACAACTGCCAATTTTGTTTACTTTCAACGCCTCACATGGATGTATATTTGGCAAGTAAGATAAGAAACAACGTTTAATCATTTTTTTTATAAGAATTGATAGAAGAAAGATAGGATGTAAACATTTAGTAATATATATATATATATATATATATATATATATATATATATATATATATATATATATATATATATATTAGGTGTGATCCCCATGTATTACATAGGTGTATTTAAAATAATTAAATATGTATAAACATTTGAGAAATTTGAATTTATAAAAAAAATAGAAAAATATTGAATTATTAAAAAGTAAAGTGTTTTTTTTTTCTCTTTTAAATTTAAACAAATCATTTAGATAAAATAATCAAATCAAATTAATGAGATTTTATTTTAAAATTTTGAAATTATAAGGAAAGTCAATTAATGAAAGTCATATGCATTTATTATTAAATTTAAATACCATATGAAATTTAATAAAATAGGAAAAACCATAAAATTATATATGGAATAAAAATTAATTCAAAATAACCACAAAATGACATGTGACAAAATGAATTAGAGTTTGACAAGTGGCAAAAAAACCTTCATTTATTAGAGAATATATATATATATATATATATATATATATATATATATATATATATATTAAAGATAAAATAAGAACCTTTAAAATATAAGAACCGGTTAAGAACCATTTTCATTAATGGTATTTTTATCAAAATATTTATAACTAGAATACAAATAAGATTCTCATTTTTGATATGTGATCCAATAATTAAATATTTCATCATTCTCCAAAAACAAACATTTCCCTTTCTCTCTATCTACCACTGGTTCACACCATCACCACCTATCTACGACACCACCACCAACCACTGTTGTCACAATTAGCAACTTAGCTAGGAAAGTTTAAAAATCTACACAAAACGTTTCAAATAGTCAATTTGGTGTTGAAAACCCTAATCTCGTTCAAGTTTATCACGGGCTCGGATTTTCTTATTGGGCTTGACAAACCAATAAGCATTCAATTCGACTATTTTGGGCCTAAAAACCCTAATTGGGTTCTAAATGGACCCACATTCATAAAACTTAACATATTGGGCTATGTGGACCTAAAATAATTCTTGTTTTCCCTATTGGGCCAAGTTGGGCCATAAA
Organism: Lactuca serriola; assembly: GCF_051521515.1. Taxonomy (NCBI): domain Eukaryota; kingdom Viridiplantae; phylum Streptophyta; class Magnoliopsida; order Asterales; family Asteraceae; genus Lactuca; species Lactuca serriola. The sequence continues at coordinate 274,215,406 of NC_136412.1, read as the reverse complement.
CTCCATTTCCTTGACTCTAATGGGCCGTAAACCATCATAACGACCCAATAGGCCGAAAAATATTTATTGTGGGCCTCATTAACTCGAACTAAGACAATAAAGGGGACCAAATCCTCTCATTTCCTTTCTCCTTACCCATTCTCGGCCCAAACAATAATAATAATAATAATAATAATAATAATAATAATAATAAAGAGATAATAAGGGGATGGAAGCCTTGACACCTCAATGTTGCATTGTGGTAATCCATGCACAAAACACCACCATACAACAATGTAAATCACATACTTCTATGCAAGACTCTCTCACTCCCTCTATTCTCTCCAAATTCTCGGCCATAAGGACCTCCCCACCATCATCTCTCATTTCAAACACAACATTCTCTTATCTTTACCTCTTAAAATCAAGGAAATCCTCTCATCCCTCCTCATCAAAATCGTGGGTGTGTGTGGGTGTTTCAAGAGTGTTCTTCAAGGCTTCAACCTCTTGGTAAGTGGTTATCATGTATAAACACGTACTTTCCATCTTAATGTTAAGAACTCTTTCTGACATAGCCTTATTTCATGATCTAACTCCCTAGAACCATCTAAGTTCGAAAACTTCCTCAAGGAGTTGCTAGGGCCGAAATCTTCTCTCAAATATTCACCAAAAACCAAGAACAACAAGCAAAGGTGAGTTCATACCACGTATTTTCGATTTTTACTTGGCTTTGGGGGAGAATACAAGTTGCTTTGTGTAGATCTATGTGTATATGCATGAATATGTGTGTTTCTCATGACTTATTTGTTGATTATGTGTTATTTATCCTCTAAACCTAAAAATATGTTAAGAATATTAAGTTTTTTCACTTGGATCTACATGAAAACCTTGAGAAAAGTATGTGTTATCACATATAATACATGTAAACTTGTAGATCTGGGATTTATACACTTAAAATAGCAAAAAGGAGTGTTGTGTTCGAAGATCTATAAACTAGACTCATAAATCAGCCCTTGACATAAAAGTTTTGGTTCAATCTCGGACTGTTTTGATCAACTTAATGATAATATTTTTCAAAACTGTTTTACATGCAAAAGTTTCAGGTGTATACCTTTAAAATGAATACTTTCACGTTTTCATACGATTTTTCTACAGTTTTTGATGAATTTCACAAAACTGCCTATCATATTTGGAATAATTTCTGACCAGCCTGTGAAGGTGAGCAATTTCACACTTTTTAGAGGCCATTCAAAATTATGAGAAAAATTGTGAACAAATTATACAAGATTTAAAAACTTCCAGAATTTACGGATCCAAATTTCGACTTACGATGAGTTTTCTACAAATTTTCCAACAACAAGGTCTAAAAAGCCAAAAACCAGAAAAATGTGTATTTTCACAAAAATCAAGCCAAAAATGATATTTTTGACAAAAATGGGTTTAAAATGTTGTTTTTACCAAAAACTAGTCATAAATACATGTTTTGAACAAAATGGGGACTAAAGTGTTATTTTTACTAAAAATTGTGCCTTAATTGTAAAATTTTGGCTTATTGGGCCAAGAACATCATTTTTACAAAAAGTGGGCATTTTATGCTATTTTAGTGAATAATTGATCCAAAACCAACAATAAACTAATAAACGGATTAATTTTGATCATTTTTAGGTTATCGGGCCTTAGTGACCCATTTATATGTTTGATAGGTCCTTAATACTATTTATATGTGCATTGGGCACTTTTGACCCATTAACATGTGCAACGGACATTGTATACTATTGCTACAGTTAGACTACATCGGTCTAGGGTGACTATAACCTTATTCTATTTTTTAGTCGGCGTTCACAAACACCAAGACAGATGAAATTGTCATTATTTAGTATGGTTATGACGGCCCACTTAGAGGAATTAACGTTATGAAGTTTGCGGAAGACTACTTTCTTTTATGTTGGATTACTCGGAAACTTACTTACACTGGTACTCAACCTCGGGGTTGGTACGGCATCATTCTCTATTCTTCTTTTACGGGCAACATCAGGTTGTCTAGATACATTCTATCTACATTCTCTTCTATCACTTATGGCATTCTATTAAACAATAACACACATGCATTAATACAAGATCGAACATAAACATACCAAACTATTTTAAGAAAATAAAGGATTTTCTTGTGATTACAAAATTATACAAATCATTTTCTCAAATATACTTATGAACTCACCAACATTTTTATGTTGACCTTTTTAAATTAACTTGTATTCTCAGGAAACCGTCGAAGCAGGTTGAACGAAACAAACTAATGGATATTCTGTTATATTTTTGTTTCATCATACTCTGACTATTTTGACATGTAATATTCAATACAATACTCAATGTAAACAATGAATGTTGTTATATTACATGGTGATGATGATGTTATGTTTCATTTATATTCACTGTAATGATATTTCAAGATGAAGTCACGCACAAGCCCCCGGACGTTTCCACCGTCTGGTTCGGGGGTGTGATAGATTGGTATCAGAGCATTGTTTATAGTGAACTGGCATATCTAACCATACAAGATATGCAACTATAAATACAATGAGACTAAACTACTCTGAAAATAATAATTAAAATACATACTTATGTGTGCATTTTAGAGTAATAACGCAACAAGAACAGTAAAAGTCTTTGGAGGATTTGAACATCTCTATTAAACTCGGGCAGTTATGTAGTCGTATTGGGTGTGAATGTAGCCTGATCAACTACATTCATTCAAAATACAACCAACGTGTGTTCGGGAGTAATTGTGATGGACTATGAATCAAAAACTTACCATTTAATTATCCAAAGAGCTTATAGAACCAAACCTAAACAAAATTAAAATACTATAGGAGTATTTGGTGTGCTATTTGTTTCTAATATTTATACCTCCCTTCGTGCAATACACTATAGACGGGCATCATTAGCCAGGAGACCCATATTTCCCTAGTCAGGGGTATGCAGGGTGGCTTGACCCAGAAGAAGACTCAAAGGAAGAACCAGAGGAGGAACATGAAGTAGAACTTACAGATGAACCCGTCGAGCCAGTAGTGAACCTCGAAGAGGAAGAGCTCGAGGGCGATGATGATGATAACTCGGATGCAAAGTCTGAGGTCATCAATCCTCCATACATGTCCAGAGTACTGGCTTATCGTACGGGCCCCGATGGCCCCACGCCCCCATGGGCACACGATATTTAGAGATGGAGTCACCAACAGGGGATACGACAACACTACGGTAGGAACCGAGGTTTCTTCGATCTTATTCATAGAGGACCAGCTGACTAGGCCCTGCCAGTCATGGTTCGGCGCACCCGAGATATTGATAACCAAGCTCAGGACACCCCAAATCAAACGGACCAAATGTGGTTTCTATTGAGAGAGATGAGAGACAAACACAGGAAGTGAACGGAGACTCCTGAGCGAGACAGTTAGTTTGGGAGGTACGACTACGAGATACCGAGTGACAAGTAGCTCGTCTCCGAGGTGCATCTACTTTATCAGCACCACCACCAGACACTTTCCGCCACGATTAGGATCAACCTTTTCTTTTCTCCCCCCTATTATCCGATATGACTCTCTTTCGTGTACTAAGACGGTACTTACCAATGAAACAATTATGTGCTATCTTTATTTCATGTTATTGCATAAATTCAATTATATGCACAACCGAACCCTCGAAACCGCTAGATACTTAAGGATCTCGAAACCGAAACAACCCATATACTCTAAGGATAGATGTAACGATTGTGCCAAATCTGCGATTACCTACTACCGTAAATACATCATAAGGATGTAGATGGAAACAATGAGAATCATACGACAATACGCAAAATTTATAGAGTACAATCAGGAATGATGATCATTACTTACGATCTGGCTTATCAACATGCAGCAGGAAAATGTCATTCCACAGAAATAACAAGCACAACAGCGAGACACCGCTCCTGCAGATGGACTCTTCTACATTCCAAGCTGCTGTAACAGTGGCAGTAACCACTACTATGGCACAACTCAATGCAAACAACACCAATAGATGTGGAAATAACATCGACAACTCCAGCCTAAGGAATAAGCACGGAAACCAACAAGTGACAGCTTATCAAGGCACTCCAAACCCCAAGCTTAAGAGCAGGAAGCGAAATTTGGGAAGTAAGAGAAAGGGACAACCAACTCAAGGGTTCTCGAAGAAGCAACATGTTGTTGTTGTCCATGCGACCATGACACCTACTACATCAACACCAGCGAGATCATATGTTGGAAGCCTTCCAAAATGCAACTAGTGCAATTTCCATCATAAGGGAACCTGTCGGGAGCCGTATTGTCATAGATGCAATTGAAAGAGTCACACCGCCAAATACTGTAGAACTTATCCACAACAGAATCAACAACCAAACAACAACAACGATCACAACGACAGGAACAACAACACCAACGTTGGGGCCAGTCACACCTGCTATGGGTGTGGAGGAACCGGCCATTTTCGATGCAACTGCCCCAAGTCTAACAATCAAGAGGCAGGAGGATCAGGAAGGGTCCTAACCCTAGGTCGAGGCGAAGCAATTCAACACCCGACAGTTGATACTGGTACGTTCCCACTTAACAACTCTTTCTCTGGCATCTCACTCGACAGTGGAGCTGAGCGAAGCTTCGGTAGTAACAAATTCGAGCACTTACTAAAACAACAACCCCAGAAGCTAAACGAAGCCTTCACTGTAGAGATGGCTAATGGGAAAACCGAATCAACCAAAGATACTTATGTAGGGTACACCTTAACACTAAACAACCATTCATTTCAAATATATTTGAGGCTAGTAAATATTAGGAGCTTTGATGTGATAACCGACATGGTTGGGTTAAACCCCCACCATGCTGATACTATGTGTCGCGAGAAGGCCATTTGCCTTCACCTCCCCAATCACGAAACTCTAATAATCTATGGTTTTAAACCTGACACCAATCCTCGTCTTATCTCATGCATTAATGCACAAAAGTGCCTGCACAAGAAGAATTATGCGTTCCTCGCTTATGTTGTAGACAAGACCAAAGAAGAAGTAAGCATACAAGGTATTCCAGTGGCATGCGATTTTCCGGATGTATTTCCCGAAGAACTTCCGGAAATACCCCAGAGAGACAGGTCAAATTTCGAATCGGCCTCATACCGGGAACCGCATCAATTGCCAATTCACCCCACAAGGTAGCTCTCGCCGAAATTCAGGAGTTATCCAGTCAAATTAAGAGAATGGTTGAACAAAGGATTCATCAGACCAAGATTCTCACCCTAAGGAGCTCCGGTCTTGTTCATCAAAAAGACGGACCCTTCAGAATGTGCATCGATTTTAGGGAATTGAGTAAGCACTATCAAGAACCGATACCCACTTCCTCGGGTTGACGACCTATTTGGCCAGCTCCAAGGAGCTAGTTATTTCTCTAAAATAGATCTAAGAACCGGTTATCATTAGCTTCGAGACCGAGAAGAGGACATTCCAAAAACTATTTTCCGAACTCGATATGGTCATTACGAATTTGTTGTTATGCCCTTTTAAGTCTGACGAATGCCCCATGGTATTCATGGACCCCATGAACCGAGCTTTCCACTCATTCCTGGTCAACCTTTTAATTATTTCCATCGATAATATACTTGTCTGTTCACGAAACAAGAACAAACACTATCAAGACCTACGATCGGCTTTGGAGGCATCGAAGCTAGAGAATATCGCGAAGGAAGCACTGCGTAGACTGGATAAAACTCTTGCGGTCAAAAAGACGAATCTTATTTTTACAAGAGTTTGATTGGGCACTATCTGGGTGATAGCCAATAGGTCAACCAAATCTGCTCATTTCCCGCCAATAAAGGAATCAAACAAGATGGAAAGATTAACACGGATCTACAACAAGGAGATCATGAGACTCGATGAAGAACCAGTATCTATTATCTCGGATCGGGATAACGTATTTACTTCAAGATTTTGACAGTCACTCGAAGTCATGCTCCGAGCCTGGGTGTTTGAATTCAGCAAGTCATGCGATACCCGGTTGCCCTTGATTGAATTCTCATACAATAACAACTATCGCATGAGCATCAAGGTTGCTCCTTTCGAGGATCTTTATGGTTATAAATGCAGATCACTCACCAGTACTCTCACGGGAACAGAAATCATTCGAGAAACGACAGCAAAAATAATCCAAATCAAAGTCCGACTTCAAACATCGCGATACCGACAAAAGAGCTATGCGGACAATCGACGAAAATCTCTAGAATTTCAAGTCGGAGATCGGGTGCTATTGAAGGTCTCTCCCTGGAAATGGATGACCCATTTTGGGAAACAGGGAAAGCTGAACCCACACTATATTGGACCATTCGAGATTCATGTCGAATTGGTCCAGTGGCTTATAAGCTGCAGCTACCTACTGAGCTCATCAATGTACACCCCGTGTTCCATGCCTCGAACTTGAAGAAGTGCTTATCTGATGAAAATCTTATTATTCCTTTAGAAGAGATCGAAATAAACAAGAATCTTCTGTTCGTCGAAGAACCAGTCGAGATAATGAATAGAGAAGCGAAGCGTACGAAGCAGAGCCGCATTCCGATTGTGAAGATTCGATGGAACGCTAAGCGTGGACCGAAATTCACATGGGAACACGAAGACCAAATGAAGCAGAAGTGCCCTCACATATTCTTGCATCCTCAAACCTAGGTCTCAAAAAGAAATTTCGGGACGAAATTCCCTCTAATGGGAGGATGATGTCACAACTAGCAATTTAGCTAGGAAATTATGTGCTCCTGTAAACATTATCCATTGTGATATATGTAATTATTATGGATATCAAACCCTATACTCAATCAATGACAACAAATTCAATCAAGATTCATCAAGTAAAGTTTAAAACTCTACACAAAACGTTTCAAATAGTCAATTTGGTGTTGAAAACCCTAAGAATTCTCGTTTAAGTTTATCACGGGCTCAGATTTTCTTATTGGGCCTGACAAACCAATAAGCATTCAATTCGACTATTTTGGGCCTAAAACCCTAATTGGGTTCTAAATGGACCCACATTCATAAAACTTAACATATTGGGCTATGTGGACCTAAAATAATTCTTGTTATCCCTATTGGGCCAAGTTGGGCCATAAACTCCATTTCCTTGACTATAATGGGCCGTAAACCATCATAACGACCCAATAGGTAGAAAAATATTTATTGTGGGCCTCATAAACTCGAACTAAGACAATAAAGGGGACCAAATCCTCTCATTTCCTTTCTCCTTACCCATTCTCGACCCAAACAATAATAATAATAATAATAATAATTGTAACGACCAAAAATTTCAACCAATTTAAAATTTTCGAAAATAACCCGAATCCATTAAAGTTATTACAAAAAGGTTTTCAATACAATTTATTTTAAGTATTCCCAGAATCTCATCACAATATAAACACGAGGAGCGGTACGATCACGCCTTCGCCTTGCCACGGTCTCCTGAAGAACCTGAAAAACATTAAACCACAACTATAAGCCCGAAAGCTTAGTGAGATACCCCCAAAATACCAACCACATATACCATACACGCATAACATGCCATACATATCCGATCACAGAACAACCATGCACTTCGGGTCTACTGTGGGACTGGTCCGCCGCACCGGCCAATAGTCCACCTGGTCCACCCTCCGAGTCTAGCCATGTACCTCGAGTCTACAGTGTGATTGGTCCGCCCGCACCGGGCCTTCAATTCACCTGGTCCACTCTCTGAGTCTACAGTATGACTGGTCCGCCCATACCGGGCCTTCAGTCGGCCTGGTCCACTCTCCGAGTCTCGGCACGTCTGATCCGCCCTCTTGGGGCCTACAGCCTATCCGGACCGCTCGCTGGGCCTTCGGGACAACCGGTCCGCCCTGGGTATCTTGGCATACAGCACAAAGCAGGACCCACCTCAACCCATCTCCAGTCCAAACAACCATGTGCACATAAACATACAATCATATAGCAATTCACAGTCAACAAGCCGATCAAACAGATCACATAACATATCATCATCCTAACCAGGATATCGACCTAACCGGTCACTAGCATAGCATCACCCTACATCTCGGGATACCTATCTCAACCAGGTCTCTAACATATACCATCCTAACTACCAGGATGCAAACATATCAAAGCAATAACATAACAACGACCACCCGGATCTCAATCCGATAAGGGCCGACCTTGGTGCCTTAGACCCTGTTGATATAGTGAGGATAACTCACATCGCGAATGCGGATACTCTGAACTGAGGAAGCAGACTCTCGAACCACCAACTCACCGCAAATCCCGAACTAACCATCATAACAAAAATAAGCATTAGGTCAATCATACTTCCACTTATCGGCCAAGACCAAAGTCCAAATCTCATATAAAGTCCAACATTAGCCCAATTTACCAAATTGGGCCCACTTCACCAAATGGGCCTAGAACCAATGTCCATAACAATAATTGGGCTCAAAATACTCTATCCCTGAATTCCCAGACTTGGCCCAATAACCAATTGTCCATCAACGGCCCAAACTCAAAGCCCAAAAATGAAAGTCCAACAGGAGAAGTACGTTGGGCGTACCCTCCTTTGTACGCTGGGCGTACTGCAATGAAATGCAAACGAGGATCGGGGCTTTGGCCCGCTATGCGGGGCGTAATCAAGGGTTACGCGGGGTGTAACTGCAATACTCAATAAGTCCTTTTAACCTCTTAATGGCTTAAGCTCTTAAGCCCAAACTTCAGATCCATAGGCCAAATATGATTAGAATTCATAAAGTCTCAGACTTTATCACTTGGGACTTCCTTAAGCTCTTAATCCAAGGTCTTAATCCATTAAGACCTATATATCTCACACATGGAACAACTACAGCCCTTGGGACCTCATTTTTCTCACTCAAAACCCCTCCAAAGGTCTGAAAGGACAGATAATCTTGACCAAATCGAACTATGCAACAAGGTGAGGACTTTTGGGACAAGAATGGAGACAAAGCTTCAAAATACATAGATCTATACAATATGAAGGTCAAGCAAGAAGATTTATACCTCAAACAAGCTCCAAAGGATGGTATCTCTTCAGATCTACAAGCTCCACACGTTCTTCTTCTTCTTCGACAACTTCTCTTTTCTCCTTCAAGCCTTTCTTTTGCCAAAAAGAGCTTTCCATGGTCAAACACACCCAATAATGGAGAGAACACGAGATCTAGGGTTTCTCTGAGGTTGAAGATGAGCATAAGGAGGCTAAGGGGTGAACCAACATGTTCCTTATATAGTGGCTGACCCTAAAATAGGGTTTGGGGTTTCTGAGAGTACGCTGGGCGTACCTCCCTGGTACGCTGGGCGTACTCACCCGGCCACCCGCAACTTTTCGCCCCTTTACGCTGGGCGTACTTCCAGCTTACGCTGGGCGTACCCAGCCAGACTTCACCAATACTTGCATGCATGCCATGCATGCATGGGACCCTTTATCCACTTATACCACAAAGAGCTATAAACAATGATCAACTTCAAAACACCGCAACTCCTCTAATCTAAACCCGCTCCCAAATAACTTTACATTCATACGGGGGTGACGAGAGCCCAAATGCTTCTAACACATACACCAGCCCGAAACCATTTCGGATGAAACTTATTTCTCGCAAAAGGACCAGAATTACCCTTCCTCTTAAATCTTAGGGACTTATAATTAAACACTTAAAGAACGGGGTGTTACAATTCTCCCCCACTTAAATTAGGCTTCGTCCTCGAAGCCTGCGACAACTCTACTCCGAAACTATCCCTGCAATGCACCGCCTGACATTCACCGAACCAGGCTAATCAAGACTCAACCATCGAAATCTGACACCCAACTTTATCTTTCTTGCTGACAGGACGACACAAGCTTCAGCCCTAGAGCAACTCCCACGAGTTCTCCACCGCAATCTCATAACCGCACCAAACTGGCTCTAGTGTCCTCGGGTTAGGAAAACCCCGATACACTGCTGACACTTCCAAACACCCTTCCGGATGCATTTTCACCACATAAACAAATCTATCTGGAATTCCGAAATTCCACCCATGCATTCCTGCCGAGCCTCAGCAACCATCCAACCCGGATGTGCTCCCATACCACTGCCGCTTTCACTTCCGTGAATTTACACTCCCTCTCGAAGCTACATTCCTTTCTCTTTCCTTACCAAGGAAGTTCACTCGGCCGCCTTGTCACTACGACAAGTGCCACGGTGCTCGCCCAACGCTACACCACTCCTTTATAGCATAACCGCTATCCATGCAACACACATGCTCTGAATCTGCTCGCAAGGACTCTCTTGTCCATGCACCATCTCCACTAAATCAAGATCAATACCCAGGGCCAGACCTTCTAATGCTAACACATCGCAACACACTCAACCAATTTCCTCGAAATGGACTAACAATACCAGCAGAGTCTTCAGCATGACTGGACCGCCTTACCAGGCCTTCAGCCAATCTAGACCGCCCTCCCGGGCCTTCAGCCTAGCTGGACCGTTTTCCCTCTCGAGCCTTTGGCCTGACTGGTACGCCTACCAACCTTCAGTCTATCTGGTCCGCTCAACTAACATTCATCATTCCGAGATATTTCCCTCGGGAAATCCTCCCATGCATACTGTTCTAGCCCTCTAAGGGTTCCGAACTCTATTTCCATCATACATGCTCGATCCCGGCCTGATCCCAGGCCCTCCACAATCGAATGCCCTAGGTCTGTATCCCGCCCCGCACGCCTGCCACTTACTCATACCAGCCTATGCCCTTGGCTGAGAGAAACACTGTTGAATCCCAAGCAGCTAAACAATCTCCAATGCTCATCGATCTTCCGGAGAATTTTCCAATTCTCCCCCACTTATAACACTGACTATCAACCACCGGTCGCCATCACCGACCTCCCAAAACAACCCTGCACAAACCAACACTTACACACGGACTGATTCCCACTAGCACTAGCAACCTTCACAAAAATCACATTTCCACACTGACCATCCCGCTCGAAAGAAACTCAATTTTCAGCTAACCACTCCTCAGACTGCAGATGCTACCCGGCATTCAGACCAACGCCAGATTTCCACTAATAATCTCCATGGATGATAACCAACTAAATTCCCATCGCGAACCCATAACCATACCCAAAAACCTCGAAGAACAACGGATATCATACCGAAAACCACACAACGAGACTAACAGATAAACAATACTCCACAATAATCATAAGATAACAAGACATCAAGAAAGAAACATACCCGCAGCTGCATCCGACACTGCTCTGACCTCCTCTGCTGCAAGCTGAAAAGCACGACCTTGAGCCCGTGGGGGCTCCGCTCCACCCTGTCCTCCACCCGTGATCCTCAAAGTGGCCGGTGCTGGAGCCTGCACCGGTCCTGCAGCAAGCTGTGGACAGTCGACCCTCAAATGTCCAACCTGATGACAATGATAACAAATCCTCAAATCTCGAGCCGGCGCTGACTGCCGACAATCCCTCGCATAGTGTCCCTCCTTTCCGCACTTACGGCATGCACCACCGGACCTACAAACTCCGGTGTGACCTCTTCTACACTTCCCACAAGTGTGGCTGCTCATATCTCCCACCCTAGAATCAACGGTCTTGGACCGTTTCGGCGCCGGCTGCGACTGCACCAGAGCCTGCCTCAGCTCATGCAACTGTAACTCAATCTCCAACTCACGTCGCCTGGCGGCCTCCTGCAACTCCAACAAAGTCTCGCACCTCTGCGTAGACACAAGCTGTCTGATATCTCTCTTGAGCATACTCAGATATCGAGACATCTGAGCCTGATCCGAAGCAAACTCAGGGCAAAACATCACCCTCTCAGTGAACATCCTGGTGATCTCCGTCACCGACTCCGAATCCTGCTTCAGCTCAAGGAACTCCTGAGCCAATCTCTCCCTCTCGACCCGTGGAACATAACGAGTGCTGAACATCTCTCTGAACTGATCCCATGAAACCGCAGCCCTCTGCGCATCAGAATACGATCCCGTGGTCAATCTCCACCAATCCTTTGCCCCGATCCTTAACAGGTTCAGAGCACACCTCACCCTCTGATCAGCAGGGCATGAACACGTGAAGAAACACCCCTCCACGTCCGATAACCATCTCATAGCAACGATCGGGTCCTGAACTCCATCAAAGGTGGGAGGCTTCGTATTATCGAAGTCCCGATACTGAAAACCTCGACCGGCTCCCCCTGCCACTGCTACAGCCGCTGTAGCCGACGCAATAGCCGTCTCTGTGAGAGTTGCATAGCGCTCATCAAAATACTCAACCATGGCGGTCTTGATCGACCCAAACAGTTCCGGCAGCTCGGCCCGGAACAACGCAGCAACCTCATCATGCAAGATCTCACGAATCCTCGCATCCAACTCGCACGTGCTCATCTGACCAATAACCTCGGGCGGTACTGACCCACCCGGAACTCCCTCTCCTGCTCCCGATCCTGATCCGGATCCACTCCCAGCATGCCTCGGAATCTCCATACTGAAAAACACCACACAAAATCTCAGACGCTTCCCACTATCTCGGGAACCAACTCTCTCAACCCAACCCTAGAGGTCATGGTTTCCCTGATACGCGTATGGGTCCTGTGCTTTCAGTAGTACGGGCCCATACTACCTTCCACACCTACCCATATTTGTATGAAGTACTACCACAACACCCTAGAGAAACATGCATAACCATACACGCATAACATGCCTTCGCCTTGCCACAGTCTCCTGAAGCGGTACGATCACGCCTTCGCCTTGCCACAGTCTCCTGAAGAACCTGAAAAACATTAAACCACAACTATAAGCTCGAAAGCTTAGTGAGATATCCCCAAAATACCAACCACATATACCATACACGCATAACATGCCATACATATCCGATCACAGAACAGCCATGCACTTCGGGTCTACTGTGGGACTGGTCCGCCGCACCGGCCAACAATCCACCTGGTCCACCCTCCGAGTCTAGCCATGTACCTCGAGTCTACAGTGTGATTGGTCCGCCCGCACCGGGCCTTCAATCCACCTGGTCCACTCTCTGAGTCTACAGTATGACTGGTCCGCCCGTACTGGGCCTTCAGTCGGCCTGGTCCACTCTCCGAGCCTCGGCACGTCTGATCCGCCCTCTTGGGGCCTACAGCCTATCCGGACCGCTCACTGGGCCTTCGGGACAACCGGTACGCCCTGGGTATCTTGGCCTACAGCACAAAGCAGGACCCGCCTCAACCCATCTCCAGTCCAAACAACCATGTGCACATAAACATACAATCATATAGCAATTCACAGTCAACAAGCCGATCAAACAGATCACATAACATATCATCATCCTAACCAGGATATCGACCTAACCGGTCACTAGCATAGCATCACCCTACATCTTGGGATACCTATCTCAACCAGGTCTCTAACATATACCATCCTAACTACCAGGATGCAAACATATCAAAGCAATAACATAACAACGACCACCCGGATCTCAATCCGATAAGGGCCAACTTGGTGCCTTAGACCCTGTTGATATAGTGAGGATAACTCACATCGCGAATGCGGATACTCTGAACTGAGGAAGCAGACTCTCGAACCACCAACTCACCGCAAATCCCGAACTAACCATCATAACAAAAATAAGCATTAGGTCAATCATACTTCCACTTATCGGCCAAGACCAAAGTCCAAATCTCATATAAAGTCCAACATTAGCCCAATTTACCAAATTGGGCCCACTTCACCAAATGGGCCTAGAACCAATGTCCATAACAATAATTGGGCTCAAAATACTCTATCCCTAAATTCCCAGACTTGGCCCAATAACCAATTGTCCATCAACGGCCCAAACTCAAAGCCCAAAAATGAAAGTCCAACAGGAGGAGTACGCTGGGCGTACTGCAATGAAACGCAAACGAGGATCGGGGCTTTGGCCCGCTACGCGGGGCGTAACTGCAATACTCAATAAGTCCTTTTAACCTCTTAATGGCTTAAGCTCTTAAGCCCAAACTTCAAATCCATAGGCCAAATATGATTAGAATTCATAAAGTCTTAGACTTTATCACTTGGGACGTCATTAAGCTCTTAATCCAAGGTCTTAATCCATTAAGACCTATATATCTCACACATGGAACAACTACAGCCCTTAGGACCTCATTTTTCTCACTCAAGACATCTCCAAAGGTCTGAAAGGACAGATAATCTTGACCAAATCGAACTATGCAACAAGGTGAGGACTTTTGGGACAAGAATGGAGACAAAGCTTCAAAATACATAAATCTATACAATATGAAGGTCAAGCAAGAAGCTTTATACCTCAAACAAGCTCCAAAGGATGGTATCTCTTCATATCTACAAGCTCCACACGTTCTTCTTCTTCTTTGACAACTTCTTTTTTCTCCTTCAAGCCTTTCTTTTGCCAAAAAGAGCTTTCCATGGTCAAACACACCCAATAATGGAGAGAACACGAGATCTAGGGTTTCTCGGAGGTTGAAGATGAGTATAAGGAGGCTAAGGGGTGAACCAACATGTTCCTTATATAGTGGCTGACCCTAAAATAGGGTTTGGGGTTTTTGAGAGTACGCTGGGCGTACTCACCTGGCCACCCGCAACTTTTCGCCCCTTTACGCTGGGCGTACTTCCAGCTTACGCTGGGCGTACCCAGCCAGACTTCACCAATACTTTCATGCATGCCATGGATGCATGGGACCCTTTATCCACTTATACCACAAAGAGCTATAAACAATGATCAACTTTAAAACACCGCAACTCCTCTAATCTAAACCCGCTCCCAAATAACTTTACATTCATACGGGGGTGACGAGAGCCCAAATGCTTCTAACACATACACCAGCCCGAAACCATCTCGGATGAAACTCATTTCTCGCAAAAGGACTAGAATTACCCTTCCTCTTAAATATCAGGGACTTATAATTAAACACTTAAAGAACGGGGTGTTACAATAATAATAATAATAACAATAATAATAATAATAATAATAATAATAATAATAATAATAGTAATAATAATAATAATAATAATAATAATAATAATAATAATAATAATAATAATAATAATAATAATAATAAAGAGATAATAAGGGGATGGAAGCCTTGACACCTCAATGTTGCATTGTGGTAATCCATGCACAAAACACCACCATACAACAATGTAAATCACATACTTCTATGCAAGACTCTCTCATTCCCTCTATTCTCTCAAAATTCTCGGCCATAAGGACCTCCCCACCATCATCTCTCATTTCAAACACAACATTCTCTTATCTTTACCTCTTAAACTCAAGGAAATCCTCTCATCCTTCCTTATCAAAATCGTGGGTGTGTGTGGGTGTTTCAAGAGTGTTCTTCAAGGTTTCAACCTCTTGGTAAGTGGTTATCATGTATAAACACCTAATTTCCATCTTAATGTTAAGAACTCTTTCTTACATAGCCTTATTTCATTATCTAATTCCCTAGAACCATCTAAGTTCGAAAACTTCCTCAAGGAGTTGCTAGGGCTGAAGTCTTCTCTCAAATCTTCACCAAAAACCAAGAACAATAAGAAAAGGTGAGTTCATACCCCCTATTTTCGATTTTTACTTGGATTTGGGGGAGAATACAAGTTTCTTTGTGTAGATCTATGTGTGTATGCATGAATATGTGTGTTTCTCATGACTTATTTGTTGATTATGTGTTATTTACCTCCTAAACCTAAAAATATGATAAGAATATTAAGTTTTTTCACTTGGATCTACATGAAAACCTTGAGAAAAGTATGTGTTATCACATATAATACATGTAAACTTGTAGATCTGGGATTTATACACTTAAAATAGCAAAAAGGAGTGTTGTGTTCGAAGATCTATAAACTAGACTCATAAATCAGCCCTTGACATAAAAGTTTTGGTTCAATCTCGGACTGTTTTGATCAACTTAATGATAATATTTTTCAAAACTGTTTTACATGCAAAAGTTTCAGGTGTATACCTTTAAAGTGAATACTTTCACGTTTTCATATGATTTTTCTACAGTTTTTGATGAATTTCACAAAACTGCCTATCATATTTGGAATAATTTCTGACCAGCCTATGAAGGTGAGCAATTTCACACTTTTTAGAGGCCATTCAAAATTATGAGAAAAATTGTGAACAAATTATACAAGATTTAAAAACTTCCAGAATTTACGGATCCAAATTTCGACTTACGATGATTTTTCTACAAAATTTCCAACAACCACGTCAGAAAAGCCAAAAACCAGAAAAATGTGTATTTTCACAAAAATCAAGCCAAAAATGATATTTTTGAAAAAAATGGTTTAAAATGTTATTTTTACCAAAAAATAGTCATAAATACATGTTTTGAACAAAATCGGGACTAAAGTGTTATTTTTACTAAAATTGTGCCTTAATTGTAAATTTTTGGCTTATTGGGCCAAGAACGTCATTTTTACAAAAAGTGGGCATTTTATGCTATTTTAGTGAATAATTGATCCAAAACCAACAATAAACTAATAAACGGATTAATTTTGATCATTTTTAGGTTATCGGGCGTTAGTGGCCCATTTATATGTTTGATAGGTCCTTAATACTATTTATATGTGCATTGGGCCTTTTTGACCCATTAACATGTGCGACGGACCTTATATACTATTGCGTGTTATTTGGGCCTATAAATACCTACATGTGAAATGGACCTTAGTTTTCCTTTTACATATATTTTGGGCTCATGTTATATAATCTCAGTCATATTAGGTTTTGAAATGACTCACGTGTTTAGCGATGCCCTAGTGGCTCACTTACATGGTTCGTTGGGCCTCGAATGAGTTTTATACGTTTTTCTTCGCGTAAATTCGATTAAGGATCTAGTAAGTTTTGTCAGTTGACACCTATTGAGTGTACGATCGTAGCCTGTAGTTATAATCAGAGTCTCTTTGTGGGAGAGCGAGGTTTTGTGTATAGATCTATACGGGGATGACACCCCACACCTGAGTTGTTCGCTATAGTTAGACTACATCGGTCTACGGTGACTATAACCTTATTCTATTTTTCAGTCGGCGTTCATAAACACCAAGACAGACGAAATTGTCATTATTTAGTATGGTTATGACGGCCCACTTACAGGAATCAACGTTATGAAGTTTGCGGAAGACTATTTTCTTTTATGTTGGATTAGTCGGAAACTTACTCGCACTAGTACTCAACCTCGGGTTGTTATGGCAACATTCTCTATTCTTCTTTTACGGGCAACATCGGGTTGTCTTGGGACATTCTACCTACATTATCTTCTATCACTTATTGCATTCTATTAAAAAATAACACACATGCATTAATACAAGATCGGACATAAACTTACCAAACTATTTTAAGAAAATACAGGATTTTCTTGTGATTACAAAATTATACAAATCATTTTCTCAAATATACTTATGAACTCACCAACATTTTTATGTTGACCTTTTTAAATTAACTTGTATTCTCAGGAAACCGTCGAAGCAGGTTGAACGAAACAAACTAATGGATATTGTGTTATATTTTGTTTCATCATACTCTGACTATTTTCACATGTAATATTCAATACAATACTCAATGTAAACAATGAATGTTGTTATATTACATGGTGATGATGATGTTATGTTTCATTTATATTCACTGTAATGATATTTTAAGATGAAGTCACGCACAAGCCCCCGGTCGTTTCCGCCCTCTGGTTCGAGGGTGTGACAATTGTTGTCATACTCTCGGCCAACAATGAAAACACCGGACGACAAGACATTAGGATTTGGGATCATAGATTATTGAACATATATTGAATAGTACAAAACAATATATATATATATATATATATATATATATATATATATATATATATATATATATATATAACATAAATTGCACTTCCATTATGGATAAAAATGTTACATCTAGAATATGTTTCTGTAATACCAGAATCTCTAATACGAAATGTTCCTTGACAGTTAGGAATAAATATAACGATAACTAGTCTTCAGTAGCTTCGATCAACCTCTGCTTCCACATGTGCAATCTTCCATCACTCGGTTTTTTGAGGAATCTATGTGGTTTTGAGAGGTCAACATAATATTGGTGAATTCACAGGTTTTGTATTTTACTCTTTGAAAATACTCTTTATATATAACTTTGTTATGTTATAAAAGTATTCTGATTGTTTGAAAATAGTGTTTTACTATTCCTAGGTACTAGGGTTTTCGTAATTCACATTCATCCAATATCCTACTAGTGTATCCATGTCTTAGGTGTATAATTAAGGAAATGGGTGCTTTTAAGAGCACGGTAACCGAGAATGAACTCAAGGTAGGTTAGTTGGATACAATCCAACATTTTCTTATATAACTATATACATATGAAATGAATTGAGTCTTGATGCTTTATTATATAATTATAATTAATATATAATTATATTGAAATAGATATCCTTAGTAAAGCTAACAGGTAAAGTGGTAATATAACATACTATAGTTATCCGTTTGAAATCGGGTGAATTGACAACATAATATACCAATATTATCCGTTTGAATTGAGCATAGTGACATCATAATATACTATTGTTACCCATTTGAGTGGAGTGTAATGACGGCATAATATACCACTATTATCTGTTTGAGTCGAGCGTAGTGACGACATAATGTATTACTATTATCCGTTTGATTCTAACGTAGTGACGACATGATATACTGCTATTGTCTGTTTGAGTTGAACTTGACGAAGACATAATATATTACTATTATCCGTTTGATTCGAGCGTAGTGACGGCATAATATATTACCATTATTCGTTTGAGTTTAGCGTAGTGACGGCATAATATATTATTATTATCCGTTTGAGTCGAGTGTCATGATAGCATAATATATTCTATTATCCGTTTGAGTCGAGTGTAGCGACAACATAAGATATTTCAATTATCAGTTTGAATTGAGAATAACGACGACGGAGTGTAAATATTATTTATGAGTATTTTGCAGAATAACAAATAGGTATAGTGTTTTCCTAGAGAGTTGGCCAGAGTGACGACTAAGTATAATGTTATCTAGAGAGATTTGGCCTAAACAAATGCTAGGTACTAAGTTACCCTAGAGATTGGTTATATTAACTACAAGAGTATCGGTGTTTCCTGACAACTGGTCAACGTAACAACTAGGTATGACGTCTTCTATCAGTGTGAGGCCATATAGCAACTAGGCATAATATTATCTTTAGAATTTGGGCAAAATATCTACCAGACATAATTTTATCCCAATGTTATGAGCATAATTATCTAACTAATCTTATGCATTTAGTAATAACTATGTAATATGTGTATTTTAACATGTATCCCCCCCCCTAAAAGTTTGGAAAATGGAGCCGTGAACTCACCCTTGAAGCGTGAAACCGTTGATGTAGGGTAGAATTTTAAAGTCCAGAACTCGGGAGGCGCTTGGGATCAGCCGGAATCGAGGGATTAATTAAATAAGTTATATATATATATATATATATATATATATATATATATATATATATATATATATATATATATTACAAAATTCTTCCAAAATAGAAGAAGATTTCGAAGGAAGCGAGAGAGAAAGAATGAAATGATGTGTGAAGAAATGTGGGAGGTTTGCAACCCTTTTATAGGCAAAACGTTTGGAGTGCACCCGACGCACCGTGCAGATGGGTGGTGTTTGGGGTGCCACATGTCAGCTTTCTGGTGGTCCACATGGCCTTCTAGAAGCTTTTAGAAGTGCGCGAGGCGCACTGCTTATTGCACTAAACACTGATTTTGTAAAATCCATAACTTCCTCATACGAGCTCCGTTTTCGACGTTCTGTATATTTATGCGTAGTTCTAGACAAGTACTACAATTTTCCTTTAGGTTGGATTAGCTAATTCTGAATTTATTTTTAGCCGTTATTTTTATACGATTTAAATGATTTTAGAAAATCATTTCTCTTTCATATGGACTCTGATTTTGTCTTTCTTTTTTTCTCAGAATTCTTATCTCGAAGAATAGTACGATTTTCTTTTTGGTGAATTTAGCTAAAAGTTAACTATTCTCTTCGTAGCTTTTTTACGTTGAAATTTTATATGTGCGGTTGATTTTTATATCTTCTAAAATTCATAACTAATTCATACGAAGTCGGATTTGTACGAAATTTATATTTTCGGTATCACGTTGGCTTCAAAACATTATATATATATATATATATATATATATATATATATATATATATATATATATATATATATATATATATATATATGGAGTAGTTCAAATGAAAACCATAAAAGATTAAGAATCCTAAGAACCTTCATTTCATAAGTAATATGTATTGTGAATATTATTGAATATGTTAAAATGCTGATTTTTATTCTTTTGGTACGAAAATGGCAAAATCGTAATTTTTATAGTCTAATATTTTCATTCTTACATTCATTAATATTTTAATACAAAATTTATATAGAATATAACTTTATACAGTCTATTTACATTATAATACACAAAAATTCACAACTTAATACAATCCATTGTACATTAATTCACATATTCAGAGAAGTCAAACGTAAAGTCTACCACTGCCACCACCTCCACACACCACCACCAACCATATGCGTCACCACCGTCGCAACCATCATTCTTTTCAAATCATATCATATCATACTATATTATAAAGGAAACATTTTTCCTTTCACCACATTCATTTGAAACTCCCATGTATTTTTCCTTTCACCACATTCATTTGAAACTCCCATGACTTTTCAATTTATTTCTAATAATAATTATAAGTTGGTTAATAAGGATAAATAAATATGACACCTAAAGTGTAATCATATATAAACTAAATTTCAATATTAAAATAATATATTTACTTCTACTTATAAAGTGATGTTTTTTAACTTTTAACATATTATACTTAATTTATTAGTTCTAATATATTGTTGGATGTAACCATTATCATTTTAAAGATACAATTTTGGAACAATTTATATAAAATATTTAAATTATTAATTTGAATATAACATTACAGGGTCAACTTAAATATAAATTTTAGTTTAACTTTAAAAACCCAAAGAATATTTTGTAAATAGTTAAAAGTAATTAATTATAGTGTCTTTCTAATAATGATTATAAGTTAGTTAATAAGGTTAAAATAAATATCAAACCTAAAGTGTAATCATAAATATACTAAATTTCAGTTTTAAAATAATATATTTACTTCTACTTATAAAGTTATAAAGTTATGTCTTTAACTTTTAACATATTATACTTAATTTATTAGATTTAATCTGTTGTTGTATGTAAATCATTATCAGTTTAAAGCTACAACTTTTGAACAGTTTGTACAAAATACTTGAATTGTTAATTTAAATATAGCATTGATAACGTCAACTTACATATAAATTTCAGTTCTACTTAAAAAACCAAAGAATATTTTCTAAATAGGTAAAAGTGATAAATTTTAGTGATAAATGCAAAAACTAAATTGTAATCTCAATTTAACTAAAATATTTCCTATAGATATTTTTATAATCGTCAAAAAATTTCAAATAAGTAGCTTAAAATAATTTACAGTAACAATAGTTAAAAATAACTCTGTATAAATTATTATATATTTACCTTTAAAATCAAAAAAACAGTGTTTGATGTTTTAAATAATTATAATGATAGAAATTAAAACATTAACAAAATTAATTTTAAAAAATTACTTAACAATATTAACAACTATAAATAACATAAAACTATATATTATATTTAATTTTATTCATGTGTAACTCGCAGATAGAAGTCATGTAAACGATTGAGATTATGTAGTTATAATAGATATATATATTATCATATAATTTAAAATAATCAATATATTATATTAATTTAGTATACGAATTATTATATCAAATTTAACAACAACATTATTGCTATATTTAAAAAAACATATATTTGTAAACATTTCAACTATATAGTTGTTTCTGCGCAACGCGCGCGCATTCGCCTAGTATGTATATAAAGTTATGCATTGAAAACTTAAATACTATATTAACAGTTCAATAAATCTTTTAATCCAGTCCTTTTGAACTTAGTGCAAAACAATTATAAAAAGTAATGCATTATTACATATTATAACAACACAAAAAATAAATATATTAATAAGAAAAATAATACAAAAATTCATACATAAAACATTCATATTTTAACACAATTTTTTTAAAAAAAATCGTAGCAAACTACACTTAGTTCATAACTTAATACAGTTAAGTGTCGTTTAATACATAAAATTCATAGCTTCATATAATAAATTAAAATTTTAAAACAAAGACATATCATATTTTTAACTTAAAACTTATATTTATACCTTTAGATCTAAATGTTAGAGCTTTTTTTTATAGTATAATTTATGCAATATTCACAGTTTAAATTTAACATTATTTATCTAAAGTAAGTGAAAATAAGATGTGTATAATGCTTCTTCTTCTCATTTTTTTAGAAGGAAACAAAAGATTCATAAAAAGTTCACAAGTTAATATAGTTAATTCGTAGCTTAATATAGTTGTTTCACAAATAAGTATAACCAATTTAAAGTTTAATACACAAAATTCATAGCTTAATACAACAAATATACAATTTAATACATAAAATTACATATTCACACCTATATTCTTAACTTAAAAATTGAATTTTTACGTTCACATATTGAATCATTTCTATGTATTAAGTTGTGAATTTATTATACTAAGTTGTGAATAGAATTCACAGCTAAATAAGAAAAATTTACAGTTTAATAAAATACATTCACAACTCATTTACAAGTATAATCTTATATTTCAATGTATATTTCAATGTATTAAACAACTCATTCACAGTTTAATACATACATAAATTATCTCCGATCTCATAAGCAAACATCAAAGCGAAAACAAATATATATATATATATATATATATATATATATATATATATATATATATATATATATATATATATATATATATATAGGGCTAGGTTAAAGTGTTTTTTACATTTATTGTGTGCTAGAATGCACCAATAGGAATTTTGTAAAATTATATTATTATTTAATTAAATAATAATAGATATTAAATGGTTTCCATAATTGTATGTATATTAAATGATATCCATAATTATAATTTTCTCTTTATGGAAATTAATTAAATTCGTCTTTAATGTCAGCAATAACATTCTTTCAGAATGAATTTGTATCTAGGTTTTTATGTCAGCAATAACATTATTTCAGGACTCACTCACTTAAAATACAATAAAGTTGTATGAAATATGAAGAATGAGGGCGTATTATAATAGAATATACTCTCGTTATCCTAAAATACACTCTTATTATTTTATATATGAATTCTTTCTGAAAGAATATTATTATTGACATTAATAACGAATTAAATGAAGTTCCATAAAAAAGATTTATAAATATGGATATCATTTAATATACATGTAATGTTTACTCAATTCTTAGTGGTGCATTCTAGCACACAATAAATGTGAGAAACATTGGAACCTACCTCTCTCTCTCTCTCTCTCTCTCTCTATATATATATATATATATATATATATATATATATATATATATATATATAGAGAGAGAGAGAGAGAGAGAGTTAGACTCATGTGTTCCTTACATCTATTGTGTGCTAGAATGGACTAATAAGAATTTAGTAAAAATTAAATTATTATTTAATCAAATAAAGATAGATATTAAATGATTTTAATAATTATATGTATATTAAGTGATATCCATAATCATAATTCTTTTTTTATAAAAACTAATTCAATTCGCCATTAATGTCTGCAATAATATTCTTTCAAAATGAATTCACATCGAGGTTTTCATGTACGAGTTCGTATTTTGTTTCGGGACTCACTCACTTAGAATACAATAAAGTTACCTCGAACATAGAGAAGGAGAGTGTATTATACTAGGATACACTCTCATTCTGCTAGAATACATTCTAATTAAACATAGAAGTGAGTTAATTCTGAAATAATATTATTGCTAACACGGGGTTCTAATCTAACTACTAACTGGAGATATTGGGTTCAATCCCAGACAAAGGATATATATATATATATATATATATATATATATATATATATATATATATACTTGTCGTTCAAAAAGAAAAAAAAATTATGAGTAGCATTTAATATTTATCTCTATTTGATTAAATAATAATTTAATTTTTACTAAATTCTTATTGGAGCATTTTTAGCACACAAAAAATGTGGGGAACAGATGAACCTATATATATATATATATATATATATATATATATATATATATATATATATATAATATGGATCGAGTGGGAACAAAAAAAATCAGTGAGGACTATGAAGATAAATATTTGCCGCATGATTGGAAAAATAAAAGGTGGAGATTTGATTTTATTTATCGCCAATATCTCGCATGATGATATGTCGTTTTTATAATATTGTGCTAGATTTTGAAATTTTTCGGCAAAGGTTAGTTTTTTGACATATGTCAAGTCTTTGTTTTTTCCACCACTTCGTTTTTTGGCTTTAAAAATCAAAGTTCTTAAAATTTAATTCTCTATAAAATGAGCACAATAATGAAAATTTGGATATATATATATATATATATATATATATATATATATATATATATATATATATATATATATATATATATATATATATATTTTAATAAAAAAACAAAAAAATTGAATTCTCCAAAAATCATAAAAATTTAAGGTATACTTCTACGCAATATACTAGTGATTTGTAAAAAGAATTTTTAAAAATAAGTTTTTGAACTATTTATTTTTAGTTTTAAGAATTATTAATTTTTTAAAAAAAAAATGTTGAACATAATATGATCCAAAATGTGATGATTCAATATATTTATGATTCAAAAAAACTTTTGATTCAACTTGTTTATGATCCTTAATTTGTTATGATCTAAAAATATTTAGAGTGAAATATTTTATAATCTTTAATTATATCTTTTATGATTCAAAATTAAATGATTCAAAATATATAATGATCAATAATTTTTTTGAACAAAAACTATATTTAATTGAAAATATTATTGATCCAAACTAATATGATTCAAAAATGATTTGATTTAAAATCCTATGATTCAAATTTATATGATCCAAAGATAATATGATTCAAGAAAAGTATAAACGGAAAATATTATGACACTTAATATTCTTCTAATTTAACATTTTATAATTGTTAAACATTAAAAAGTCAAACGAGTATTTAGTCTAAAAAAATTTAAAAAAATAAATAAAGAAAAACACTAGTAGCTTCCAGTATGTCGTAAATATAAAAAACAAAAAAAAAGTATTTAGAAAAAAAAATAAGAAATTTAAAAAACGTTTAAACCAAGCATATATCTATTTATTTATTTTTTTTAACTTTTTTTAAACTAAAAATAAAAAAAAGTTTTAAAAAAAACGAAAAGCAACCAAAATAAACGAAAATAAATAATAAAACCCACTTAAATGATGTTTTATGGAAATTCGCCGCACACGATTAATCTTTGAGTCCATATTAGTTACCACGAACGTGGGTCGCATGCGAAAGCACCACGATCAAGTATTTGGGTTTGACGCTTGTGTCATTGACGAAATGGGTGGTAGAGAATTGTCGTCACAGTCGTCACTAGAACAAGAACCCTTATATATATATATATATATATATATATATATATATATATATATATATATATATATATATATATATATCATAAAACATGATAACTTATCTTAAATCAACGAAGAAGATGAGTGATAAATAGAACATGTTCTTTCTTTACCACCACCACCACTGACTTCAACACCTCCAACTACCATACACTACCATCAACCATCGTCTCCACCAACCACCGGTGCCAACACTGCCAAAATTCAACCCTTAAAAATCGGATATGGAAAAAAAAAATCAAAATTCACAATTTGATATAATATTTTAGAAACTAATTTACAACTTAATACAATAAATTTATTGTTTAATATACAAAAATTACACATTCGGAGTCATATTTTAAACTTAAAACCTATATTGCTAGACTTTCTTTCACAATATAATAAATCAAATTAGCAATCTCAATCAGAGCTTAAAAACATTTTTGATTTTGTTGTAACGTTTCATCAAGCACTTTGTGTACACCATACAAATTCACAGTTTAATAGAGCATTTCAATACTCTCATTCACAGTTTAGTAAAACAGTTAAGGACTCTCATTCATAGTATTCATAACTTAAAAAACATACCCAATTTTATTGAAACATTTCATCAAACACCTTGTGTGCACCACACATAAGATCTATAAGCACCATACAAATAAGATTTGATGTAGATGCGGTGAGAGAGAGGGTGGAAGCAACTTTCAGTGGTGGTGGCAGTCATCTGCATCAGGTCTGGCAGTGGGAGATGGAGGACGCAACATAGATGAAGTAAATGTGGAGGTGGCCATAGATCTGGAGGCGGAAGAAAGTTTTGTCAAAATAATGGTCGCAAGTTTTATGCACCCCAGTAGATCTGTACATCAAAGACATGGAGATGAAATAGATTTGTACACGGAGTAGACTAATGGTGTGGTTGTTCATGGTGGAGCTAGAGTTTCAGTCGTAGAATACATATACGACTAGTGAAAACTCATTAGTGGTGGTGAGTTTGGCTGACAGTCTGAGGTGGTGGTACCGTCGCCAATCTGGATTTAAAGGCGATGATGTTGATGGCTTTCATCTTTGACGGAGGTGTTGACAAACTCATTTTCACTCATATCTGGACTAGAAATGCCATTGGAGACAATAAAAATCCATCTGAATCACTCATATCTAACCAAATCTGAATAAGAAGCACAAAAAAGTCATCAACAACTAGTGAAAACTCATCAGGGGAGACGACGGCGGTGGTAGGTAACAGATGTAATGTTTGACTTTAGATCTGAGAGACTAGAGTCGGTGGCGGTGAGTTTGGACGACTTTCTGAGGCGACTCTACCGCCGCCATATCTAGATTTGAAGGCGACAGTGATGATGGATTTCGTGTTTGACATGAGTGTTGACAAACTCATATTCACTCAGATCTGGACAAATCCAGATTAGAGGTGCCACCAAAAACAATAAAATTCCATCAAAACCACTCAAATCTAACCAGAAATGAGCAAGAAGCACAAAAAAAGTCTTCGAAATCACGAAGCCGCTGACGAACCACCAAAGAGGATGACTCTACATAGATATGGAGGTGGTAGCGAGTAGCAAAAGTGGCAGGAGACACAAGTTGTAACAATTGCGAAATTTTTTATCGATAGTTAATCGCCAAAGGTAACATGCATCAAGAATAATAGAGTTAATACGTAATATTTATCAAACTATGAAAAAAATTACAAGTTTCGTATAGGAAAAATCAACTGAATCATTAGTAAATCGTAAAAATTAGTGCACTAAAACATCTTTATATATATATATATATATATATATATATATATATATATATATATATATATATATATATATATATATATATAAAAGGAAGGGTTATTTGGAAAACAAAAAACCCTAAAAATCATAAAAATACATAAAAAAAATACTTAGAGATGACAAAACTTTTTTTTAAAAATTTTTTTTATAGAAAAATCGCAGCTTTTTAATAAAATCGTTGAAAAAAAATAAAAAATCAATTTTTTTTTAAAAAATGGTTTTTTTTTAAAAAGAAATTTCAGCGATTTTATACTAAAAGCTGCGATTTTTCATAAAAAAATTCAAATTTTTTTTTGTGATCTCGAAGTATTTTTTTATGCATTTTTTTTATTTTTAGGGTTTTTTTTGTTTTCCATAGAACCTAAACCAATATATATATATATATATATATATATATATATATATATATATATATATATATATAATGAAGTTCAATAGACAACCATAATTAACAAGGAACCAAGAAACCAATCGTGAGCGTCGGAAATCATAATGATCAACGGTAAAGGAAAGAGAAGTACATTTTACATTGGACGCACACATAACAGATTATGCCAAAAAATTCACCTCCTTACCAAAGAACCCACCTTTTTTTCATTTAAAATTTTTTTAGGCCACATTTTTTATAAAAAAAAACCCGAATATACCGTTGTTCTCAATTTTTCGTCCTCTTTCCATAGTGATCCATGTTGATATATAAAAAAATTATTTTTTTTTGAAAAAAAAAACCCACTTCATTTTGTTAGTTTTTTCAATATATAAGTTTATTTTTATCAAAAAAAAAAAATTGTACCAAATATATTAATTTTTTGTATTTTATTAATAAACATCAACACCGATTTAAAATAAATAAAAAAACTCGAACAGTGTAGATTCACACTGTGAATCTAAACTGTAAATATTTCAATTTTTAGTATTCACAATGTGAAAAAGCTCGAACGTGAATCTGACTTACTATTTTGCACAATGCGAATCTGAGAAAGTTCACAACAAAAAAAAAAAAAAAAAAAAAAAAAAAAAAACTCGATCAGTGTAGATTCACACTGTGAATCTAAACTGTAAATATTTCAATTTTTAACATTCACAATGTGAAAAAGTTCCGATCAGTTCAAATTCACACTGTAAATCTGACTTACTATTATGCATACCGTGAATCTAAGAAGGTTCACAATGTAAATCTGAACAAGTTCACAATATGAATCTGAACAGATCTTTTTTACATTAATATGAATCTATGTTTAAAATGTACAAAAAACATGAATTTTGATATATTTATTAATTTTTTTCTATAAAAAAATAGACTTCAACTTTTCAACAAAGAAAATGAAGCAAGTTTTTTTACGAAAAAAAGAATTCATATATCATTATGAATCTCTTTGGAAAGATGACGAAAAATCGTGAATAACGGTATACTTGTTTTTTTCGATAAAAACATGGCCTAAAAAAAATTTTAAACAAAAAAAAGAAGTGGTTTTGTTGTAATCCGGTGCATGTGCGTCTATTGTAAAAGTCTACAACACTTCATTTTGCCATTAATCGCTTTAAATTTCAACGTTTTGGAATTGTTCATTGGTTCCTTGATTAATAACGGCTCTCTATTGAACTTCTCTCTCTCTCTCTCTCTCTATATATATATATATATATATATATGTAGAGAGAGAGAGAGAGAAGAGTTTTGGTGTTACTTCTCTGAATATGTGAATTAATGTAAAATAGACTGTATTAAGTTGTGAATTTTTGTTTATTATAATGTAAATAAACTGTATAAAGTTGTATTCTATATAAATTTTGTATTAAAATATTAATGAATGTAAGAATGAAAATATTAGACTATAAAAATTACGATTTTATCATTTTCTTACCAAAAAGATAAAAGTAAGCATTTTAAAATAATATTCACAATGCATATTACTTATGAAATGAAGGTTCTTAGGGTTCTTAATCTTTTTTGGTTCTCATTTGAACTAGTACACTCTCACTCACTCTCTCTCTCTCTCTCTCTCTATATATATATATATATATATATATATATATATATATATATATATATATATATATATATATATATATATATATATATATATATATATATATATATATATATATAAACAATTCTTATATCAAGATCAAATATTGACCATCTATTTTAGAATGCTAGTTTAATAAAAAAAATTGTCGGATTTTTTAAAATATCTATAAATTAACATTAATATTGATATAATACACATTTATGAAAATATGAACAATTCTTATATCAAGATCAAATATTGACCATCTATTTTTGAATGCTAGTTTAATCAAAAAAAATTGTCGAATATTTTAAAATATCTATAAATTAACATTAATATTGATATAATACACATTTATGAATATAAGAATTCTTTTATTATTTTCTTTTTTTATAATTTGTGTAGTATATGTTAATCGTATGTGATTAAGCTATTCATATGCGATTGAACTTTGTTCTCATGTTCTCGATTTCATAATTATTTCCGTTTGAATCTTTATATATATATATATATATATATATATATATATATATATATATATATATATATATATTGAACCAACAAATGAAATATGTATAAATATGAAAAGAAAAATCAAGCCTAACAAGGAGATAGGCTGGAGAGGATAAAAACGAAAAGGAGAAGAAGTAAAAAACACAATTACATATTAAATACCCATAAATGGATTAATACTCCAATCTACCCAATTGATATCTCATTTGCTTTTTATGTGTTTGACCCACATGTAAGTAGTTGACTTGATAATGTCAACCACTTTAGTGAGGTATAGCCGATTCTTTTTGAACAATCTCTCAATCCTTGTCTTCTTGTAACATCCCAAAAGCCAAGACAATTTTTTTTTTCATTTTTAAAAAAAGAATTACAGTTATCAATTTGTTCCAAAACCATCACATAGTATAAATGTCAAATCATCTGAGTACAATAATAGAAATGCAAAAATAATGTGAGAAAATATTGTGTCATCATGTCGGCCCTTCCCCTTAGTACCAGAAGTACTTGTAACCATAAACATAAACTATAAGCAAAAGTTTAGTGAGTTTCCCCCAAAGTACCACATACCAGATACTAATTAATGCTATGGACCAAATCATAGTCTTACATATAATTTCCTGCCGTGGGCCAAATCTCGGTCTTTCGTACAATTGTCAGGGGCCAGATCCTGGTCTTTCACACAATTGTCAGGGGCCAAATCCAGGTATTTCATACAGTTGTCACACATATAACCAACATCCTATATCACAAATAATGGGTCGACCTTGGTGCCTTCGACCCATTGACACAGTGAAAAATCTCGATCTTCCATGCAATTGTCAGGGTCCAGATCCTGGTCTTTCACACAATTGTCATGGGCCAAATCCAGGTATTTCATACAGTTGTCACACATATAACCAACATCCTATATCACAAATAATGGGTCGACCTTGGTGCCTTCGACCCATTGACACAATGAAAAAACTCACTTCAGTCCGCCGATAATAACTAGATGCTCGTCTTCTGAACTGGAAGATCCTACACTAACACAAACAAATAACCCTAATAAAAATTAGTGTAACACACTGATTCATATCATTTATGTTTTGGGGTGGTGATCAAGGATTGGGTATTAGCAGGCTTAGAATCCTTGAAGAAGTTAGTTTTGGGATCATTTGGAGTTTGATGATGTATATTGGATGACCTGTGTATTTGGTTTTTGTTTTGGAGTTAAAGGATATTTTGGTAAATTTTCAGCTCGGGCTTCTGTAGAAATGGATGTTTGTTCGGGATATGGTAAGTCGGGTATGATTTGATTAAATCATGGAGCTTCTCGTTACCTTCTCATGGATATATGGATTTTCAGAATTAGATGTGTATCGAAGAAGTTATAGCCTTCAAAATGTGTAGGGTTTGAGGGGAAAACCTTAGTACGTGGGGCATACTTAGGGAGTACGCGGGGCTGATCAGGAATGCGAAGCCTCGTATGTTGGGCGTACGAGGTGTACGCGGGGCGTACGAGGGTTAAAGGAAACCCTAATTTTAAGTGATTATACCTTATATAAACACATTAAGTCCTTAAGGCTAGCCTCTTTACTAGCCTCCAAGTCCTCAAAACCCTAGAAATTGATCTTTGACCTTCATGATGATATTTTGAGAAAATGGTGTCCATTTTTGGTGTGTTTGGTCCATTTCTAAGAAGATGGAGTTTGTTGCAAGGATGGGGATCAAGAAAGAGCTTATGGATCTGGAGTATGGGCTTCATTTCCAGCTTGTTTGAGGTAAAAGCTATGAACTTGATCATGGATGACTTGGATCTAGCATGTATGAGTTTTTGGTTCATTTTGGCCCCAAGAATGAGATATAGTGGTTTGGTACCACTCCACAAGCTATGGGTTGCCACCCTTGGTGTTTCTAAGGTTCCAGAAGTGTAAAGTTTCCTCCTTTAGGGTTTGGAACCCTCCCTGTATGAGTTGTTATCCATTTGGTGAAAGTTTAATGTTTTAAGTTGATGTTGGGTTATTTTGAGGCATGGAAAGTCATCAAGTCAATGACTTTATGGGTCTATACGTTCTTTAAGAAGTAGATTTGTGGTTTGGACTCCTGATCTTGAGCATTAAATGCTTAATGTTTAAATTGGACTTAATG
Source organism: Lactuca serriola (assembly GCF_051521515.1). Lineage (NCBI taxonomy): Eukaryota > Viridiplantae > Streptophyta > Magnoliopsida > Asterales > Asteraceae > Lactuca > Lactuca serriola. The sequence continues at coordinate 274,183,270 of NC_136412.1, read as the reverse complement.
AAGGAATACGCTAGGTGTACAAGTCTGTACGCCTATCGTACAAGCCAAATTGGATGTATGCTTAGCGTACAACTGAGTACGCCCCGCATATTCAGTCAGGGGGACTTTGCCATGTTGGGCTTCAGTGTGGGCCGTCTTGTGGGCTTAGTTGTCTTCGGACCTATTGAGCCATCAATTTTTGGGCTGATAATTTTATTGGAAAGGTCTTCAATGGGTTTGGGCCCAATTTGGAAAATTGGGAATGATTTGGGCCTTATGTGGTTTTTGGTATTTGGGCCTCTTGGATCATTGAGTTTGGTCCTTGGTCTTGGACCAAGCTAGGTTAGGGGTAAAATGGTTTTTTACCCCATTTATGGATTTATGATTATGGTTTGGATCGAAATTGATAATTGGGTTTTGTTTTGATATTGATAGTTCGGGGAATCAGTTAGCCAACAGCCAGAGATTTATTTGCGGGATTCGGAAGTTCGAAGTGAGTCTCCTCACCGTGGTTAGCGGGTCGAAGGCACCAATGACGGCCCACGGTTTATTATGTTAGGATGCTAGTTGTATGCATGACTCTCGCATGTGTATGTACTGGTATGTATACTGAGCGGGTCTCGATGCCAGGCGGGGCCTGATGAGTACATTGTATGCTAGTTATTTGTATGTGTTTTTGTTGGAATAGTGTCTAAGGCTGCAACTATATTAGGCAAGTATTTGACCCGATTGTGCATGGTCCTTTTGGGTTGCCTTCACCATAGCAACTTGATGGGATGATTTATTATGAGAGAATAAATATTATTGATATATTATGAGAATAATATAATGAATAATAATATTGTTATTTGATTAATATATGTCATAAATTAATTAGTATTAATTTGGTGACTTAAAGGGATTAATTAAATAAGAGGGTATAAACTGTCAATTGTTTGATAGTTTCACTTTGGGCTGTAAATCCTTATTGGATAGAGGATGGACGAATTCTAGGGCTTGGGATAGCCTCAAATTCGTCTAAGGCTTATCTATGGAAAGGATTTGGATTGCTTTAAGGAAAGATTATCCAACTAGGGTTTAAGGGTGAAACCCTAAGAGCCTACAAGTATATATAGAACCTTAGGGCATGTGAAATCGGCATCTCTTCTAAAGAAAGAAAACCCTGGCCGAATTTCTTCCCTCTCCTCTCTCTCTCTCTTAAATCATCATCCTTGCTAGTTGGTGTTTGTAAGCCGTTAGAGGAGTGACAATTGTGACTCTAGAGCTCCAAGACAACAAGATCAAAACAAGAGATTCAAAGGTAAACTTCTAGATCTGATTTTGTATTGTTCTTATACCTAATTAGTCATTAGAAGGCTTGGATTCAAAGCATGTTTAATTAGAGAAACCTAGATCCAAGCATTAGGGTTTGCATGTGCACATAGGAATGTTCATATGGCCAAAACCCATCAGTGGTATCAAAGCCTAGATTGGTTTCTATTAAATTGTTGCTTATTTGTTTGAATCTTGCTGGAAAAATTTGATTTTTATGTTTCTGAGTCATGGACTCGGCGAGTCCCATCGTGGACACGGTGAGTTGGCTTGACTCGACGAGTCCCATGGTGAACTTGGCGAGTGCAAGCGTCAGGAAGGACCAGATTCAGGATTTTTTGATATTTATCTTATGGAAACTTGCCTTTATCATATTAGATCAACCCTAATCCGATTTTTTGATATATATGACTATAATCTTGATCTAATTAAAGAGATTTATCAATTAATAAAATATTTAATTTCCTTATGTGATAATTAGTTAATTATTTTGATTAAATTGGTAAATTATTATGCAAGAAATCTTAAATAAATCAAATTTAGAACTTAAAGTTATGTTTACATGGTGGAGAATTAGTGAATCATCATTCACTTACCTTCAAATTGTTTGCATGTTAGATTACGGCATCCCTTTTCTAATATGTACATATTGTTGTTGGATCCTAGCCCTAATTTTTCTTATTGGGTGATAATTAGGGATTCATATTCTAATCTATCTTTGTCCTTTCTATTTGTAGATTTCGAACGCAAACAACGCTGCTGCTAGTTCATTCACATTGATGAGCCTTTGTCAAAAGGTCACCTTCGATGGAACGAACTTTAGCGAATGGATAAGATACATTCGCACTATTGCTCGCTATGAGGATAAGGAGTATGTCCTCGATGAGAAGCTCGAGAAGATCAACCCTGAAATCGCTACTCCGGCTGAAATGACCGCTTTTGAAACTCACGAGCGAGATGAAACGAAGGTACATTGCATCATGATAGACACTATGAACTCCGAATTCCAAAAGTCCTATGAGGACATGTACCCGTACGAGATGCATCAAGACTTATTGGAGAGATACCACCAAAACGCGAGACAAGAGCGTTATGAGATTTTCACTAACATGATTTCCACTAAGATGGGTCATGGAGAGTCTTTTACCGTGCGCCTGCAAAAGATGCAAAGGTATGTCGACCGTCTTCGCAAGTTGAATGTTGACTTTGGGGAAGACTTAGCGATCGACATGGTGCTTCACTCTTTGCCTCCAAGCTATAATCAATTTAGGATGACCTACCACATGAACAAAGAAGAGGTCACCCTAAGCAAACTCCAAGGTCTCTTGAGGGTTGCTGAGAGCAACTTCAAGGACAAGTCTGTTGCACCAATTCCCAATCCACCCGCTGCTCCTGTCTTGGCTATTGGACAAGGAAAGGGAAAGAAGAGGAAGGCTTCGTCTAAGAACTATCGCAAGGTTAAAGCCCGAGATGGTGCCACTTCTAGTGGGACCAAAGTTGATCCTGCTAAGCCCTGCCCTAACCCAAAGGAGGCAGAGTGCCACCACTGCCACAAGATAGGACATTGGAAGAGAAGCTGCCCAAAGTACCTGCAAGCCATCAAGGAAGGAAAGATCAAGCCGACTTTCGCAGGTATATACATAATTAAATCTAACGATTCATCTCATGCTATTTCTTGGGTTCTTGATACCGGTTGTGGTTACCACATTTGTTCTAATGTGCAAGGACTTAGAAGAAATAGGGATGTGGAGGCTGGAAGAATTAATCTAATCATGGGGAACAGAAGATCGTCGCCTGTGACCAAGATTGGAGTATATTCTTTAGTGCTTAGGAATGGTTTAAGTTTAGATTTGAACAATTGTTGCTATTCGCCAGAAATGGCTAGAAACATCATTTCATTTCATGGTTTGTTTAGACAAGGTTTTAGATTTTCTTGTAATAATGAGAATGGTTCTATTTTGGCTTATCTAAATGGTGTTTTTCATTTTGAAGCTATACCATGTAATGGAATTTATGAAACTGTTATGATTGTTGATAACTTAGGAAATGATGTTTTGAACATAGATTCTTCCAAAAGTATGGATAGAGCATCCTTGTGGCATTGTCGTCTTGGACATGTCAACAAGAAACGCATAGCCCAACTCCAAAAGGATGGAGTGTTGGAGTCATTCGACCTTAGGGAAGATGACACATGCGAGTCTTGTTTACTTGGAAAGATGACCAAGTCACCTTTCACAAGTACATGTGAAAGGGATGAGGGTCTATTGGACATAATACATACCGATGTATGTGGACCGTTTAGATCAACCAAGAAGGATGGGAACCGCTTCTACGTGACTTTTACCGATGACTATAGTAGATATGGGTATATCTATTTAATCAAGCAAAAGTCAGAAACTTTTGAAAAGTTCAAAGAGTTCAAGAATGAAGTGGAGAATCAATTGGGCAGGAAAATCAACATGCTTCGATCCGATCGAGGAGGAGAGTATCTAAGTCTTGAATTCCACGATTATCTCAAGGAGTGTGGAATAGTTTCACAATTGACGCCTCCTAGGACACCGCAGTTGAATGGTGTGGCAGAAAGGCGTAATCGAACCTTATTGGATATGGTTCGCTCTATGATGAGTCGTGCTTCACTACCTATCTCTTTTTGGGGGTATGCCTTAGAGACTGCCGCCCATATCCTTAACCGAGTCCCTACTAAGAAGGTTGCCAAAACACCTCACGAGATTTGGACAGGGAAAGCTCCCTCGTTGGCACATATCAAGGTTTGGGGTTGTGAGGCTTTCGTAAGACGAGATACTCACGACAAGCTCGAACCTCATAGTGAGCGCTGTATTTTCATCGGCTACCCGCAAAAATCCTTTGGATATCTCTTCTATAGACTGAAGGACAATGTTGTCTTCGTTGCGAGGAGAGGAGTTTTCCGAGAGCGAGAACTCATAGGCCAAGGAGATAGTGGGAGGCAAATCGAGCTTGAAGAGATTCAAGAGTCGATAGATGAAGGAACCTCCACCGCTGGCACTCAACCCGAGGAGGAAACTCCGGTTGAACCGATTGACGAATCCTTACCTCTTAGACGTTCCGAAAGAGTTAGAGTTCAACCCCAGTTTTATGGTTTTCATATTACTACTGAAGGGGACACGTATATTAGTGATGGTACACTAATAAACCTTGATGAACCTAATAGCTATAAGGAAGCCATGGCAGGCCCGGAGTCTGCGAAATGGAAAGAGGCAATGGATAGCGAGATCCAATCCATGTATGATAACCAAGTTTGGAATTTGGTTGATAATGTACCCGGACGTAAGACCGTTGGGTGCAAATGGATCTTCAAGAAGAAGACCGACGTGGATGGAAACGTACACACATATAAGGTGCGATTGGTCGCGAAGGGATTTACTCAAACTCCCGGAGTTGACTATGATGAGACCTTCTCACCAGTTTCGAAGATAAAATCTATTAGAGTGATGTTAGCGATTGCCGCATTTCATGATTATGAGATTTGGCAAATGGATGTCAAGACCGCTTTCCTTAACGGAAAGTTGGCTGAGGATGTTTACATGGCTCAGCCAGAGGGGTTTGTGGATCCAAAGCATCCGAATAGAGTGTGTAAGCTTGAGAAGTCCATGTATCGACTGAAGCAAGCGTCTCGCAGATGGAATCTTTGCTTCGATGAGAAAGTCAAAGAGTTTGGATTTTTACGAAGCGAAGATGAATCGTGTGTATATGTCAAAGCCAGTGGGAGTATAGTAAGCTTCCTCGTTCTATATGTCGATGACATATTAGTCATAGGAAACGACATCCCGACTATGCAGGAGGTTAAGTCCTGGCTCGGGAAGTGCTTCGCTATGAAGGACCTCGGAGAGGCTTCTTACATTTTGGGAATAAGGATAGTAAGAGAAAGAAGTAAGAGACTAATAGTACTTAGTCAAAACACTTACTTAGAGAAAGTACTAAAACGTTTTAGTATGGAAAACTCGAAGAAGGGAGAATTACCGATACAAAGTAATGCCAAGTTGAGTATGACTCAAAGTCCGAGTACCGAAGCTGAGATAGCAGAAATGAGCGAGTACCATACGCTTCCACAGTTGGCTCAATCATGTACGCTATGACTTGTACTCGCCCTGATGTAGCCTTTGCTTTAAGCATGGTTAGTAGATATCAAGGGAACCCTGGCAGAGCCCATTGGATTGTGGTTAAGAATATCCTTAAGTACCTTCGAAGGACGAAGGAATGGTTCTTAGTCCTTGGAGGGAGTGATGACTTGAAGGTGCGAGGTTATAGTGATGCCAGCTTTCAGACTGACAGGGACAACTACCGTTCGCAGTCGGGCTGGGTCTTTACCCTGAATGGAGGAGCAGTGACTTGGAAAAGTTCCAAGCAGGAAACCGTAGCTGATTCAACGTGCGAATCAGAGTACATTGCAGTGAGCGAAGCGTCGAAGGAGGCAGTATGGTTGAAGAACTTCATCAGTGATCTTGGAGTTGTACCCGCCATAAAGGAGCCCATAGAGATTTTCTGTGATAATGAAGGAGCGGTTGCCTTGACCAAGGAACCGAGAGATCATGGTAGATCACGACACATAGACAGAAAATACCACTTTATTAGATATTGTGTAGAAGAAGGACAACTCGTAGTGAAGAGGATATCATCAGAAGATAACCCAGCAAATTCGCTTACGAAGGGACTGAGTAGGGTTAAGCACTTGCAACATGCTAGGAGTATTGGGCTGAAGGATGATATTAGCATAGATTAGATAGTAGTAGAAATGTGTAATAGATAAATGTAATTAACATTTGATGATTAAATAAAGGAGTTTTATTTATAAGTAATGTTATTGTCTTATGTTAATTGTTTAACTATTGTTTCATTTTGCATGTTTTGACTTCCAGAATAATTGAATTTATTAAGAATAATCGAATTATTCAAATTGTCCACAATCGTTCATATGTTGGAAGTAGATATGAATGAAGATTGTCGTGAATTGGTGCGTAGATTGTCTAAACGGTATTAGACATGGCAAAAGATTGTTGCGACGTTCATGAGTGCTTATGAACTGGTTTTGAGCATTGGAACAAACCCGCGCTTGCTGGAATCATCTTATGGAATATGATATATAAAAGGGTGATCGCAAGACGATAATATCATATAGTCTTAAAACCTAGATATATGGTTTGTTTTGTGTTAATTGGTTGTACATTGATAATGCGAAAACGCATCAGTAACTCGATGTTATAAAACACATTGTTGTGTATAGTTGATTAATGAATAAGTAAATGCATATAAGTCGAAGTTTATCTGTAACTTTTATCCTTAGAAGGTAAAAGCGATATCTCAGCCGCTCGATGATTCGATTTGACTTATGTGTCGGGCCCGGTCAGAACTGAATTGATGTGTTCGATTAAGTTCTATGTCGAATAAATCAGAGATCGAGAAACCTAAATGCTTGACTAATCATTCCATAGAATTGTCAGCATGATACCTAACAGAGGACTGTACGATCCCTTATCTAAAGGACAAGATTGATTAGATCAGATTTTGACAGCGTCTTTGAGAGATACGATTGCAAATCGAATTATACTTGTGCATATAGTTACTAGACTTATCCAAGTGGGAAACTGTTGGAATAGTGTCTAAGGCTGCAACTATATTAGACAAGTATTTGACCCGATTGTGCATGGTCTTTTTGGGTTGCCTTCACCATAGCAACTTGATGGGATGATTTATTATGAGAGAATAAATATTATTGATATATTGTGACAACCCGATAGTTCAACTCTTTGTAATGACCTAAAAGGTCAAGTATTGTAACCACTTTTGACTTAATAAAATTAACTTTCATAATAAAATGTACAAATAGTTCTATTTAAATTCTTCCTATGTTTAAATGTCTTTAAACCATGATCGTACGTAAAAAGAACGCCCAAATCCGACTTCATATATTGAAGTTATGATTTTTCCAAATTCAGCTTAGCAACAGACAGCTAAAAACTCGAATCGGAGATCGAACGACTTTTGGCCGAAATGACGTAAACGAGAATCGAAGGTCTCGACAATGGTATTTCAGCGGTAAAAAGTCTGGCAAAAACCGACGTCAGATAAAGAAGTTATGAATTTTTGAAGAAATTCCTTAAACACGATGAGTTATAAAATAAATAATAAAAATAATTTCGGAATTTGCCAACGGAGTCTAAACGAAAGTTGTAGAGCGTAGTCTCACCTACGCGTGGATATAAAGACCATCAAAAACGGAGTTCGTACGAAGAAGATATGAATTTTTGAAGTTTATTAAATAAATTATATATTTATTTAATTCAAAAATCAAGCTCTATCCGAAGAGGAGTCAGCGTCCTCATCCGAGGTACGCGCTGCGTACCCCTGTATGCCCTGCGTACCCGAGGGACTTGGCCTCGGATCGTCCACGTCGCCCTATGCGAGGCTACCGACCCGTCCGACCCGCCCGTCCGACCGGCCCGTCCGACCCGCCGTCCCATCCGACCCGACAGACTGATCCGTCCCATCCGAAGCCGAGGCAGTCGAGGCTTCGGTCATGCATGACGTACGCGTACGCGCTGCGTACGAGCGTACGCCCCGCGTACGAGGCTTCTCAGACCCCCCTATAAATAGCATGCGAAGGCTTCCGAAAAAGAGGCTCATTTCTCTCCTTTCTCTCACGATATTGCCTCGTTTTCCGTGCCCGTTCAAACCCGAAGCTCTGGTCTTTTTGCTCAAGTCCCGAGGGTTGATTTTACTCCCGAGATTCCCGAGAATCCCGAGAAAAAATCCGTTTCCCGAGACGAAACTCTGCCCGGTTTTCCATCTCGCTATCTTCAAACTTTCAAGTGAGTTCATACCCCTTTAATTTACCTTTTAAATGTTCTATAAATTCTTTTATATGCTTTCAAGGGGGATTACAAGTAAAACACACAAGTATTATCGTGTGTTACATAAAGAACTATTTTATATGCTTTTATATATCCAAATCACATGCGATTTGCAAACTTTATAAGGAATTTTCATATATATAATATATGTTAAAATAGCATTCTATCTTTTGATATATAAATTTGTTGTAATGCATGTATAAACTAAACTTTTCTTAGATTATACTTGTCTATCTTAGACTCTACACCAAAAATCTATGCTTTCATAAACAAATGATTCCTTTTCTAGGTATTTCTAAACAAACAAGACACACTTTTAGAAAACTATAATAAGTATAGTTTTACGAACAAATTTCTAACTCTTATGTACTAGAAACATGAATTTCAAGAAGTCACTTTCGTATACAAGAACAAACGTAACAGTTTAACAAGTAGATCTGTTTTTATACCACGGTTTTGTGAGACACTAACTTCGTGTACGTTTGAGTAAACATTTCAAGTCCTGTATTATATACTAGAATCCCTTGGAGGGGGAGCATGGTGTTTGTGTATAGATCTATACGGGCTTGACAACCCGCGCCCTGACTGTTAGCTGCAGTCCACCGTTTGGGGTGACAAACGTCATAACATTCCAACGCCTGAAGAACGTTGTGTATAGGCATTCCGAGTCAATAGTATGGTTATAAAACTCACATGGGGTATTAAAAATGCATTGATTTACAAGGTTTTCAAACACATTGGTTATTTTACACTTACATACATTTTAGAAACAAACATTGGTCTTGAGTGAAGGCTACTTTTATACTAGTAGAAAATATAGGATTTTCTAAACACAAACAAACAAAGACAAAACATTTCATTTCATACAAACATTGTCACTTAAATACTTATGAAACTCACCAGCTTAAATGTTGATCTACTCTTTCAAAATTACTTGTGTGTCCCAGGAAATCAGTAATTTCAGGTATTCGTTATGCTTTTGATGAAGGGATGCTGCGGCGCCAGTTTAATCTCGTATTTTGACATCATATTGTAATTGGTTTTGAACATGTAACTTTTGACAAATGTAAACTTTCAATTATATATATGATGGTTGTATTGCTTTCTTTACTATGTATTCATTTGTTACGTTACCACATGAAGTCATCCGCCCCCGAACGTTTCCGCCGTTCAGATTTGGGGGTGTGACAGATTGGTATCAGAGCAATGTTTATAGTGAACTAAGTATATTGAACCACATAAGATATACAAAGTATAAATGCTTAAGGGACTAATACTCTCTGACAAAACAAATTTTCTTTTTACGCTTAAGCAGCATTGCGTTCAACTTAAATTGATAGTTCATTTAAGTACAATTACATGCATACCACAAATTATTTTCATGTTATCCAATTATACAAGTATTTAGACAAGTTGACACTACGATTGAGACTCGATATATGTAATCAGATTTTGGAAAAATATAGCGTGATCAACTATATTTTCCCGAGATTAGACCAACATATATCGAGGAATGATTGTAGTAAGCAACAAGTCAAAACTTACCAAACCATTACTAGAATCAAACACAAGAATTTAAATACTATAGGAGTATTTGCTATCTAAACTAGTTTAACTTACATGTTTTGCATGTTTCAACTTTATTCCATTCTTATAACCCTATTTCTCGTACAGTCAAATGGCTGGATTTCACCACCCTGGTGACCCCTACTTTCCCAACCAAGGCAACGGAGGATGGATCGAAGATGATCCCGAAGAGGACGAGGAGCCCATAAAAGTGGGTGATGACTCTGGTACCGACTCAGAGCCGGAAGTTATCGATCCACCACCCATTCAACCTCCCGTCTTCATAAGGAACTTTCAAGGACCGAATCCCGTCTGGGGAAGTCACCTCCACCATTGGAGCCAACAGCAAAACCTACGCCCTCCCTACGGCATGTGTCGGGACTTCTATGATGTCCGCGGCGGAGGTTCGGCCGATCGAGCACTCCCGGTAATGGTGGGTAAGTTAGCCAATCAGTCCTATCAGTATAGAGTTCAAGCTAGTCGACTCCGGGATGTCAACGTGGAAGTGCAGGTTCACACTTCTGACATCCGTAGGCTGGACAAGATACAAGACAATGCTCAACTCCAAACCGAAGCATTTCAAGCGCAAATGATTGCAGCCCTCGCTGAACTGAGGGAACAACAAGCCGCTTTTGATAGGCGACTAATGGAGTCGAAGCAATCAGATGCGGAGTCAAGCTCCAAGCGCAACCTACGTCACAAGTAGTGCTTGTCGAAGACTCAAATTTTGTTATAGCTTAGGACATCGGCTAAAAGTCTTTAAATTTCTCGAACTTTGTAATCGGAGACCCTTATAGGGATCAAATTTTCATGATCGTTGTAACAACTTTTATATTAATATAAGTGACACTATTATTACTATGTTAAGTATTTCGTTCAAATCTTGAAAGGTCTTTGAGAAACCAAATACTTGTTTCATACCTTCAATCTTACAAATAACTTTCATTCTTCTAGACTCATACTATCATCTGTTGTTGAACTATAGCGATTTAGTTCATGAGACACATACATTTTCTATTCTATGAAATTCTTATCCTTGTCTTTTCAACCTATAGTTGAAGGATGCCTCCACGTAGGAATCCAAGACGAAACAACGGTGGGGAAACACCTGTACCACCACCACCTCCACCACCTCAATTTGATGCTGTTATGTTCCAAGCAGCAGTCACCGCAGCGGTGGCAGCTGCCATGTCACATATCAATAACTCGACTACTAATGGCTCGGGATCTGGCACACACCCATCCAACCATGGCGAGAGTCATGGACCTTCTCGAGAATGCACCTATAAGGACTTCACTAATGCCAAACCCCAGATGTTTTATGGAATTGGTGGTGTGATGGCCCTGAGGCAGTGGATTGAAAGGACGGAGGCAGTCTTTGAAATTTGCTCCTGTCCCGAGCACAACAAAGTCAAATTTGCATCTTTCACCCTTATTGATAAAGCTTTAACTTGGTGGAATGGCCACGTTAAAGTACTTACCCTAATCGTGGCAAACTCCATAAGCTGGGAGAGCCTGAAAGCCATGATGATGAGAGAATACTGCCCATGGGGAGAGATTCAAAAGCTCGAACACGAACTATGGACTCTCGGAATGGTTGGTACCGACATCGCTACTTATACCAATAGATTCTGCGAGCTGGCAATCCTTTGTCCTGATATGATTGCTCCCGAGAGCAAGAAAATAGAAAGGTACATCTGGGGACTGACGCCCCAAATTCGATCAAGCATGTTAGCTTCCAAACCTGACACATTTGAAAGTGCTAAGGAACTAGCACAATCTCTGATTGACTACGGAGGTCATCAGAACTCAACCACTTCTGCACCAGAACCACGGAAAGGAAACAACAACAACAACAACAACAACAACTACAACAACAACAACAACAACAACAACAACAACAATAGCAGGAAGAGAGTGTGGAATAAAGGGAAGGGTGGGTCTTCCCAAGAATCCGCAAAGAAACAACTGGTTTCAGTGAATGCTTCCACTGTACCTACTACAGCTCCTATAAATACCTACCCAACAAAGCCTTATGTAGGTAACCTCCCAAAGTGCACCAAATGCACTTACCACCACCATGGACCTTGTCGGGAAATGCAGTGCGTCAACTGCAACAGAAAGGGTCACACAACCCGTTTCTGCAAAGACCCCGCAAAGCCGATCACTCAATTTCCCAGTGCGGGTGTAGGGCAGACTTGCTATGGTTGTGGAGAGGTGGGCCACTACAAGAGGAACTGTCCTAAGGCAGTAGGCACCGGCGGTGTGGGACGAGTTTTGGCAATAGGCCACGACGAAGCTGTAGCTGACCCAACTATAGTTGCTGGTACGTTCCTTCTCGATAATTCATATGCATGCATATTATTCGATAGTGGAGCGGAGAGAAGCTTCGTGAGTCAAAACTTTATTCATTTACTTAAACCTAAACCTAGCAAGTTAGAAAAATCATTCACTGTAGAGATGGCCAATGGAAAAACCGAAAACACTAACTGCATATACATGGGCTGTATGTTAACTTTAGACGGCCATTCTTTCCCAATCAATCTCATGCCGGTCCAAATTAAAAGTTTCGACGTCATAGTCGGCATGGATTGGTTGAGTCTTCTTCGCGCCGACATCATGTGCTTTGAAAAAACAGTTCGTCTTAAGCTCCCTAACAACGAAGCATTAGTTATCTACGGCGACAAATCTAGTACAAACCTTCGCATCATTTCGTGCATCCAAGCTCGCAAGTGCTTGCGGAAGGATTGTCGAGCATTCCTAGCGCACATCGTTGATACAAGTCAAGAACTGAAGGACATCAAGAACATCTCGGTAGTACGCGACTTTCCCGATATCTTTCCAGAAGAACTACCAAGATTACCACCGCAACGCCAAGTCGAGTTCAGAATCGACTTAGTTCCAGGGGCTACCCCAGTAGCGAAGTCGCCTTATCATCTCGCACCAGCAGAGATGCAGGAACTTTCCAGTCAACTTAATGAACTCCTTCAAAAAGGATTCATAAGACCAAGTTTCTCACCTTGGGGAGCACCGGTCTTGTTTGTAAAGAAGAAAGACGGATCGTTCCGTATGTGCATCGACTACAGAGAACTGAACAAACTTACTGTCAAGAACCGCTATCCTCTACCCCGTATCGACGACCTATTCGATCAACTTCAAGGAGCGAACTACTTCTCAAAGATAGACCTACGATCCGGATACCACCAACTACGAGTTCTAGAGGGGGACATTCCTAAGACAGCTTTCCGAACTCGTTATGGACACTACGAATTTGTAGTGATGCCGTTCGGATTAACCAATGCACCAGCAATATTTATGGACCTAATGAATAGGGTATGCCGTCCTTACTTGGATCAGTTCGTCACCGTCTTTATCGATGATATACTTATCTACTCCCGAAGTGAAGAAGAGCATAGTCAGCACCTACGAAAAGTCCTAGAAACACTGCGAATGGAGAAACTCTATGCGAAGTCCTCTAAATGCGAATTTTGGATTCGAAGAGTCGAATTTTTAGGCCATGTTGTCAGCGAGAAGGGTATACACGTGGACCCCTCCAAAATTAAGGCCATTGAGAACTGGTCGGCACCAAAGACACCTACAGAAATTCGTCAATTTCTAGGTCTAGCTGGCTACTATCGTAGATTCATAAAGAACTTCTCTAGCATTGCGAAACCTCTTACTACATTAACCCAGAAAGGTGTGGCCTTTGACTGGGAAGCGAAACAAGAGAAGGCATTCCAGACACTAAAGCAGGCTTTGTGCACCGCACCGATACTATCCCTCCCCGAAGGGATAGAAGACCTTGTAGTGTATTGCGATGCGTCAAATCAAGGACTTGGTTGTGTTCTTATGCAGAGAGGGAAGGTTATCGCTTATGCCTCCCGACAGCTTAAGACACACGAAGTGAACTATACGACACACGATCTCGAGTTCAGAGCAGTGGTATTTGCTCTGAAGATCTGGAGACACTACTTATATGGGACAAAGAGTACTATTTTCACCGATCACAAGAGCCTTCAACACATTTTCGATCAGAAGGAACTCAACATGCGACAACGACGATGGGTTGAGTTACTAAATGACTACGAATGCGAAATTCGTTATCATCCTGGCAAGGCCAACGTAGTAGCTGACGCCCTCAGTCGAAAGGAATACACTGGTCGGAGGGTCAAATCTCTGACTATGACTATCCATTCCCACTTATCCACACAAATTAAGGAGGCACAAATGGAAGCTTTGCAACCTGAAAATATGGCGAGTGAATCCCTGCGAGGAATGGAAAAGAATCTAGAAGTCAAGGGTGGCGGAGCCTACTATCTCATGGACCGAATCTGGACCCCGAAACATGGTGGTTTCAGAAACGTAGTCATGACCGAAGCTCACAACTCAAGGTATTCCGTTCACCCGGGTTCAGATAAAATGTATCTGGATCTTAAGAAACTGTATTGGTGGCCTAATATGAAAGCAAAAATTGCTACCTGCGTGAGTAAATGTCTTACTTGCGCTAAGGTTAAGGTCGAGTATCAGAAACCGTCAGGATTACTACAACAACCAGAGATACCAGAATGGAAATGGGAGCAGATTACTATGGACTTCATAACCAAGTTACCCAAGACGACAAGTGGACTCGATACCATATGGGTCATTGTCGACAGATTGACCAAATCCGCACATTTCCTGCCCATCAAGGAGACTGACAAAATGGAGAAGCTTACAAGAACTTACTTAAGGGAAGTAGTGCGACTGCATGGTGTTCCGATATCCATTATCTCCGATATAGATAGTAGATTCACTTCAAGATTCTCGCAGTCACTACAAAGTTCCTTGGGGACCAGGCTAGACATGAGTACAACTTACCACCCACAAACAGACGGACAAAGTGAGAGAACGATACAAACTTTAGAAGATATGCTAAGAGCCTGTGTGATTGACTTTGGAAAGGCATGGGATATGCATTTACCCCATGTTGAATTTTCATACAACAATAGTTATCATACAAGCATAAAGGCTGCTCCGTTTGAAGCCCTCTATGGTCGAAAGTGCAGATCCCCTCTGTGCTGGACTGAAGTTGGCGATACCCAATCAGCTAGAGGAAGGGTTCCTGAAAGCACTCTCACCGGTCCAGAAATCATACGAGAAACGACAGAGAAGATCGTTCAGATTCGTGAACGATTGAAAGCCTCTAGAGACCGACAGAAAAGCTACGCTGACCAAAGGAGGAAACCTTTGGAATTCCAGGTAGGAGACCACGTCTTATTAAAGGTCTCACTGTGGAAGGGTTTAATACGCTTTGGAAAGCGTGGGAAACTAAATCCAAGATACATAGGGCCTTTCGAGATTCTTTCCAGAATCGGCCTTGTGGCTTACAAGCTTAAACTACCGCGCGAACTTAGTAAAATCCATCCAACCTTCAACGTCTCAAACTTGAAAAAGTGTCTGTCCAACGAGACTCTTGTTATTCCACTCGACGAGATCGAGATCAACGAGAGCCTCAACTTTGTGAAAGAACCAATAGAAATCATGGACCGAGAGGTCAAACAAACAAAACAAAGTCGCATACCCATCGTGAAGGTTCGCTGGAACGCCAAGCGGGGACCTGAATTCACATGGGAACGCGAAGATCAGATGAAACAAAAGTACCCTCATCTCTTTCATGTTCACTAGTATCTTTACTACTTTAAATTTCGGGACGAAATTCTCTCTAACGGGGGGATGATGTGACAACCCGATAGTTCAACTCTTTGTAATGACCTAAAAGGTCAAGTATTGTAACCACTTTTGAGTTAATAAAATTAACTTTCATAATAAAATGTACGAATAGTTCTATTTAAATTCTTTCTATGTTTAAATGTCTTTAAACCATGATCGTACGTAAAAAGAACGCCCAAATCCGACTTCATATATTGAAGTTATGATTTTTCCAAGTTCAGCTTAGCAACAGACAGCTAAAAACTCGAATCGGAGATCGAGCGACTTTTGGCCGAAATGACCTAAACGAGAATCGAAGGTCTCGACAATGGTATTTCAGCGGTAAAAAGTCTGGCAAAAACCGACGTCAGATAAAGAAGTTATGAATTTTTGAAGAAATTCCTTAAACACGATGAGTTATAAAATAAATAATAAAAATAATTTCGGAATTTGCCAACGGAGTCTAAACGAAAGTTGTAGAGCGTAGTCTCACCTACGCGTGGATATAAAGACCATCGAAAACGGAGTTCGTATGAAGAAGATATGAATTTTTGAAGTTTATTAAATAAATTATATATTTATTTAATTCAAAAATCAAGCTCTATCCAAAGAGGAGTCAGCGTCCTCATCCGAGGTACGCGCTGCGTACCCGAGGGACTTGGCCTCGGATCGTCCACGTCGCCCTATGCGAGGCTACCGACCCGTCCAACCCGCCCGTCCGACCGGCCCGTCCGACCCGCCGTCCCATCCGACCCGACAGACTGATCCGTCCCATCCGAAGCTGAGGCAGTCGAGGCTTCGGTCATGCATGACGTACGCGTACGCGCTGCGTACGAGCGTACGCCCCGCGTACGAGGCTTCTCAGACCCCCCTATAAATAGCATGCGAAGGCTTCCGAAAAAGAGGCTCATTTCTCTCCTTTCTCTCACGATATTGCCTCGTTTTCCGTGCCCGTTCAAACCCGAAGCTCTGGTCTTTTTGCTCAAGTCCCGAGGGTTGATTTTACTCCCGAGATTCCCGAGAATCCCGAGAAAAAATCCGTTTCCCGAGACGAAACTCTGCCCGGTTTTCCATCTCGCTATCTTCAAACTTTCAAGTGAGTTCATACCCCTTTAATTTACCTTTTAAATGTTCTATAAATTCTTTTATATGCTTTCAAGGGGGATTACAAGTAAAACACACAAGTATTATCGTGTGTTACATAAATAACTATTTTATATGCTTTTATATATCCAAATCACATGCGATTTGCAAACTTTATAAGGAATTTTCATATATATAATATATGTTAAAATAGCATTCTATCTTTTGATATATAAATTTGTTGTAATGCATGTATAAACTAAACTTTTCTTAGATTATACTTGTCTATCTTAGACTCTACACCAAAAATCTATGCTTTCATAAACAAATGATTCCTTTTCTAGGTATTTCTAAACAAACAAGACACACTTTTAGAAAACTATAATAAGTATAGTTTTACGAACAAATTTCTAACTCTTATGTACTAGAAACATGAATTTCAAGAAGTCACTTTCGTATACAAGAACAAACGTAACAGTTTAACAAGTAGATCTGTTTTTATACCACGGTTTTGTGAGACACTAACTTCATGTACGTTTGAGTACACATTTCAAGTCCTGTATTATATACTAGAATCCCTTGGAGGGGGAGCATGGTGTTTGTGTATAGATCTATACGGGCTTGACAACCCGCGCCCTGACTGTTAGCTGCAGTCCACCGTTTGGGGTGACAAACGTCATAACATTCCAACGCCTGAAGAACGTTGTGTATAGGCATTCCGAGTCAATAGTATGGTTATAAAACTCACATGGGGTATTAAAAATGCATTGATTTACAAGGTTTTCAAACACATTGGTTATTTTACACTTACATACATTTTAGAAACAAACATTGGTCTTGAGTGAAGGCTACTTTTATACTAGTAGAAAATATAGGATTTTCTAAACACAAACAAACAAAGACAAAACATTTCATTTCATACAAACATTGTCACTTAAATACTTATGAAACTCACCAGCTTAAATGTTGATCTACTCTTTCAAAATTACTTGTATGTCCTAGGAAATCAGTAATTTCAGGTATTCGTTATGCTTTTGATGAAGGGATGCTGCGGCGCCAGTTTAATCTCGTATTTTGACATCATATTGTAATTGGTTTTGAACATGTAACTTTTGACAAATGTAAACTTTCAATTATATATATGATGGTTATATTGCTTTCTTTACTATGTATTCATTTGTTACGTTACCACATGAAGTCATCTGCCCCGAACGTTTCCGCCGTTCAGGTTTGGGGGTGTGACATATATGATGAGAATAATATAATGAATAATAATATTGTTATTTGATTAATATATGTCATAAATTAATTAGTATTAATTTGGTGACTTAAAGGGATTAATTAAATAAGAGGGTATAAACTGTCAATTGTTTGATAGTTTCACTTTGGGCTGTAAATCCTTATTGGATAGAGGATGGACGAATTCTAGGGCTTTAGATAGCCTCAAATTCGTCCAAGGCTTATCTATGGAAAGGATTTGGATTGCTTTAAGGAAAGATTATCCAACTAGGGTTTAAGGGTGAAACCCTAGGAGCCTACAAGTATATATAGACCCTTAGGGCATGTGAAATCGGCATCTCTTCTAAAGAAAGAAAACCCTGGCCGAATTTCTTCCCTCTCCTCTCTCTCTCTCAAATCATCATCCTTGCTAGTTGGTGTGTGTAAGCCGTTAGAGGAGTGACAATTGTGACTCTAGAGCTCCAAGACAACAAGATAAAAACAAGAGATTCAAAGGTAAACTTCTAGATCTGATTTTGTATTGTTCTTATACCTAATTAGTCATTAGAAGTCTTGGATTCAAAGCATGTTTAATTAGAGAAACCTAGATCCAAGCATTAGGGTTTGCATGTGCACATATGAATGTTCATATGGCCAAAACCCATTAGTTTTATGATTACTGGGTTCGCCCGATGTCGGGCGGGGCCCGAAGGCTAGTATGTATGTTATTTATCTTTGTGATTATAGCATGGGTTGTGTGTTTCTGTGTTTATATGCTATTATGTTTATATGTTGATATGCTTATATCTTATACCAGGCGGGGCCCGATGTCACACGGGGCCAGGTGATTGACATATATGTCTACCGAGCGGGGCTCAATGCCGCGCGTGGCCCGATGTCGAACGCGGTCCAATGTCGGGCGGGGCCCAATATGTGATTTTATGTATGTTTGGTATGTGGTATCTTGGGGAACTCATTAAGCTTTGTGTTTATGGTTTCCAGATTATGTTTCAGGTACTTCAGTTTTCAAATGGAAGAGCTTGTGATGGTTGCAGGGCACACACCACATGTTTTCCGCATTCTGTGATTACTCTCATTCCATGATGTTTTGCTAAATCTTGGTTACCATGGTTTTACGGAAATGATATATATTAACGATTTATTTATTTAATAAACGAAAATTTTATGTCAAAAAGAAATATATTCTAGAAAGGGATTTTTTCTAAAAGGAGAAATGGTTTGGTGCATGTAATCAGCCGAGCTCAAGTAAGTTTTTCCAAAATACCCATACATGTTATCCATTATGCTTTAATCTGTGAATCTGTGAATCGCATGCTAGCTAGGGATAAGGATCTGCTTAGTTTCTGCATGATAGAATGTTAGGAGAGATGCCTTATTTGCCTATTGCTTAAGCTTGTAGACTTGCATGCTAGTTTTGATTAGGTAATGATAGGTTGGCTTGTTATGTGATGCCTGGTAGTCTAGGAAACATGGGATTTTGGATTGGGTTTTATTTGTATGCGTAAGGAAAATCAGTAGTGGGGGTGGAAGCTCCTATTATGAGTTGTAGTGTGTGGGATTGGAGTGCTACTGCTTGAATGTTGCTTGCTTTGTGCTTTGTGGAACTCTTAGGTGATGGGAGTTAATTAGCAAGTGAATATGTCAAGTCACATGTGACAAGGGTTGAATAATCTCAGAGTGATGGATTTGACCCTAGTGCGCAGCTCTTGGCTGTGTCCAACCGTTGTAAGGATGAGTCTGTTACAAGAAGGATTCTCTAAGCCTTGTTGCAGGTGGTTATATTCTTGAGGTGGGTGACTGGCATTATGAGGAGTTCTTCATCAGTTGATGGCAACGTGAGGTCTAGAATCTAGGAAAGCCTAGGGGTTTCTTCAGCGGGCTTTGTTGCACGGGTTAGCGAGTGTTGACATATGGGTTGATGAGGTGACTTAGAGGATTAGGGAGGATTTGTGAGGAAGGTATGGATAGGTGTGGAAGGTAGCATTGGGCTCGTATTACTGAAAGCACATGATCCATAATTGAATCGGGGAGAGTCTTACAGAATATAGGAAGCTTGTGGGATAAGGATTCTTGGATATATTTAGATCTCTTATGTGTTGTCTCGATATGGTGTTGAGCTCTCAGGGATGGGGTTCAGATTTTGGTTCCAACTCAGTAGCAGGTATTGAGCCAATCGATGCGTGGTCATGGGAGTTCATCTAATTGGAGATTACTCGCAGTGTTTCGGATTGGACCTTGGTAGTCTTTGGTTCAGCCAAGGAAGGGATTTTTGGAGCTTTTGGATGTTCACCTTGGGGCCTTTTGGGCCGAGGTTGTATTAGGGCAATTAGGGGCTCATCTGGAGCCTAGAGCTTGTGAACCTTTTGAATCCTTCAGGAAGGAGGATCTTGTTGTTAGCTATTGTCATCTGGGATCGAAAGGGAGTTTTCCATCACATCCCCAGGTTGGTTAGGGTAACTTAGGAGGAGGAGATCAGGATTTCTTCGGATGCTTTGCGGGTATGTCATCTTCTGTATTCTTTTGGGTTGTATCGGAATTCGTATTGCAATAGAATTTTTCTGGCTTGAGATAAGTTATATATTGGGTTGATTCTTTTCTAGTGCATGGATTATATTATCAAGGATTGTGATGTGCCTTTCTGTATGCCGGGAGTCTTCGATGAATCGTCAGAGGGTCGTAACTTATTGAGTGGGTTCAGCGCGTTCCGTTGTTGTTCCGGGTCTTTGTCGGGATCAATTCTGGAGTGTTGCTTGGAGGATCTTTGTTCAGGGTTATCGAGTTAGTTATCTAGTGAAGTCAGTGTTCAATGGTTATATCATTTGTTCAGGTGTGATCGGCGGTTGCCCATGGAAGAACTTTTGAGTTCCAGCATTACCGTTGTTTGGAGAGGAACGATAGTTGTGTGAGTTTTTTAATCATTGGATGTCTCAGGGAAATTTTATTTTTGCATGGATTGCAGTAAGTTAGAGTTCAGTGCTTCTTCGATGATGGAAATTGGAGTGGATGTTCGTCGGTGCAAGGCAAGGGTTGTGGTTTTCAGTCGCAAGCATAAGAACTTAAGGAATTGGCATGGTATCAGGGAAAGTGATTGGATTATCAGACTGGTTAAGATTTTGAGAGTATTCTTCAGGATTTCAGGAATTGGACGATCATTGGGTTTGGCTAATGATGGAACATTAGTATTGATAAGCACATGTCATAGGTGGTTCATGCTTTATAAGGTTGATGGGTTGGGGATCCATCAGATTTAAGGGATAAGGGAACTTTGTCGAATCCACGTGGGGGAGAATTGATCAAGTCTTTTCGGAATTTAGGAAGGGTGTGAACTAGGACGAGTTTCACATCTTGGATAGGAGGAGAGACGAACCAAGTGGATCTTTATATTGAGGTTGTGTAGTTGGAGTTTAGGAAACTTCCTACCGCTGGTCGGCGTCTTCCTTATTATGCATAGCAAGCTTGTGATTGAGCTTAGGTTGAGGGCTTTGGAATTCGAAATATGACCCGAACACCTTATTGGATGCATTTGGGTGCAGGATTCAGCTCAGGGTGAGTGGCGTATGATGATTAGGGTGTGGTTAGGCCATAGGTGGTAACCATGGTTGGTTTGAAGTGTTATAAGACTATGATGTGATCGTAACATTCACCAGTCTAAAGTAGACGAACATTGGAGGTGGTCATGAGTGTAAAGGGGGAATCAGTTCGTGCCTTGGGCACACCGAATAAGATTGCGATGAGTATTTCTCTGTTTTGGGTTGAGGACCATTAGGGTCCAAGGTAGAGTTGGGCCTGTGTAGCTCTAGACGGGTGGGACCCGTGGGCAAGGTCGCGTTATAGTGTAGCTGCGTGGGACCTGAGCACGAGGTTCGTCCGATTATAGCAATGCAAGTGGGACCTGGTAACGACCGTTGGGTCAAGGTTTTGGATCTTGATTTGCATGATTAAATGGGTGGTCAATGTGTGACGCATAGGGGTTTATAGGTTGGGTAGCCTTGTTATTTGGACTAATGGGAACCTGGTGGTTGGACCATTTGCGAGATTGGTAGTCTCATCGATGGTTGGGAATCTTTATATCTCGTTCTGGTAAGGGGTTGTCTTGAATCAGAAGGTTTTGTGAGAAATACAAGTGCGGATCTGTAGATCTTAGGTTATGAGTTAAGCATCAGGTTGGTTTTGGTTGAGATCTCGAGTCGGGTATTGCAAGTGTTTTGTGTGGGATTTTCATTTAAGTGGAATAAGGATTGGTGTATTTATATGCCGAGGAATCAGTCAAAGAGTTCAATGGTAATGAATGGATTCAGTTTTGATGATAGATCAAGCTCTCGTGATTGTGTCTTGGATTGGTTTTATTGGCGAAGGGCATCCAGATAAGTCAGAGCAATATTATTTATTTGGAACTTGTGTGTGGAGTAACTTGTTATTCGGAGGAGATGTTAGGTCACTTACAGTTAGGATTGGATAATCTCATAGTAAATGATTTGACCCTATTAAGTAGCTATCGTCTAAGTCTAACCGTTCCAGGGATAAGTCTCCTACTCGAAGGATTATCAGAGCCTCCTGTCGAGTATAAGTGTTCTGCAAGGATAATTGGTTTCTGATTATGTTTTCTAATGGGAATCTCATGTATCAAAAGTTGAGTAGTCAGTTGGGAAATTAAGTGGAGTGGATTAAAAAATGGTTCAATATGGGCAGTCTGTCAGGGAGTCAGACCATCTCGAGACTTCAAGTCTCAGTTTGAGTTGATTTAGTTATTTTGCAAGGGATTATTTTCAGGTAGAGAAAAGATTCGTTCATCTGCGGCTTGGGGAGCCCTTCCAGGGTTGGTTTCGGTTGCCTTGGGGAAGGTTGGGATATGTTCAAGGTTGTGGTCTTGTTGCTCAGGTTGTTGGGCGTGTCGGGAATGGTAAGAAATGATTTCGAGGAAGAAATCTAGTTTAAGTGGGGGGAGTTATAACACCATGATTCAAATCGTTTCCGTTTCAGGGTGGTGATCAAGGATCGGGTATTAGCGGACTTAGGATCCTTGAAGAAGTTAGTTTTGGGCTCATTTGGAGGTCGATGATGTATATTGGATGATCCTGGTATTCGGTTTTTTTGGAGTTAAAGGGTATTTGGGTAATTTGTCTGCTCAGGCTTTTGTGGTAATGGTTATTTGTTCAGGATGTGGTAAGGCAGGTACGAGTTGATTAAAGCATGGAGCTTCTCTTTACCTTCTCATGGATATATGGATCGTCAGAATTGGATGTGTATCAAAGAAGTTATGGCCATCAGAATGTGTTGGGTTTGAGGGGGAAACCTTAGTACGTGGGGCGTACCTAGGGAGTACGCGGGGCGTATTGCTACGGAGGAGGGTACGCGAGGTGTAGTGTGGATTACAATGAGCGTAGAGCAAGCACTGATCGAGAATGCGAAGCCTCGTACGCTGGGCGTACGAGGTGTACGCAAGGAATACAAAGGTTAGAGGAAAAACCTAATTTTAAGTGATTGTACTCTATAGAAACACATTAAGACCTTAGGGATGGACTCTTTACCAGCGTCCAAGTCCTCAAAACCCTAGAAATTGATCTTTAACCTTCAAGATGGTATTTTGAGCTCATGGTGTCCATTTTTGGTGTGTTCGGTCCATTTCTAAGAACATGGAGTTTGGTGCAAGGATGGGGATCAAGGAAGACCTTATGGATCAGGAGTATGGGCTTCATTTCCAGGTTGTTTGAGGTAAAAGGCTATGAACTTGATCATGGATGTCTTAGATCTAGCATGTATGAGTTTTTGGTTCATTTTGGTCCCAAGAACGAGATCTAGTGGTTTGGTACCACTCCAGGAGCTATGAGTTGCCACTCTTGGTGTTTCTGAGGTTCTAGATGCACAAAGTTGCCTCCTTTAGGGTTTGGAACCCTCCCTGTATGAGTTGTTGTCCATTTGGTGAAAGTTTAATGTTTTAAGTTGATGTTGGGTTCTTTTGAGGCATGCAAAGTCATCAAGTCAACGACTTTATGGGTCTATACGTTCTTTAAGAAGTAGATTTGTGGTTTGGACTCCCGATCATGAGCATTAAGTGCTTAATGTTGAAATTCTTCTTGATGGAGGAGTACGATGGGGCGTACAAGTCTGTATGCCCATCATACAAGCCAGATTACATGTACACTTAGCGTACAACTGAGTAAGCACCGCGTACTCAGTCATGAGGACTTTGGCATGTTGGGCTTCAGTGTGGGCTATCTTTTGGGCTTATTTGTCTTGGGCCCTATTGGGCCATCGGGTTTTGGGCTGATAATTATGTTGGAAAGGCCTTCAATAGGTTTGGGCCGAATTTGGAAATTTGGGGCATGATTTGGGCCTTGTGTGGTTTTTGGTATTTGGGCCTCTTGGATCATTGAGTTTGGGCCTTGGTCTTGGACCACTTGATAATTAGGTGTTGTTTTTATATTAACAATTCGGGGAATTGGTGAGCCAGCATCCAGAGATTTATCCGTGGGATTCGGCAGTGCGAGGTGAGTCTCCTCACTGTGTTTAGCGGGTTGAAGGCACCAATTTCGGCCCATGGTTTATTATGTTAGGATGCTAGCTATATGCATGACTCTTTCATGTGTATGTATTGGTATGTATATTGAGTGGGGCTCGATGTCGAGCGAGGCTCGATGTCAAGCGGGGCCCGATGCCAGGCAAGGCCTGATGAGTACATTTTATGCTAGTTATTTCTATGTGTTTTATGATTTCCAAGCTCGACCCGATGTCAAGTCGGGCCCGAAGGCTAGTCTGTATGCTATTTATCTTCGTGATTTTGGAATGTGTGGTGTGTTTTTGTGTTTATATGCTATTATGTTTATATGTTGATATGCTTATATGCTTTTATCAGGCGGGGCCCAATGTCAGGCGGGGCTTGGTGATTGACAGATCTGTCTACCGAGCAGGGCTCGATGCCGGGCGGGGCCCGATACCAGACGGGATCCGATGTCGGGCGTGGCCCGATGAAAGGCGGTGCCCAGTATGTGATTTTATGTATGTTTGGTACGTGGTATCTTAGGGAACTTACTAATCTTTGTGCTTATGGTTTTCAGTTTATGTTTCAAGTACTTCGGTTTTCAAATGGAAGAGCTCGGTATGGATGCAGGGCACACACCACATGTTTTTCGCATTCTGTGATTTACTCTGATTCAATGATGTTTTGCTAAATCTTGGTTACCATGGTTTTACGGAAATGATATGTATTAACGATTTATTTATTTAATAAATGGAAATTTTATGTCAAAAAGAAATATATTCTAGAAAGGGATTTTTTCTAAAAGGAGAAAAAGTGTGGTGCATGCAATCATCTTAGATCAAGTAAGTTTTTCCAAAATACCCATACATGTTATCCGTTATGATTTAATCTGTGAATCGCATGCTAGTTAGGGATAAGGATCTGCTCAGTTTCTGCATGATAGAATGCTAGGAGAGATGCCTTGTTTGCCTATTGCTTGAGCTTGTCGACTTGCATGCTAGTTCTAATTAGCCAATGATAGGTTAGCCTGTTATGTGATGCCTGCTAGCATAGGAAGCATGGGATGCTGGATTGGGTTTTATTTGTATGCGTAAGGCAATCAGTAGTGGGGGTGGAAGCTCCAATTATGAGTTGTAGTGTGTGGGATTAGAGTGCTACTGCTCGAATGCTGCCTGTTTTGTGCTTTGTGGAACTATTAGGTGATCGGAGTTAGTTACCAAGTGAATATGTCAAGTCACATGTGACAAGGGCTGAATAATCTCAGAGTGATGGATTTGACCCTATTACGTAGCTCTTGTCTATGTCCAACCGTTGTAGGGATGAGTCTGTTACAAGAAGGATTCTCTAATCCTTGTTGCAGGTCATTATATTCATGAGGTGGGTAACTGGCATTATGAGGAGTTCTTCAGCAGCTGATGGCAGTGTGAGGTCAGGAATCCAGGAAAGCCTAAGGGTTGCTTCAGCGGTATTTGTTGCGCGGGTTAGCGAGTGTTGGCATATGAGTTGAGGAGGTGACTTAGAGGATTAGGGAGGATTCTTGAGGAAGGCTAGTATTGGGCCCGTACTATTGAAAGCACATGATCTATACTTGAATTGGGGAGAGTCTAGGATAATCTAGGAAGCTTGTGGAATAAGGATTCTTGGATATATTCGGATCTCTTATGTGTCGTTTTGATATGGTGTTGAGCTCTCAGGGATCGGGGTTCAGATTTTGGTTCCGACTTAGTAGCAGGTATTGAGCCGATCGATGCGCGGTCGTGGGATTTTATCTTATTGGTGATTACTCGCAGTGTTGGATTGGACCTTGGTGGTCTTTGGTTCAGCCAAGGAAGGGATTTTTGAAGCTCTTGGATGGTCATCTCGGGGCCTTTCAGACCGAAGTTGTATTACGGCAGTTGGGGGCTCATCTGGAGCCTAAAGCTTGTGAACCTCTAGAATCCTTCAGGAAGCAGGATCCTGTTGTTAGTTCTTGTCATCTAGGATCGAAAGGGAGTTTTGCACCATGTCCCTAGGTTTTTGGGGTAATTCAGGAAGAGGAGGTCCGAATTTCTTCGAATGCATTGTGGGTATGTCATATTCTGAATTCTTCTGGGTTGTATTGCAATTCGTTTTGTGTTAGAATTTTGTTGGTTTAGGACAAGTTATATCTCGGGTTGGTTCTATGGTAGTGCCTAGATTATATTAACAAGTATTGTGATGTGCCTTTCTGCATGTCGGGAGTCTTCGATGAATCATCATAGGATCGTAACTTGTTGAGTGGGTTCAGCACGTTCCGTTGATGTTCCAGGTCTTTGTACGGATCAATTTTGGAGTGTCGCTTGGAGGATCTTTGTTCAGGGTTAGCATATTAGTTCTGTAGTGAAGTCAAGGCTTAATGGTTTGAACATTTGTTCGGGTATGATCAGCGGTTACCCATGAAATAATTTTTGAGTTCCAGCACTACCGTTGCTTGGAGTGGAACGGTAGCAGGAATATGGTGGTGGCAGTTGCGTGAGTTGTTTGATCATTGGATGTGTCGGAGGAATGGTATTTTCCCATGGATTGTAGTCAGTTAGAGTTCAGTGATTCTTTAAGGATGGAAATTGGAGTGGATGTTCGTCAGCGCAAGGCAAGGGTTGTGGTTTTTAGTCGCAAGCATAAGAACTTAACGAATTGGCATGGTATCAGGGGAAGTGATTGGATTATCAGACTGGTTAATATTTCGACAGTATTCTTCAAGATTTCAGGAATTGGGCTATCATTGGGTTTGGCTAATGATGGAACGTTAGTATTGATAAGCACATGTCATAGGTTGTTTATGCTATATAAGGTTGATGCGTTGGGGATCCATCAAATTTAAAGGATGAGAGAACTTTTTTGAATCCAAGTAGGGGAGAATGAATATGGTCTTTCTGGAAGTCAGGAAGGGTGTAAACTAGAGCGAGTTTCATATCCTGGTCAGGAGGAGAGACGGCCCAAGTGACCGTTTATATTAAGGTTGTGTAGCGGGAGTTCATGAAAGTTCCAACCGCTGGTCGACGTCTTCCTTATTATGCATAGTAGGCTTGTGATTGATCCTAGGTTAAGGACTTCGGAATTCGAAGTATGACCCGAACACCTCATTGGATGCAGTTGGGTGCAAGATTCAGCTTAGGGTGAGTGGGGTGTGATGATTAGGGTGTGGTTAGGACATGGGTGGTAACCGTGGTTGGTTTGAAGTGTTATAAGACTATGATGGGATTGTTGGATTAGTGTCTAAGTCCATAATTATAATTGGTATATACTTGACCCGAGAGTAGCATGGTCCATTTGGGTTGCATATCATCAGGACAATTTGATAGGATGGACTTTTGAGAAGAAGTTATTTATGGTTTATTAATATATTATAAGTTCTAATATATTAATATGAAATCATATTGTTTAATTAGTATTGATCAAGACGTTATTTGGAATTAATTCTATGATCAAAAAGAGACTAATTAAATATAAGGGGTTGATTTGGTAAATCATTCATTCTTATAGAGTGGGCTTATGATCCACAGTTCTTCATGTTGGGCTAAACCCATGTGGTAACCCATGGATACTCCATGGAGGTTTTAACCCATGGATCATGAGGGATATGGAAAGTCATTAAGGTTTACATGGTGTAACCCTAGTTTGTCACATTATATAAGAACCCTTCTAGCTCATGAAATTGGCACTTAAGTGGAATACTAGAGGGCTAGCCAATTTGTGTGTGCAAGGAATCTTTTCTCAAGTTATCCTTTGTTCTAGGTGTGTTGTGATTCCATTTGAGGCATTCATGCTATTGGTGTTAAGCTCTTGAAAGTTCAAGCAACAAGCTACAAAGAAAAGGTATGTTATCCAACTTGTTTTATTACCCAAGTATCAAAGTTTTGTATGCTAGTTAGGGTAATACCTTGGAAAGTTCAAGTTAGCATGTATAATAGAAAAAACATAGATCCAACATATTTAGGGTTGCATGTACACCATAGGAGTGTTAGAATAATCAAAACTCATCAGGTGGTTATGAGTGTAAAGGGGGAATCAATTCGTGTCTTGGGCACACCGGCCAGGATTGCCGAGGAATATTTCTCTGTTTTGAGTTGAGGACCATTGTGGTCCAAGGCGGAGCCAGGCCTGTGTAGCTCTAGATGGGTGGGACTAGTGGGTAAGGCCGCTCCGTGGTATAGTTGGGTGGGACCCGAGGGCGAGGCCCGCACGATTATAGCAATGTAGGTGGGACCTGGTAGTGGCCGTTGGGTCAAGATTTTAGCTCTTGAGTTGTAGGATTAATTGGGTGGTCAGTGTGTGATGCAGATGGGTTTATAGGCTGGGTAGCCTTGTTATTTAGACTCTTGGAACCTGGTGGTTGGACCAGGTGCAAGACTGGTAGTCTCAGCGATGGTTGGGAATCTTTATATCTCGGTCTAGTAAGGGGTTATCTTGAACCGGAAGGTTTTGTGAGAAATGCAAGTGCAGATCCGTGGATCTTGGGTTATGAGTTAAGCATCGGGTTGGTTTTGGTTGAGATCTCGAGTCGGGTATTGCAAGTATTTTGTGCGGGATTTTCATTTCAGTGGAATAAGGATTGGTGTATTTATATGTCGAGGCATCAGTTTAAAGGTTCAAGGGTAATGAATGGATTCAGTTTTGATGATAGATCAAGCTCTAGTGATTATGTCTTTGATTGGTTTTATTGGTGAAGGGCATCCAGATACGTTAGGGAAGTCTTATTGATATGGAGCTTGTGTG
This sequence comes from Lactuca serriola, assembly GCF_051521515.1. Classification (NCBI taxonomy): domain Eukaryota; kingdom Viridiplantae; phylum Streptophyta; class Magnoliopsida; order Asterales; family Asteraceae; genus Lactuca; species Lactuca serriola. The sequence goes on along the minus strand of NC_136412.1, from coordinate 274,154,305 downwards.
TGGAGTAGCTTGTTATTTAGAGGAGATGTTAGGTCACTTGCAGTTGAGATCGGATAATCTCATAGTAAATGGTTTGAGCTTGTTGCACTGCATTTGTCTGAGTCTAACCATTGCAGGGATAAGTCTCCTACTCGAAAGATTATTTGAGCCTTTTGTCAAGTATAAGTGTCCTGCAAGGATAATTGGTCTGTGATTGTATTTTCTAATGGGAATATCAAGTATCAGAAGTTGAGTAGTCAGTTGGTAAATTAAGTGGGATGGATTCAACAATGGTTCAATATGGAGGGGGGGTCTGTAAGGGAGTCAGACCATCTCGAGTCATCAGGTCTTAGTTTGAGTAGACCTGGTTATTTTGCAAGGGATTATTTTTAGGTTGTGAAAGGATTCATTCATATGCGGGTTGGTGAGCCCTTCCAGGGTTGGTTTCGGTTGCCTTACGGAAGGTTGGGGTGTGTTTAAGGTTGTGGCTGTGTTGCTCGAGGTCGTGGCCGTGTTTCTCAGGTTTTTGGGCTTGTCGGGAATGGTAAGGAATTATTTCGAGGACGAAATCTAGTTTAAGCCGGGGAGAGTTGCAACACCCCGATTCAGATCGTTTTCATTTCGGAGTGGTGATCAAGGATCGGGTATTAGCAGGCTTAGGATCCTTGAAGAAGTTACTTTTGGGCTCATTTAGCGGTGGATGATGTATATTGGATGATTCGGGTATTTAGTTTTTGTTTTGGAGTTAAAGGGAGTTTCGGTAATTTGTCAGCTCGGGCTTCTGTGGAAATGGATGTTTTCCTGGGATATGGTAAGGCGGGTACGAGTTGATTAAATCATGGAGCTTCTCGTTACCTTCTCATGGATATATGGATCGTCAGAATCGGATGTGTATCGAAGAAGTTATGGCCTTCGGAATGTGTAGGGTTATGTTTGAGGAGGAAACCTTAGTACATAAGGTGTACCTAGGGAGTACACGGGACATATTGTTGCGGAGGAGGGTACGCGAGGTGTAGTGTGGATTACACTGAGCGTAGAGCGAGGGCTGATTGAGAATGCGAAGCGTCGTACGCTAGGCGTACGAGGTGTACGCGGGGTATACGAAGGTTAGAGGAAAATGCTAATTTTAAGTGATTGTACCCTATAGAAACACATTAAGACCTTAGGTCTGGACTCTTTACCAGTGTCCAAGTCCTCAAAACCCTAGAAATTGATCTTTAACCTTCAAGATGGTATTCTGAGCTCATGGTGTCCATTTTTGGTGTGTTTGGTCCATTTTCAAGAAGATGGAGTTTGGTGCAAGATGGGTATCAAGGAAGAGCTTATGGATCTGGAGTATGGGCTTCATTTCCAGCTTGTTTGAAGTAAAAAGCTATGAACTTGATCATGGATGTGTTATATGTATCATATATGACTTTTTGGTTCATTTTGGTCCCCAATAATGAGATCTAGTCGTTTGATACCCTCCAGGAGCTATGAGTTGCCACTCTTGGTGTTTCCGAGGTTCTAGATGCATAAAGTTGCCTCATTTAGGGTTTGGAATCCCCGTTGTATGAGTTGCTGTCTATTTGGTGAAAGTTTAATGCTTTAAGTTGATGCTAGGTTCTTTTGAGGCATGCAAAGTCATCAAGTCAATGAATTTCTGGGTCTATACGTTCTTTAAGAAGTAGATCGGTGGTTTGGACTCCTAATCTTGAGCATTAAGTGCTTAATGTTGAAATTGGTATTAATGGAGGAGTACGTTGGGCGTACAAGTTTGTATGCGCATCATACAAGCCATATTGCATGTACGCTTAGCGTACAGCTGAGTACGCTTCACATACTCAACATAAGGAGTTTGTGCTTATGGTTTTCAGTTTATGTTTCAGGTACTTCGGTTTTCAAATGGAAGAGCTCGGGATGGTTGCAGGACACACACCACATGTTTTCCGCATTCTGTGGTTTACTCCGATTCGATGATGTTTTGCTAAATCTTGGTTACCATGGTTTTACGGAAATGATATGTATTAATGATTTATTTATTTAATAAACAAAAATATTGTCATTATTTGTGGTACGTTACAATTAGGTTATATTCCATAATCGTGGGCCTGAGCCCTAAGTCCAAACTCCTAAGATAAAGACCCATTTACCTTTCCCATAATGGGCCTAACCAGCCTTGGCCCAAAACACAATAATGAGCCTCAAGTCCCAAAAAGGCCCAACTCACACTACTTAAGACCCATTAATAGAATTCTAAGGCCCACCTACTCGAAACAGGTCAAGCCCAAAACTAACTAAAGCCTAAAAATCAATCCACAATGGTCCAAGGCCCAAAAATCAGTCCATTGGGCTTCTAGGAGAACACCTAGCATTCACCCTAGGACGGCTAACAGCGAAATGTTGAACGTTCTTGTGAAAATGCTTGGAACTTGCTCACTGGTTCCCAACCTCACATCCAATGACTTAATGGCTTAAGATATCATGACCAAACTTCAGATCCAATGCTATTGAAATGTCTAAATCCATAAAGTTGCTAACTTTATGGCCATGCATAGCTACAATGAGCCCAAAACTAAGATCCTAACTAAAAGTCCACTAAAAGGCTCCAAAACTATTGCATGAATGATTATGAAGATCCAAGATCATATTTTTATGTCTCAGTACACTTCAAAACATCCAAAACGACAACTTATATACTCAAGAGTATGCCATACTCGTAAAGGATAAGACTTGGGACCAAAATGATTCAAAATCCAAAGGCTAATAAGATCTAATGAAATACAATCCAAGTTCAGAACTTTATACCTCCTGGAGGTTGCTAGGATGATGAAGATCCCAGATCTAAAGCTTCTTCAAGCTTCCAAGATTCACTACCACCTTCTTCTTCCTTTGGAACACATAAAAACATACACACACTAAAGCTTCAAAATGCAACAATCGGGCTAGGGTTTGCAAGAGGGGTCGTTCTAAAGATGGAGGATGATAAGAGAAAGGGTTTTGGGGGCCTTAAATTTCTTTAAATAGGGTGAAAACCCTAAAGATTAGGGTTTAGTCTCTATGTACAAACGCCTGCCATTTGAATGCTGAGCGTTCTATGCTAAACGCCTGGCGCTTTGGCAAAGTGACAAAATTATTGCAATAAGGTTAAAAGTGTAAATACCTGGAATCCATGATGTTACACTTCCATATACTCTAGAAAGCACCATAACAAATACCCATCAGCCTCCTCTTCTTTTTAGGACAATTTCCCCACTAAGACGCGTAATCAAGAATATCATGTACCGACCTGATATCAGCCACATTAATATTACACCAATTAAATATGCATTATGATATGGGCATATTTAGTCATATAATTCATACATTATCTTAATAGTTTGTGTTTCATTTGTGTCAATTGTTGAACAAAAGGTACTTAATTGGTTGAAAAATTATTTTGCAGCAGCCAAGACATGCTCGGAAAGAAAAGGAAGCAGAATTGGTGAATGGAAGCTAGGATCTTGGATTTTTAAAAGAAGAAATTTAACAAGACCACGGTGTGTTGACATCAAGCACAACGTGGTGGATTGAAGCTTCGCGATGGATTCTTGCCTTGTTGGATACACGTTTTTAATGAAGACCACGACGTGTTGGTTATTAACCATGTCGTCGTGTGCCGTTTTTCATGATCTATTTATAGATCGTTTTCCTTCTCAACCCTAACTTATGCTGGAAGTTTTTATCAACTTTTGGAGGCCAAATACATTCCTTGGGAGCTACGGAGTGCAGAATTCGATTCTAAGCTTGATTTTGAAGAGATCTAAGGCAAATCATCTCTATTTTACTTAATTCCTTTTGTTTTCATCATGTTTGCAAGAGTGAATTATGTTTCTATGCATTTATTTGCTGAAGTTATGAGCTAAAAACCCTACTTTCATTTAGAGTAGAGGATCTTACAACTATGTGTTGATTTTGTGGTTTTGGATTATGTTAAATTGATTATTTGTCATGTTAGCTTGTTAAAATAACCTTATATGTTAATGATAATTATTTTTTGTTAATTACTGAGTTAATTGAGATTGTATGACTATTTTTCTTGATTTGCTTGAATCTTATAGTTTTTTGACCATCAAGATTGTAAGACTAGTGTTTTGAACAAAACCTAGGATTAATTAGAAAAGTAAGTAAGTTGATGTGTGAGTTATATATAATGAGCAACCATATATGAAATTAAATTAATCAACCAATTGAATTAATCACCATTACAAGTCTTGCATGATTCGAACTTAATACTAGTGAACTTGTTAGTTTAACCAATTGATCACTGTTTGAATTAACTTGTTTACTAAAGGATTAGTTTAGTGAGCATTAATATAATCACATTAGAAATCAGGAATTGATGAAACATTAATCCATTTTACTTTCCACAAAATCAATCATAGGAGTAAGTGAATCGTATCTAAACGAAAGTCTCGTTAATATTCTTGCTTCAAATCGTCTTTTGTTCCTTGATTAGTTGTTAATTGATTTCTTGCTAAGTGTTTGAGTGAATATTTAAGTTTATAGTCTTGTAAAACTAGAGAAAAACCCCATTTTTAATCATTGTTTAAATTAGTTAACATTAATAGTAATTTTAATTATCATTATTGTTCCCTGTGTTTGATACCTTACTTTCCTACACTAAAAATGCTATTCGAATAAGTACACTGCCTATCATGTGTTAGTTTTTATCTAGATTAGTTGGATTAAAACTAGTATATATTTCACATATTACATTATAAGACTATTTTTGTAAAAGGGAACCTAACCAATACGTGGTCTACTGTCTCCTCAATCTCACCACATTGACAACAAGTTGTGGATTCTAAGATGACTCCACGCCTGGAAAGAGCCAAAGCCATTGGAATTTTGCCCATATTCGCCCTCCAAATGAAGCACATAACCTTGATGTGTACCTATTTAATCCACATAATATTACCGTTTTCCACAGGGCTGCAATGGTCCAATATGTTTCTTAGAGCTTTCACCCGATATTTTCCATCAGTTGTAAGACACGGTTCCAGAAGTTGCTTGATTGGTTTTGACTTTTTTTAACACATCAAGGATATTTTCCATTAGTTGTAAGACACGATATTTATGATCCCTTATCTAATGGACAAGTCATTGACAAAGGTCAGAGTTCATTGACAAGGTCAGAGTTCGACAGAAGCTTTTGAGAGCTACGATTGCTGATTGGTTCCTAAAGTCATACACAATAATAGTTTTAGACTTATCCAAGTGGGAGACTGTTGGACTAATGTCTAAGTCCATAACTATAATTGGTAAGACTTGACCCGACCCGACATGGTCCATTTGGGTTGCATGGCATCATGCATTTGGATAGACTAAAATGAGAGAAATAACACTTAAGGTTGGTTAATATATTATAAGTTCTAATATATTAATAAGATTATTTAATTAGTATTGATCAAGAATTAATCAACGATTAATTAAGTGATCAAAAAAAGACTAATTAAATATATGGGTTGATTGTGTAAATCATCCATACTTATATAGTGGGCTAATGCTCCATGGATTGTCAAGTTGGGCTAAAACCCATAAGATGCTCCATGGATGCTCCATGGTATATTTGAACCCATGGATCCAAGGAAATGGAAAGCCATGACAATTAGGGTTTACCCTAATTGTCACTAACTATATAAGCATCTTATTGTTGACAAAATCGGCCACTATGTGTGAGAGAAAGGGCTAGCCGATTTTCATGAAGTGTGGATTTCTCTCTAACCTATTCCAAGTGTATTTGGTGTTGTGTGAACCATTTGAGGTGTCACACTTGGGGCACTAGGCACTCAAGCTTCATGAAGACAATCTACATCAAAGAGGTATGTAATTCTAACTTGATATATTCATATGAATCAATGTTATTATGCTAGTTAGGATGAATACCTTGGAAAGTTCATATTTGCATGTATAATAGAGAAAACATAGATCCAAGGTATTTAGGGTTGCATGTAAACTAGGAGTGTTAGAATGCTGAAAACCCAACAATGGTATCAGAGCCTAGGCCTGTTTTCGATTATACTTGATGCAAATTGCTGAAAAATGCTGAAAAAATCGATTTTCTGGCTTTCTGGGCATTGGACTCGCCGAGTCCATGAAGAAAATCATCCTACTCGTCGAGTAGGTTGATACACTCAACGAGTAGGAGCCCCGGAGAACATATTTTCGAGTTTTTTTTGGCTAGAAATGGACTAGGAGCATTACCCTAAGCTGTTTTTGCACTTATAAACTTGTTTTTGATGTGGTAATGTTCATACTAATCCAATTTCAAAGATAATTGTCAATAGATTCATGTTTTGTATTAGTTTAAGGTTTAGACTAATTACATGAAAAAGTTTGATTTGAATTATCTTGTTCTTATGAGTTGCTTAGATTAATAGGAAGTTAAGTGAAATTGTTGTTTTCAATCCATTTTTATCTAATAGTTGATTCTAAAATGTGTTTTTGTAACTTGTCCTCAAGTTATATGAAAAGTCACATTTAAGTTTCATAAAACTCATAAAAGTTGGCAATGGTTACAAAAAATGAAGAGTCTTGTCCTCAAGTTATGGAGGTTCACGAGTCACTTAATTAAGTAATAAAATGTGTAACCTTAATTAATTCCATAAGTTACAAAATAAAGTCAGTCTTACCGTTAGTAGGCCTCATTCACGAAGCCGGTCTATAAGGGGGGTATAAGGTTACTGCCTATAAAATGGCAATTTAATGGGTGTTCACTCTCAGCCACCGCTTCCTTGACCGGTGGAGGGTCGTTAGCCGAATGGGTAGGACAAGGACTATAATTCTCCCTTCATAAAAGTATTAATGATAAATACTAAGTAACTAAACCTTTTATAAATACCCAATCTAAGTTACTTAGGAAAATATGAATAAGGTGCTAATCCATGAAATTACACTTTGCACTTTGTTTAAGTCGGTTAGTGGAGCGTGTGTGGTTAACCGACACACTAACTCGTATTTAACAAGGTAGGCAAAGGGTAACTTAATGTTTATCATAGTATCGATGGAGCGTGTGTGGTTAACCGGCACATCGATTGAGGGGTAAACACTTAAGGGTACGAAGTAATTTGCATGGTTACTTCACACCTTTTTTTTATCCTCAGCATCTCAGTCACAAAACCTGAAGGGCACACTCGAGATTGAAACATGCCATTGAACAGTTCAATGAATCTCAAAAGATCTAGGAGTTTCAAATCCAATAAAAATCTAATAATTTATTTCATTTTTCATGTTGGAAATTGGTGAATCGTCATTCACCTACCTTCAAATATTTTATAGCTTGGATTACGTCATCCCTCTTCCAAGTTATAAAAGTATTGTGTTGGGTCCTAGCCTTAATATTTCATATTGGGTGTTATATTAGGGACTATAAATCAACTATCTTGAATATCTCCCAAAAGATGTCTGGTTTAGACATTTATGATCTTCCCAAATCTCTTGAAACAAGCTTTCTTAAATGAAGATGATGTCCCATGGAAATCATACTTCTTTCACCTCCTCCAATTATTTCCCTTAACCCACAAATTCCTGAAAAGTTTAAGGTCACTCAAGCCCTATTGGCAAGCAAAGGTCTATGTGTGATCACATCTTGGAGATGTAGTCACATATTGACAAGCCGGGAGAGTTGGGTGTCAAAGTCTTGAGAAAGTTGGTGGCTCAACTACTTTCTAAGTCACATAGTGAGTTCCTTTAGGACTCCTATGAAACAAACTATGACAAGACCCTTAATGATCTTATCTATTTGCTAAGATCAACTTCTTAAAACTTGATGGACGTTGACAATGATGACATTGGATATCCAGTAAAGCTCTCTCTTCCCAATGAAAAGGGATCGGCCATAGTCAACTCGGTTGACCAAATGGTAAAGAGAAAAGCTAAGTCTTTGATAGTCTTGTATACTATTACCAAAGGGGCCATATGTTTATATTTCCAAAGGAAGGGGCATTAGTTGCGAAGCTGCCAATTTTACCTAAGGATGTTAAAGTCAATAAGTTTGACTCTACTTCAGGTAAAGTCCACTATCTAACTCTGTTAAGTTTCTATTATAAGATTCTTGATACATGATGTGACTGGGTCACATGCTGATGTTTTAAGAATCAAAGAAAAGTGAAGAAACTTAAAGAAAGAATATGTTGAATCTGATCGTGTAGATGGATTTCTATCGCATCGTTTGAAGATCGGATTCTTGAGCTACTTCTTAGGAGTTATGATATATTGCTTAGGAATAGATAACAACAAAGTTTTCATGTGCTTTTGAACTGTAAGGATAGTTTTTCCGCAAAGTTTCGAAAATAAAAGGAAAATTTTTGATTTTACTTATTTTAAAATATCCTTACAATGGCATTTGTGAAAATTTTTGTTGCTTATAAGATTCCACTGATAACAATATTGGAAAGTGAATTTGATTCTTTCATTTGTGGTAATGTCTAAATTTACCAAATAAGGAAAGATTCTCATCACCCAAGGTTTCAATTGGCCCGAGACTTGGAATCATGCAAGTTGTATAGCACGATGGATGAGAACTTTCAAGCATTGGAAAAATTAAGACTAACTACTTGTTCACATGGATGTGTGAGTCAAGTAAAGGACTAAGGGATCGAGTACACATTCTTGTGCACTGATTAAGTCCACCATAAAAGATTGATAAGACTATTCGTCATGATTTACTAAATTTTAGTAAATATGGTTATACTTACAAGCTTAAGTGTAATTCTGAGACATTGGAAAAGGTTCCAATGTATGGTAGAGCAAATAAGAAGAATCAACTTAGTTAGAAAGATAAAAGTTTCTCAAAACTGAAAGATGGGAGAGTACTTTAGTATCATGTTATATAATCATCTTAATGATTAAGAGACCTTATCACAATTCATCCTCTAAGTGCATTCTGATAGCTAAGAAGAGGAGCTATGAATTGTTGAAGTGGTTAAATCAAGCAGATGATTCATACTTCATTCCAAAAACAATTCTTAGAGTTATACTCTAAGAATGTAACTTGAGTGACATGTCTTAAAGAAGGTTTAAAACACTTGTCAAAATGTAAGAGTAAAAGTTTTCTACTCTTGTACATTTTAAATTGGTAAGTTGTGATGTTTTGGATAAAACAAAGACCAACTAAGGCCAATTGCGTTAAGTGTTTGTCTTGATTAGAATCCACACTATCTCTTGAATATTTGACAAGAGATTCTTATATATCAAGAGGACAGTGGGAGTCTTAAAGGTCTTGAAAGTCTCAAGAACTAATCAAGAATAAAACCTGAAGTTCTTCACTAGCACACGACTTGAGGTTTATAACCTATCGTGTTGACATATTTTGTGCCAATTCCAATTAAAGTTGGCTTTGCATATAAGTTCTTAGAGTTCTCAATTGGTTGCACAACAACTTGGAAGCAATGGTAGACCCTTGAGCTGCCATATGGCAAGAAATTAAGATTGAGTTCAGTCCATATGAGTTTGAATTTGTCATTATCCTTGTCTTGTGACTATGGTTTTGACAATTCACATGGATAAGAACACATACACTATTAAATCTAAGTGTCATAAGGTTTCTCTCCGATTCATGAAAATGATGGTGAGGAAACTCTTTCACTAAGTAGATTTTAACTAGATAGCAATTGTGATATTTGCATTCTCAAAGTCGTTAGTGGAGCGTGTGTGGTTAACCGGCACACTAACATGGAATTGTGAGAAGTGGCAAAGGTCTAAAAAATGGAGACTATGATTACGACATCCTTTTTCATAGTTCTGAAATTGTTTAGACACACTTGTGAGCTATCTAAAAGAGGTGTATGATATTGATAAAGTTTTATCAAAGCAATCTAGTATCAGAAATCTGAACTATGGTAAGAAATTCAATAAAGTATTGATTTCTAGAAGTCCAGCTGATTTCTGAGTACATATCAAAGCTAGTGGGAGCATAACTGTTATGCTAATAATCATCATGTTAGTGGGAGCATGATAATATTGATAAAGGTTGCAAGTTAGCAATGTTAGTTATAGAAAACAAAAGGTTTCAATTGGGAAAAAGTTGTTTTGCTATAATAAAGGGAGAGGAAATTATACTTCATCTCAAATCTAAAAGCTTAGATTGAGGTTTTAATTGTATTTAGTCAAGGATATATATATATATATATATATATATATATATATATATATATATATATGAATTTCATGTTGGAATGGCTCAACATAAGAAAATTCTATATATGGGTCCATTATTTGCGTTCTAAAATTCGATTATGATTACGGCATCCCTTTTCATAATCTGAATTATGAGAACTTGGCAAATTGAAATGGAAATATTATAGCAAAAGACTGATTTAGTCTCTATGTGAGACATCATGAATCGTGTCCCATATGCTTCGGATATAGGATCAATTACATGTGCTATATTCATCCTTTCTAAATTTTCCAAATGCCTGGGGTATTAAGAAGGGAAAAGGTATAGAACTGGATATGACTAAAATGATTAAGCAATTGTCGAGGACAATCTAAGGTTTACCAAAGATTGGTTGCTCAAGGACAGTTGGAAGTATAGTGTTAATTCTGGAAGGACCATATTGACATATTCTGAAAAGAGGCAACTCTTGTTCAGAAGTGATAGTCAAAATGGAATATGGAAATATTTCAAAGTTAGAAATTATTCAATCTGTGTAAGATTAGAAGAAACTTAATGCAAGAAGGATGTTTCAAAGGAGTTGATCTCCTTTGGAATGCTCTGTAATGTTTGTTGTCAAGTCTTCCTGACTTTGTGCATAATCATTACAAGAGGATCAATGCATATAAGTTTAGAATCTAACAGATTTCAGTAAATGACGTGAATTTGGAATTTTGGCATTTAAAGTAAGGATTTGGGAGTGTGAAAAGAAAATCGTTGAAGTTATGTTCAATCGATCTAGTTCACAAAGTAAAGATCATAGACAAACATAGTATGCATACTTGGTGTATGGCATGACTAGTGTTTAGAAAACATAGTGTACATGCTTGGAGCATGGGACAACTATTGTTCTAATTCAAGAATAAAGTTGGTAGCTGAAATAGTATACAATGAATAATGTCTAATCATATGGTGATAAATAAAAGGTGTTTTATTTATATTTATAAGTTCCGAGACCATATTGGATTCGATTATTATTGTGTTTCACTTTGCATGTTTTGACTTCCAGAATAACTAGGTCATTGTTCTGAATGACTAAGTTATTCAAACCATCCATATTTGGTCATATGTTGGAAGTAGATATGAATCAAGACTGTCATGGGTTGGGCTTGTAGAGATCTAAGATGTTGGACAAGGTGGTGCTACAGTACTCATGAGTGCTCATAAGTTATGAGTATTGGATTCAACCCGCGCTCATTGGAATCACTTCATGGATTTTATCATGAGTGATCATGAGACGATAATATCTTATATTCTTCAAACCTAGATATACGAGTTGTTACTATGAGTTGGTTATACATTGATTGCACAAAAACGCATTGGTAACTCGATGTTATAAAACGTGCCTTTGTGTATGATTCAACAAGTAGTAGAACAAGCCATACGAGTCGAAGTTTATCCATTCCTTTTACCTTCGGGATAAAAGCGATATCTGTGGACCCTCGATGATTTGGTGATGACAAATGTAAGTGATCGGTCGGGCTTGGACTGATTTGATTTGTTTAATTAGTCAGTCGTCATAAATCGGAAATCGGGAAACAACAAATGGACAGAGAGAATGATTATAATCCATGTCTCAGTCCATATGATATCTAGAATGGAGGAATATATGATCCCTAATCTAATGGACAAGTCATTGACAAAGGTCAGAGTTCATCGACAAGGTCAGAGTTCGACAGAAGCTTTTGAGAGCTACGATTGCTGATTGGTTCCTGAAGTCATACACAATAATAGTTTTAGACTTATCCAAGTGGGAGACTGTTGGATTAATCTCTAAGTCCATAACTATAATTGGTAAGACTTGACCCGACCCGACATGGTCCATTTGGGTTGCATGGCATCATGCATTTGGATAGACTAAAATGAGAGAAATAACACTTAAGGTTGGTTAATATATTATAAGTTCTAATATATTAATAAGATTATTTAATTAGTATTGATCAATAATTAATCTATGATTAATTAAGTGATCAAAAAAAGACTAATTAAATATATGGGTTAATTGTGTAAATCATCCATACTTATATAGTGGGCTAATGCTCCATGGATTGTCAAGTTGGGCTAAAAACCATAAGATGCTCCATGGATGCTCCATGGTATATTTGAACCCATGGATCCAAGGAAATGGAAAGCCATGACAATTAGGGTTTACCCTAATTGTCACTAACTATATAAGCATCTTATTGTTGACAAAATCGGCCACTATGTGTGAGAGAAAGGGCTAGCCGATTTTCATGAAGTGTGGATTTATCTCTAACCTATTCCAAGTGTATTTGGTGTTGTGTGAACCATTTGAGGTGTCACACTTGGGGCACTAGGCACTCAAGCTTCATGAAGACAATCTACATCAAAGAGGTATGTAATTCTAACTTGATATATTCATATGAATCAATGTTATTATGCTAGTTAGGATGAATACCTTGGAAAGTTCATATTTGCATGTATAATAGAGAAAACATAGATCCAAGGTATTTAGGGTTGCATGTACACTTAGGAGTGTTAGAATGCTCAAAACCCAACAGTAATGTTATTCCAAACTCCAGCCAACGTTTTCATAGAATAAACATGACCATGTTTACTACTCAGTTTGTGCAAGCTTGTAATTGCTTTGGCCCAACTAGATAGAGGATCTGATCTAAATCTCCACCACTATTTTGCAATTAAGTCCATGTTGAAAGCTTTGATCTATCCAACACCTAAGCCACCTTGTTCTTTACCAGCAATGACTCTGTACCATGATACCAATTGGATCTTTGAGGATTGTTCTAAGCTACCTCATAGAAATCGCCTTCTGATTTTTTCTAATTTCTCAATCACACCTGCTGTATTGGCAAGTTTTCGAGTACTGACTTGATTAATGTGAGCCTACCACCAAGTGATATTTTTTTTATTTCCAGAGAAATAGTTTTTTTATTGAATCTTTCTATGATTGGTGTCCATTGTTTATGAAGTCACATGTTGGTGCCAACCAGAACTCCCAGCCCCAAGTAAATGAACGGAAAGGCAGCTGGTTCACATCCCAAAAGGTTTTCCCACCTTACGATTTCCTGCGTGTTAGCCCCAATCCCAAAGACTCTATAATTTTTTAAGCTGATCTTAACTTGCTAAGTTCTTTATGTTGTGTTTGGACCACTCGCCAATAAACAACGCATCGTATGTACATAGCATATGAGAGATCAATGGACCACCATTTGGTAGTTAAAGACCTTGAAAAACCCCTTTCCGCATGTTTCCCTCATAGCAACGCTTAGGCCTTCCATGGTTGTGCTGAAGATAAAGAGAGATAGGGGATCTCCTTGGCGGACTCCCTTTGAGAAGGAAAATTATTTTGTCAGATTACCGTTTATGAGTACCGAATCTTTGCACGAGTGCAGGCGTCCTTGTACCCACATCCTCAATTATTCTCCAAATACCATCTACAAAAGATTAGAGTCCATAAATTTCCAATTAATGGAGTCGAAGGCTTTATCAAAGTCTACTTAGAACAAGAGCGCTTTCTTTTTACACTTCTTAGCCTAGGAACAAATCTCGTTCACAGTTAAAGGTCCATATAAGATATTTCCCCCAACCACATAAGTTGATTGAACTTCATCAATGCATTTTCCCATGACCTGATTAATTCTCGATACCAACATATTTGCTATTATCTTGTGTATACATCCAATCAGACTGATCGGGCAATAATCACTTAACATTTGGGGGTCCTTAACCATCGCTAATATGTCTCCAAATAACACCTCCTAATATCTTTTTATGAAGTTAAAAGTGAATCTGTCGGGCCTCAGGGGCTTCTCGTTACCACATGCTCACACTGCAACTTTGATCTCTTGGAGTGAAAAAGGTTCTTCAATGTTTATGCGATCAAATTAAAAAATCTTTCTGAACTTAGGGCTACATAATTTTGGTCTGGTCCTCCATGCCTCTTGAAATTTGGATTGAAAAAATTAGAAATCTTCCCCCTTTATTTTATCTGGATTTGTACACCATTCACCATTAATCAAGATCCCATTGATGTGATTTTCTTTTTGTTGTTATTGATGATTCCATGTAAAAATCTTGAGTTCTCGTCACCATATATTGCCCATTTGATTTTTGATCTTTATTTTGCATCTAAAACTGCCATTTTTCTTTCTCTAGTAGTTCTTTATATATGTTTCTTCTAGTTTCGAGTTTTGCATCAGTAAGCAACCTAGATTCGGCCTCATAGTCAAGCTTATCCATCACATTTTTAAGGATTTTAAGCTCTACTTCTTCTTTTGAGTAATCTAAAAGCCTCCATTTATTTATAGCTTCCTTAACCCATTTAAGCTTGGCAACCAGAATTAAGTCAGGAGTGTCATAGCCATGAAAGTTATTCCATGTGGATATGAACGCCTTCTCAAAACCATCTCTCAACAACCATGAATTGAACAATCTGAAGGGGAGGGGGAATCACACCATGAAATAGTTAAGAGGATAGGGAAATGATCAAATAATTCTCTCAGCAATGAAGTAACCAAGGCAGTGGGAGCAAGGTCGAGAAAAGAAGGGCAACCCAGAAATCTATCTCGTTTGCTTAACTTAAGGTCATGATTGCAAAAGCATGTGAATCTGTGTCCCCCCCCCCCCCCATCTTGAGATCAATGAGACCGTTCTCATGGATAAATTCATTGAAATCTCTGACAAAGCAAGGACAAAAGATTGAGTTGAATCTTTTTTTCAGATCTACACACCACATTATAGTCCCCCATAATAATCTGAATTTCCCTTTTATTCGATTGATGTTTGTAAGTTCATACCATAGATCCTCCTTGACATAGATGGACAATGGACCATATATGTTAGCAAAAACCATTTGTTCCGAAATATCTAACTAGTGACCAATCGTGATGAGGAAGTGTCTGGAGGTAATATTTTAAGAGGGAGTGAATACTCTGTTATCCCACATGTTAAGCAGCCCTCCTAATCGCCCAGTTGCATTAATTCTCGCTGCCCCAAAATCACCCGATCCCTAACAAGCCTCCACATTCATATGTTCGCATCCATAATTCGTGTTTTTTGTATGGCAAAGAATGAAATTCTATGTTTCGATCTAAGTTTCCTCACATATTTCTGATGGGTTTTAGCCATAAGAACTTTCCTATGTGCGCATGCAAAACCCTAATGCTTGGATCTAGGCTTTCTAATTAAACATGCTTTGAATCCAATACTTCTAATGACTATTTAGGTATAAGAACAATGTTAAAACAGATCTAGAATCATACCTTTGAATCTCTTGTTTGATCTTGTTATCTTGGAGCTCTAGAGTCATAATTATCACTCCTCTAATGGCTTACAAACACCAAATAGCAAGGAGGATGATTTGGGAGAGAGGAGAGGGGAGGAAATCGGCCAGGGGTTCTCTACTTTTGATCAAGTTCCGATTTCCCTTTGCCATAGGGTCTATTTATACTTGTAGACTCCTTAAGGGTTACAGCTTAAACCCTAATTGGATAATCTTCTCTTAAAGCAATCCAAATCCATTCCTTAGATAGCCTTGGACGATTTTAAGCTATCCTTAGCTTCTAGAATTCGTCCAACCATTATCCAATATGGATTTACAGTATAAAGTTTAACTATCAAACAATTGACAATTTATACCCTCTTATTTAATTAATCTCTTTAAGTCACCAAATTAATTCTAATTAATTCTATGACTTATATTAATCAAATAACAATATTATTATTCTTTATATTTTTCCCATAATATATCAATAATATTTATTCTCTCTTAATAAATCATCCTATCAAGTTGCTATGGTGAAGGCAACCCAAAAGGACCATGCACAACCGGGTCAAATACTTGCCTAATATAGTTGCAGCCTTAGACACTATTCCAACAGTCTCCCACTTGGATAAGTCTAGTAACTATATGCACAAGTACAATCCGATTTGCAATCGTAGCTCTCAAAGACGCTGTCAAACTCTGATCTAATCAATTTTGTCCTTTAGATAAGGGACCGTACAGTCCTCTGTTAGATATCATGCTGACAATTCTATGGAATGATTAGTCAAGCATTTAGGTTTCTCGATCTCTGATTTATTTGACATAGAACTTAATCGAACACATCAATTCAGTTCTGACCGGGCCCGACACATAAGTCAAATCAAATCATCGAGCGGCCGAGATATCGCTTTCACCCTCTTGGTATAAAAGTTACAGATAAAATTCGACTTATATGCATTTACTTATTCATTAATCAACTATACACAACAATGCGTTTTATGACACCGAGTTACTGATGCGTTTTCGCATTATCAATGTACAATCAATTAACAAATAACAAACCATATATCTAGGTTTTAAGACTATATGATATTATCGTCTTGCGATCACCATTTTATATCATATTCCATAAGGTGATTCCAGCAAGCGCGGGTTTGTTCCAATGCTCAAAACCAGTTCATAAGCACTCATGAACGTCGCAGCAATCTTTTGCCATGTCTAATACCATTTAGACAATCTACGCACCGATTCATGACAATCTTCATTCATATTTACTTCCAACATATGAACGATTGTGGACAATTTGAATAATTCGATTATTCTTAATAAACTCAATTATTCTGGAAGTCAAAACATGCAAAATGAAACAATAGTTAAATGATCAACATAAGATAGTAACATTACTCATAAATAAAACTCCTTTATTTAATCATCAAATGTTAATTACATTTATCTATTACACGTTTCTAATACTATCTAATCTACGCTAATATCATCCTTCAGCCCAATACTCCTAGCATGTTGCAAGTGCTTAACCCTACTCAGTCCCTTCGTAAGCGGATCTGCTAGGTTATCTTCTGATGATATCCTCTTCACTACGAGTTGTCCTTCTTCTACACGATGTCTAATAAAGTGATATTTTCTATCGATATGTCTTGATCTACCATGATCCCTCGGTTCCTTTGTCAAGGCAACCGCTCCTTCATTATCACAGAAAATCTCCATGGGCTCCTTTATGGCAGGTACAACTCCAAGATCACCGATGAAGTTCTTTAGCCATATTGCCTCCTTCAACGCTTCGCTCGCTACAATGTACTCTGATTCGCACGTTGAATCAGCTACGGTTTCTTGCTTGGAACTCTTCCATGTCACTGCTCCTCCATTCAGGGTAAAGACCTAGCCCGACTGCGAACGGTAGTTGTCGCTGTCGGTCTGAAAACTGGCGTCACTATACCCTCGCACCTTCAAGTCATCACTCCCTCCGAGGACTAAGAACCATTCCTTCGTCCTCCGAAGGTACTTAAGGATATTCTTCACCGCAATACAATGGGCTCTGCCAGGATTCCCTTGATATCTACTAACCATGCTCAAAGCGAAGGCTACATCAGGGCGAGTACAAGTCATAGCGTACATGATTGAGCCAACTGCGGAAGCGTATGGTACTCGGCTCATTTCTACTATTTCAGCTTCGGTACTCGGACTTTGAGTCTTACTCAACTTGGCATTACTTTGTATCGGTAATTCTCCCTTCTTTAAGTTTTCCATACTAAAACGTTCTAGTACCTTCTCTAAGTAAGTGTTCTGACTAAGTCCAGTTAGTCTCTTACTATCCTTATTCCCAAAATGTAAAAAGCCTCTCCGAGGTCCTTCATAGCGAAGCACTTCCCGAGCTAGGACCTAACTTCCTGCAGAGTCGGGATGTCGTTTCCTATGAGTAATATGTCATCGACATATAGAACGAGGAAGCTTACTATACTCCCACTGGCTTTGACATATACACAAGATTCATCTTCGCTTCGTACAAATCCAAACTCTTTGACTTTCTCATCGAAGCAAAGATTCCATCTGCGAGACGCTTGCTTAAGTCCATAAATGGACTTCTCAAGCTTACACACTCTATTCGGATGCTTCTGATCCACAAACCCCTCTGGCTGAGCCATGTAAACATCCTCAGCCAACTTTCCGTTAAGGAAAGCGGTCTTGACATCCATTTGCCAAATCTCATAATCATGAAATGCGGCAATAGCTAGTATCACTCTAATAGATTTTATCTTCGCAACTGGTGAGAAGGTCTCATCATAGTCAACTCCGGGAGTTTGAGTAAAGCCCTTCGCAACCAATCGCGCTTTATATGTGTGTACGTTTCCATCCACGTCGGTCTTCTTCTTGAAGATCCATTTGCACCCAATGGTCTTACGTCCGGGCACATTATCAACCAAATTCCAAACTTGGTTATCATACATGGATTGGATCTCGCTATCCATTGCCTCTCTCCATTTCGCAGACTTCGGGCCTGCCATGGCTTCGTTATAGCTATTAGGTTCATCAAGGTTTATTAGCGTACCATCACTAATATACGTGTCCCCTCCGATAGTAATATGAAAACCATAAAACTGGGGTAGAACTCAAACTCTATCGGAACGTCTAAGAGGTAAGGATTCGTCAATCGGTTCAACCGGAGTTTCCTCCTCGGGTTGATTGCCAGCGGTAGAGGTTCCTTCATCTATCGACTCTTGAATCTCTTCAAGTTCGATTTGCCTCCCACTGTCTCCTTGGCTTATGAGTTCTCGCTCTCGGAAAACTCCTCTTCTCGCAACGAAGACAACATTGTCCTTCGGTCTATAGAAGAGATATCCAAAGGATTTCTGTGGGTAGCCGATGAAAATACATCGCTCACTTCGAGGTTCAAGCTTGTCGTGAGTATCTCGTCTTACGAAAGCCTCGTAGCCCCAAACCTTGATATGTGCTAACGAGGGAGCTTTCCCTGTCCACATCTCGTGAGGTGTTTTGGCAACCTTCTTAGTAGGGACTCGGTTAAGGATATGGGCGGCAGTCTCTAAGGCATACCCCCAAAAAGAGATAGGTAGTGAAGCACGACTCATCATAGAGCGAACCATATCCAATAAGGTTCGATTACGCCTTTCTGCCACACCATTCAATTACGGTCTCCTAGGAGGCGTCAATTGTGAAACTATTCCACACTCCTTGAGATAATCGTGGAATTCAAGACTTAGGTACTCTCCTCCTCAATCGGATCGAAGCATCTTGATTTTGCTGCCCAATTGATTCTCCACTTCATTCTTGAACTCTTTGAACTTTTCAAAGGTTTCTGACCTTTGCTTGATTAAATAGATATACCCATATCTACTATAATCATCGGTAAAAGTCACGTAGAAGCGGTTCCCATCCTTCGTGGTTGATCTAAACGGTCCACATACATCGGTATGTATTAGGTCCAATAGACCCTCACCCCTTTCACACGTGCTTGTGAAGGGTGATTTAGTCATCTTTCCAAGCAAACAAGACTCGCACGTTTCATCTTCCCTCAGGTCGAATGACTCCAACACTCCATCCTTTTGGAGTTGGGCTATGCGTTTCTTGTTAACATGTCCAAGACGACAATGCCACAAGGATGCTTTATCCATACTAGTGGAAGAATCTATATTCAAAACATCATTTCCTAAGTTATCAACAATCATAACAGTTTCATAAATTCCATTACATGGTATAGCTTCAAAGTAAAAGACACCATTTAGATAAGCCAAAATAGAACCATTCTCATTATTAAAAGAAAATCTAAAACCTTGTCTGAACAAACCATGAAATGAAATGATGTTTCTAGCCATTTCTGGTGAATAGCAACAATTGTTCAAATCTAAACATAAATTATTCCTAAGCACTAAAGAATACACTCCAATCTTGGTCACAGGCGACGATCTTCTGTTCCCCATGATTAGATTGATTCTTCCTTGCTCCACATCCCTACTTCTTCTTAGTCCCTGCACATTAGAACAAATGTGGTAACCACAACCGGTATCAAGAACCCAAGAAATAGCATGATTAGAATCGTTAGATTTAATTGTATATATACCTGCGAAAGATGGCTTGATTTTTCCTTCCTTGATGGCTTGCAGGTACTCTGGGCAGCTTCTCTTCCAATGCCCTATCTTGTGGCAGTGGTGACACTCTGCCTCCTTAGGGTTAGGGCAGGGCTTAGCGGGATCAACTTTGGTCCCACTAGAAGAGGCACCATCTCGGGCTTTAACCTTGCGATAGTTCTTAGACGAAGCCTTCCTCTTCTTTCCCTTTCCTTGACCAATAGCCAATACAGGAGCAGCGGGTGGATTGGGAGTTGGTGCAACAGACTTGTCTTTGAATTTGCTCCCAGCGACCCTCAAGAGACCTTGGAGTTTGCTTAGGGTGACCTCCTCTTTGTTCATGTGGTAGGTCATCCTAAATTGATTGTACATCGGAGGAAAAGAGTGAAGCACCATGTCGATCCCAAAGTCAACATTTAACTTGCGAAGGCGGTCGACATACCTTTGCATCTTTTGTAGGTGCACGGTAAGAGACTCTCCATGACCCATCTTAGCGGAAATCATGTTAGTGAAAATCTCATAACGCTCTTGTCTCGCGTTCTGGTGGTATCTCTCCAATAAGTCTTGATGCATCTCGTACGGGTACATGTCCTCGTAGGACTTTTGGAATTCGGAGTTCATGGTGGCTATCATGATGCAATGTACCTTCGTTGCATCTCGCTCATGAGTTTCAAAAGCGGTAATTTCAGCCGGAGTAGCGATTTCAGGGTTGATCTTCTCGAGCTTGTCATCGAGGACATACTCTTTATCCTCATAGCGAGCAGTGGTGCGAATGTATCTTATCCATTCGCTAAAGTTCATTCCATCGAAGGTGACCTTTTGGCAAAGGCTCATCAATGTGAAAGAACTAGCAGCGGCATTGTTTGCGTTCAAAATCTACAAATAGAAAGGACAAAGATAGATTAGAATATGAATCCCTAATTATCACCCAATAAGAAAAATTAGGGCTAGGATCCAACAATAACATTTACATATTAGAAAAGGGATGCCGTAATCTAACATGCAAATAAATTGAAGGTAAGTGAATGATGATTCACTAATTCTCCACCATAAAAAACTAACTATAAGTCCTAAATGTATTGAGAATTCCTAGGTTCGGATGAGATTCATTGAAACTATTCAATGGCATGTTTAAATCTCGATATGCCCCTCTTGTTTGTGACTGGGATACCGAGGATCACAAAGCGGGTGTGAATTACCATGCAAATTCACATGGTGCCTTCATTGTAACGATCACCTGTTCGATGTGCCGGTAAACCACACACGCTCCATCGAACTATGATAAACAATGAATCACCCTTTGCCACCTTTTCTTAGAACCAATTAGTGTGCCGGTAAACCACACACGCTCCACTAACTTCTTAGCAAGGGTGCAAAGTGTAATTCCATGGGATTGCATCAATTCACTTTTCCTAAAGTAACTAAGATTGAGAAATTTTAAAAAAATGTGTAGTTACTTTGTATTACTTATTATACTTTTAATGAGAGGATGAGGTTTCCCTATCCTACCCGTTCGGCTAACGACCCTCCACCGATCAAGCAAACGGTGGGTGTGAGTGTACACCCATTAAGCGCCATTTTATAGGCCGCAACCTTATACCCACCTTATAGATCGGCTTCGTGAATGAGGCCTACTAACGGTAAGACTAGCATTTAAGTTATACATATATATATATATATATATATATATATATATATATATATCTTGTA
Organism: Lactuca serriola; assembly: GCF_051521515.1. NCBI lineage: Eukaryota > Viridiplantae > Streptophyta > Magnoliopsida > Asterales > Asteraceae > Lactuca > Lactuca serriola. The sequence continues at coordinate 274,132,599 of NC_136412.1, read as the reverse complement.
ATATTATATTAGTATAAGGTTGTATTTTAAACCTTTTAAAATCTAGGGTTTGAAATTTAAATTGTCTAAATTAAAACTTTTAATCACAAAATATAAATTTCAAAACTTGAGGACAAGTTTTAAACATTTAAAACATGGAGGATCAAATAACAAATAATTTTAATTAACAATTAATTTCCTAATTATCTATATTTGATTTATTCAAGATTTCTTGTAAGATAATTACCAAATTAATCAAAATAATTAATTAATTATCATATAAGGAAATTAAATATTTTATTAGTTGATAAATATCTTTGATTAGATCAAGATAATAGTCATATATATCAAAAAATCGGATTAGGGATGATCTAATATGATTAAGGTAAGTTTCCATAAGATAATCATGAAGAAATCCCGAATCTGGCCATTCCTGACGCTTGGACTCGCCGAGTGCACCAAGTGACTCGCCGAGTCCACTATGGAACTCGCCGAGTCCATGACTCAGAAACACAAAATTCGAATTTTGCAGTTAAGTTTCAAACAAATAAGCAACAATTTAATGAAAACCAAGCTAGGCTCTGATACCACTGATGGGTTTTAGCCATAAGAACTTTCCTATGTGCGCATGCAAAACCCTAATGCTTGGATCTAGGCTTTCTAATTAAACATTCTTTGAATCCAAGACTTCTAATGACTATTTAGGTATAAGAACAATGTTAAAACAGATCTAGAATCACACCTTTGAATCTCTTGTTTGATCTTGTTATCTTGGAGCTCTAGAGTCACAACTGTTACTCCTCTAATGGCTTACAAACACCAAATAGAAAGGAGGATGATTTGGGAGAGAGGAGAGGGGAGGAAATCGGCCAGGGGTTCTCTACTTTTGATCAAGTTCCGATTTCCCTTTGCCATAGGGTCTATTTATACTTGTAGACTCCTTAAGGGTTACAGCTTAAACCCTAATTGGATAATCTTCTCTTAAAGCAATCCAAATCCA